>NC_068358.1:13511789-13870625 GCF_020536995.1 Dreissena polymorpha | reverse complement strand
TTAATGTCATTCTTAATGTATAAAGATATAGAAGAGAAACTCCAGCTGCTGGACAGTATTGCATTCTCATTAACACAATGATTAAGAAAAGTTGACCAGTTGTTTCACAGCCTACAAAGCACTGTGAAAACTCTTGATTATTCTCTATTCAATGAGAAGCTATATGCAACAATACCTATCTAAATACCATGCATGACAAATAGTTTAGTTTAAACTTATTTATTATAGCTCAAATGCATTGAAAGCCTTAGGCACACATAAACGCTCTCGTGTCTGTTTCCTGGGCCTTGAACCAGTACTTGGGTGTCTTTGGAGGAGATCGAAGAACTCTCCCTGTTGGGGATCGAACCCATGACCTCCCAGTTGCTAGGCGGACACCATATCCATTAAACCAAGACGAAAAATCTATAAATCCATAATCTTTCAGGTAACTGCATTAGCAACAAAAGACATTTTAAACCAGTCTGATTGGTGGTCCCAACAAGCAATGTTATATCTATCATGTTTTGGTCCAATTTGATTTCCTCCTTGCCTGTTTATACTTGATTATGGACTTAGCACACTTTTTTTAATAATTAATATATGGTATATACATACCACTGCTGTAGTGTCTTTTTATTTAGAAGGGGGAAGCTGGATCTGTTTTTTCTCCATCGCATTGGAGATTTGACGATAACTTGTCTGATGTGATGAAAAGCCTGGAGGACAAGGCGCCATCGCGTCCATAAACGTCCGTCCAGCTTTTGATCCCCAGGGTAGACCTTCATCAGCAGCTCACAAGTCGCCTCAGTGTACCTGTTACAATTTGGCCACTGGGCTGGCCCTTGGTTTGGTCCAAGCAGGACTCTGAAAAAGCGGAAAATATATTGATTTTGTTTGAAACATTGATAGTTTAAAAGAGAAAAAAGATCACATCTGTTTTCCATGTGGTCATTTTATTTTTATATTAATCTAGAGCGTAACATCAGGAATTTAATATGTTTTGATTTTAAAGTATTTCCCCCTAGGCATCAATTGGGAAATTTTATCTTAAGATGGGGGTAGAAAGATACTTTTTGCCATTGGGAATATGACCCAATAATGGCTATAAAATGATTATAACAAGAGCTGTTTGTAAAACATGCATGCCCCCCATATGGGCTTTCTGTTGTAGTGGCAGCCATTGTGTGAATACGATTTTTGTCACTGCGACCTTGACCTTTGACCTAGTGACCTGAAAATCAATAGGGGTCATCTGCGGGTCACGATTAATGTACCTATGAAGTGTCATGATTATAGGCAAAAGCGTTCTTGAGTTATCATCCGAAAATCATTTTACTATTTCTGGTCACCGTGACCTTGACCTTGTGAGCTCAAAATCAATAGGGGTCATCTGCAAGTCGTGATCAATGTTCCTATGAAGTTTCATGATCCTAGGCCCAAGGGTTCTTAAGTTATCGTCTGACAACCACCTGGTGGACGGACCGACCGACCGACATGAGCAAAGCAATATACCCCCTCTTCTTCGAAGGGGGCATAAAAAAAAACACTCACACACACGCATATAGTTATTATACTACTTAGCTCTACATTTTCCTTTTTAATTTATAGTGTTAATATGCTTTCCAGACTTGTTAACACCTTTATTTAATCAAAATGTAAGCTTCAGTGATTACTCCATAATCAATCACTATAATGCAACTGAAGCAGATAACTTATAGGAATTGCTTGTAAAATAGGATACATTGAAGATTATCATTTATAAAGATGGATAGCCAATGATAAAAACGTTTTTGCTATATCACAGCAAGTTGAACGTATTTTTTCTCTCTAGCCCAAATAAAGTACTACGCTCTTCAATCCAGGAACCGGCTATCCAGTAATAATGCTATCCTATTATTATAGAGCATGATGCAGGGAAGCTATTACTACTATATTGTGTTATATGGTCTTGGTAAGACTATGCCAGTGATCAAACCCACAACGTCCCATACCTGAGGGGGACACACAAAGGTGTTGAGTCCCTCTTTGTAATTGTCATCGGCTAATTCTTTAAATTTCGATTATTTACAAAGCCATTTATGAGGTATAGCTTAAATAATAATTGTGCAATACAAAGTATATTAATAAATCTCACTATCATATATTCTCCCTTCAAATCAATTGATGCTGAACATAACATTTTTAATAGATTTGTCATAATCAAATGCTTTTGTGCTTACTTTGTTATACTTTCTACCCCTTGCGTAACCTTCTTTCCTCTCCCACCAAACTTCCCAGACCATGGCTTCTTCGTAAAGCGTTTGGGGAATATCGTCCGCTTCTTGTCAAAAGTTGACAAGTGTTCCCACAGGTAAATAAGGCGTTGAAGCTTGCTAGAACTTAAGGCTCGCTCGTGCCGCAACTCAACTAAACTCAGCAAGTTCAAGTACCTTATCATACCCTGGGATATTGTCTGGACCAAGGATCTAAAAAATATTTTTAATTTCTTGAATACCTGTGCAACAGCAGTATTTCAGTCATTTTGCAATTTTTTTGTGGAGGAGTACCATAAATAATTCACTGAACACTATAATTCTTTAAAAGTATCTGGATAAAAACATCCACATTCATGAAGTCATGAAACTTCAACATGAAAATCTTAAGATAGCTCTTTGAAAACAGCATTTAAATGTGTGTTGAAAGCTGCCTTAGCTACTGAATCCTTTTCCAAAATACAAATATTGTTAAATACCTTGATATCTGAATAAATCATGTAAAAGACTACACCTGACATGTTAACAAGTTTTGGCCACTTGGAGCATAAATATTTTAAAACAATGAAACACATGAAGAAAATGCTTTAAGATCTTTCAAGTGAAGACAGGTCATCATAAATCAACTGAAACTAGAGGTTGTTTTTTAGAAAATTACCTGTCTAATACCTGCTCCTGTCAAGGGCAATAACTCTAAAGTGCCAAAGTCAAACTTGCTGGTTATTCAACGTGGCTTAGTTATTATAGTTATAAGTTTTTTTAGAAGGTTTGGTAAAGATTGGATACCAAGTTTTAAAGGTGACTAGACAGTAACATTAACAAACCAATATAATAGCCCACAACCTTACAGGTTATGATTATGGCGGCAAAATTAAAACACTTACATCACTGCTTTGCTCTTTTCCATTTTCTTCAGACGTTGAAGGCTCAAGGGAGACAGCTGCTTCAATGCTCTCTAAAAAAAGTATATAATGCTTTGAAGTATTTTTACAATGAAATCATTTATGAACAAGAGATGTGTTTGTCAGAAACACAATGCCCCCTACTTCGCCGCTTTGAAGCCATATATTTGATATTTAACCTTAAAGGATGACCTATGACCTTAAAGGATGAACTTGACTTTTCAACACTCGAAATGTGCAGCTCCATCAGATACACATGCATGCCAAATATCAAGTTGCTATCTTCAATAATGCAAAAGTTATGAGCAAGGTTAAAGTTTTGGGACAAACACATACAATGACAGATATACACATACAATGACAGACAGACAGGCAAAAACAAAAACAAAAACACCTTCATTAGACAGCACAAATATTACAAATATCAGTTTCAGTCATTTAAAAAACTCCATTGAAAGCTTTCCAACCATTTCAGCCAAACACACACAAGTTAACCAACGTTTTTGACAGTTATCACTAGAATTTTTTAGATTACATTAGTTGTGGTGTGTTTGGTATAAGCACAAACAAACAATAAGTGAATGTATTTTAGGGGAAAATTACCTTCAGCAGTTTGCATTGCCAGTTGGTGGTATTCTGCATTACTCGGGTAGTGGAGTTTTGGCCTTTTATTTTGTTGAGGTGTTGAGGCTATTTCTGGTAATGATGGCGCCATAAAAGTAAACTCATCATTTTCCCCTGGCAAAGATATTCCTGGCGGTTCAATAAACCCTTCATCTTCAAGGTCATCAGCCACATCCTCATCCTTCTCTAGCTGGTTTATGGTCTGATCCAATCCAGGAAGTTCATGGCCAGTCTGGTCGTACAAGTATTGGATACCAACCAGCTCACCTATATAAAACAAATAAAAAATATTGTTACAAGAGAAACCCGATTACACTTGTGACACATTTTAAAAACATTTAGAAAACTAGACTATTGCCAAGCAATTTATGTCCCCTAACGGCTCCACCATTGTCAGAAATTCCACCATTGTCAAATTTTTTAAAATATTTGTTGCCATAGCAACCAGAATGTTTGGCGTAGGAACAAAATGAAATGACGTGTATAATGTCCATATTGCTATCTATCAATATTTCAAGTTTCATGAAAAAAATATAAGAACTTTTGAAGTTATCGCCAGATCAAGAGAAGTGTGACTGACCGACGGACAGAGTGCAAACCATAAGTCCCATCTGGTGAAACAGGTAGGGGACAATAACAAGCAAATTTGTTGAATTTATATCCCCTGCCAAATAAAATGTTTATTGATGGGTGCAGAACTTAACAAAAGCCATCTGTGGAGAGTGCTCAACTGTTCTGCGCCTTGTCAATGAAGAATAACATTTAAAAGAGGACAAGAAAACTCACGGATTGTGACGAATATTAACCTGCGGCATCCTCTTATCTGCATCTACATTCATACTCATACAAAAAAGTTTCAATGAAATTGGCCCAAGCAATTCCAAGATATGGTTCCGTACACAAAATGTGCCAGACCGACATGGCCAAAACTATATCCCCCGCCTATGACGAGGAATAATTAATTACTCAAAATGCTACCAGCTGTAAAACACAATATATCTTATGCAGAAATGAAATTCTTCACAGATCTTGTCCTTAAAGTGTTTACAAATTTTGCACATATTATGACATGCAGCAGAATACATCAAATCATTTTCTTACATAAAAAAATAATGCTTGACTAGAAGGAGAAGGATTAGGTTAACTTTTTATCTTTTTGTTTCTGTTCTATTGTTTGCCTTTTTCTTTTTCTTACTGTATTGTGTTGGTATATACGAACAGAAATAAACAAAAACCTTTTAGAGAGAATCTGAATTTTTCATAATTCAGATCATTAAATCCCATTAAGTTTCATAATTAAATCTTACATAGTTTCTAAGAAATAGCCCGAATAAGTTTGTGACAGACAGAGCCAAATCTATATCCCTGCCCCTTCTACAGGTATAATAATTGAATTCAATTAAATTGATTAAGGCCAATGCAGGCTCATACCTGTATACTTTCCCGGTGGTTTTAAAGTCAGGAAACAATGGTCTGCCACAAAGTTCCTGCCACAGCATGTTGGTGTGGTGTTTCAGTGGACCACTGTACGTCACTGGAACAACCTGGGTTTCATGCTGGCTAGTGATGGCCTCTGATGCTCTGTCCGAGTTCCACCTAAAGATACCATCCATCAGGTAAACCTGGAAATTGGTATCTTTAGCAAGGGTTCCTACAGAAAAGATAGATTAATATATTGTTAAGGATCAAGATACATATTTATGGAAAAGAACAGTATAGACTGTCTATCAATTATACGAACAGGAAGTGTTTTATACAACATTAGCCCTGGAAAACCTAGTGACAAATGCTCATAATAAACAATTTCTCAATTTGTTTTTACTTTTTTAAATGTGACCTGCAGCGCTGCATTATGCAAAAATTGTTCTGAATATGCCAAAAAGTTAATAGTGTGTTCAATGGGTCAGTAAATACAGCTGAAAAGAGAATGATTTATTTACATTAATATTCTGTTCGAGAATATTTCCCATATGAAAATTAACAATTTGAGATCAATTTGTCAAGTCGACAAAACGTCATTTTGTTCATTTCAGAATTATGAAGTCGTTATAGACTGTTGTACCTTGGCAAAATTCCATGACTGTAATTGCAATTTTAACTTATGTTTTTATTAGGGTTCCAATAACGCTATGATAAAAATCAAACTAGGAACCTATGTGGTGTATAGAGGGCAACATTTGTGATGGATATATAAGTGATTTATAACCTGGAATGAACCTAGCAAGATGGTTGTGGAAGCTCTCAAGGGATGTGGAACCTCTTGCACATTTGTATACAGGGAGCTCTATGCCACCCTTCCTCACAGTGGAGACTTTGACATAGAGCTTAACGCCTGGGGGGTCCTGAAGGCAGGCAATGTGCTGACTCTGTTTGGCCCATATGTCAGCCATTTTTACAGAGTCAATGAGAGGTACTCCACTTGAGTCCAGTCCTGTTAGAAAAAGTTGAACAATTGTTATAAATATTGTTTAAAAATGTATCATGCTATTAAGAATGAATGCTATCAAGGCAAATGTGTGGTTTTGGACTTGATATATCCCATTCAAAATAAGAAAATTACTCATATTCCTTTCATTTCAATACAAATAACATCATGCCTGTTTTAAATGTAGAAGTAAATTCATTGTTAATTTCATTATTTATTATTTATTATTTATTAAGTTATTTATTTTTATTTTTTCAAATGACCGACAATCAGTCAGACTGCTTGACCCATAATAAAGCATTGAATTTTGTGAAATTTACATGCTTAAAGCATCTGCAGACATATGTTGGTATGAGAATGCTCATAAATCTTAAACTATGTTTCTAATAAAGAAGTTTAATTATTTACCTCTTTCACCATCCAGAGAATCTATCAATGCCTTTATTAGACTCGTTGTCTCCTTGATTCCCCTCGTGGCTCGTTTACAGTGGCGGCCAACCTCATCAGATGTGATGTGCTTTGTTACATCTTTGTCAGAAGGATCAGGTACGCCTTGTTTAAGCAGCTCCTCTCTCTTAGCCTTCATCAGAAGAGAGTAGTCTCCCTGATCAATCTGGAAGATGCAGCCACTGAGACGAGCCATGAAGGGACCAAACAGCTGATGCTTGTCTGTGGTGCATCCATTGGGGAATCGCCGCATGAAATGCCATGAATCTAGTCTGAAATTGAAGTTTAAAAATCCAATTTAAGAAAATATGGAAGCTCATAATTGATATACACTTCTTTTTCCTCCTTGATGTAACGTCACTGTGCTGTGCAAGTTTGAACAAGGGCTGTTTGTAAAACATGCATGCCCCCCCATATGGGCTGTCCGTTGTAGTGGCAGCCATTGTGTGAATACGATTTTTGTCACTGTGACCTTGACCTTTGACCTGAAAATCAATAGGGGTCATCTGCGGGTCAAGATCAATGTACCTATGAAGTGTCATGATCCTAGGCCTAAGCGTTCTTGACTTATCGTCTGACAACCACCTGGTGGACGGACCGACCGACCGACATGAGCAAAGCAATATACCCCCTCTTCTTCGAAGGGGGCATAAAAATTAATCTGATCATAACTGTGGACTCAATCATTTAAACAAGCAGAATTTATACTCTACAAAAGCAGTTTCTTCTTATTGTATAGATAGAGGATATGTGTTGGATTCAATGGAATATCCATTTTACTTCACAAGCGATCATATATTTTCAAGAGTGGCACAGCCACAAGTGAAAATATATAGTTTCTATGATTATATAGAATACAACAAATTTTATTATTATTTTATGCTTTTTTCACCTTTTTTTTACATTGTAAAAGGGTCTAACTTGATAATTTCGCTTAATTTATGACGTTATTTTGTCGAAAAAAATGACATAATTTACCAGTGAAAAATATCAGTTTTATTTCACTGATATTTCTCTATAACCACTGGATAGCATAAAATAAAAGTTGTTATTGTAAAATGCAACCTTTTTCAAATTTACGACCGTCCATAATTTGTAGTTTGGTATAGGTTTAGTTAAACAATACAAACTTGATCTTCAGTCTACCTTTGATTGTTCCTGTTTAAAGTGTCATTTCAAATTAAATAAATGATAATTAATATTATCAATCCAATCTTATATTTTGCTGAATTTGACTATGGTTTATGCCAATCCTGTATAATTATTTCATAAAGACTGTTGGGATCAGATAAAAGGACAACAAGATTCACATATCCTCTATTTACAGATTGTTCCAGGGTTATACAAATGTGAATATATATACACTAATTTTACCTAACATGAAGGAACGGCCAGGCATCAAAATAACTCTTTATAGACTGACGGCCACAGCAGTCTCTGTCAGTGTACATCACTTTAGGGGGAGGGGACTCCTGCATTACTATATCTTGAAATAATGCCGTCCAGCATTTTTTTCAGGCCTTGACCCTCACCCTCTGTGAGGACAGACATGAGAATTTGCCCGTGCTCATTGCCGACATTGGTTGCCCAGTTGGCTGTGCTTCTGCTTCTTCCTAAAAGGTAAATTATACCAATCAAGACACACCTAATGACAAAACCTTGACATTTAAGTGAAGGACACCAGAGTAACTGTTACAAAAAGTCTTCATAAAGGGATTAATTAACTACAAGTATTGGAATGGAACTTAAACATAATAATATCCAGACTACATGCAAATTATACCTGATGGATGTTATGATAAACGTGTGATCAGGCTTTTTGGTTATGTTCCAATACATATATTTGTCAGTTTTTAATTAATCCTTTTCCAATAATGTTTCTGGTTGTTAAGCATATGTTAGTAACTTGAAAATCAACATATGTGATTTTACGTTTTTAAGTAGAACTCTCTTTTTGATTTTTAATGAAACAATTCGACTATTCTATATTCGATTCAGTTTACACCAATCAAACAACATTGAAGTTCTCAGATGTGCAATCAAGTATACAAAAATATTTCACAGATGTACTGTGAAGCTATAGAAAACTTTCAAATCCACTGGGAATTTATATAGAGAAGTGAGTTTGGTTAAGCCATAAAATAACTTGGAACAACCATCTATCATTTAAAGAAATAAGGTGATGACTGTCATAAAATAATAATCAAATCAAAAATAAGATCTGCACAATTGAATTGAATCATAAAATTGCGATTCAATTTGCATCGCGATTAATCATTTCACCTTTAAACAATACCTTTATGTGGACAATATGCTTGACAAATTGCTCCTTTTCAATGAAGGATTATCAAGATACAAAAGAGGTCAGATGACCTTAAGAGATTGACAGAGTATTGCAGATTGTCATACTCATGCATGTTGTTCAAGGGCACAAAACTATGCAAGTAATGGTATGATGCATGTGCAATCAATAACTTCCACTTCTATACAGTATATGGATAATTTCTATATATTTGGTTCAGGACGAAGCACTAAAAACTGAGAGACTTCTTCACTTGGGAAAAAAAGTATTGGAAACTTTTAATTTTAAAAAATGTCTATGTCCAGGGCTCAGAATTTCGCAAATAATCAATAGGCTGGAATGAGATATGAACTTGATATAAGAATCCTTAAGGAAGAAAGTTATAGCCATAGTAGTATTTTACCTGCTAGTTTGTTTGTGATCTTCTTAGTTGAATCAATTTTGAGGATCTCTCCAAAAGTTGATGTTAACTCTGCGAGCTCAAAGTCAAGCCTTGAGATCACATCCAGCTGGTAGACCTTCATAAACCAGCGATGCCTGGGCAAGTTCTGAGGCGCTGGTGGCTCAACAAACGCTGGAATGGTTACCAAGCCCCTGGCTGCAGCTTGCTTGAAGGCCAGATAGCTATCAGCATACTGGCGGCATTTGTCCAAATACGTCTCACCATGATTCTCAGCAATCTGTGGAAAAACACATTACATGTGGTTGTGGTTACTTCTTTGCTATACCAGAACTGATTCAGATTTGACTGGACTGTGCAAAACTACTTTATATAGCACTGTTTACTTGCTTTTAAAAATATAAATATGGTTAATGTCTTGAGAATGTTTACTCTTATGTTTATTAATGCCTTTTTTTCTGAACAGCATTCATGCCCAGTCAAAATGTATCACAAGATTAATTGGCTGTATAATGACAAATGTTATTAATAATAATACAGAGCTCCAGATAAGAATTTGTGAAATAAGTAACGGTACTGCCACTGACAGAAAGAAAAGTAGTAACGCTTAAAATCAATAAGTACCTGTACTACCATACCCAAAATACAGGTAGTACTGTACTACCCGTGTTCTTGGATATTGAAGGGTGTATAACTGACTTTACAGAAACATTTGCAGCAATTATAATAAATATATGTAGCTTCTTAAAAAGTTACTGTATTAGGTTTTCCATTCTGAATTATGATTCTTATATAACTACACATTTAAACTGATGACTAATACTATTTCTTCATTTCTTTGACAAGAAAACACAAGCCAACTAGTAAGCTAAGTAAATGAATACTTAGTTCACTGTCTCGTCTGTTTTACGCCACCGATGCAATCAAATGTTTAAATATTGGGGGACAATGTGATTTCTGGGTTTACAGATTTAAAGTCAGGATGGTTAGAAGACACCGTATGTAGTCATTATATGACAACAAAGTGTTGTTTTGAGCCGCTTTCGGTTAAGCCGGCATTCAATTGCACACAGACATATCGTTTTTTGACGGATTTACAAGTTACAGGAAATAACGCGACAGAATAGACAATAATATATGAACCCAGTCTACAACTTTTCGGTAATTTAAATTAACGAAAAGCGCCGTTAGGTTACAGACCAACAAATCACGCCGCGCTGACGCAGACGTATCTATACGGCCAGATTTTTTTTGTAAATGCGTAAAGTGGATATTAATGTCGTTATTGTACGTCCAGTTTATAAAAAATCAATGCGTAAATCTTCATGAAAAAGGCGTATTTACGGCTGTACGGCCCTTATCTGGAGCTCTGATAATATAATGCTAATATTTTTGTAATTGGCAATTCAGCAAATAGTGTCTTCATTTGTCACTAATGAGCCAGGTCTCACTATATAAATAACATGATGCTAATGTGATGTGATATAAACAATATAATATTTATGATAATCAGCTGAAAATGTTCCCTCAATATTGCACATCAGGTAAATATAAAAAAATTGTCCAAGCAACCTCCTTTAAAGACCAAATGACTCATCTTTGTACTTGTCCTAAATTTACTCAAGCAAAATATTCAGATTTCAGTTTCATGATGATTGTGTAAAATTGAAGCCTCTGGAGCATACTCATGCTAAATGTTGACAATTTGAAATATCCTCAAACCAAATATTAAGTATAAGTATGAAGTTAATGGATATACATGTACCTGTTTGCAGGCAAGGCTGCTGCTGTTTCCCAGGGTTCGCTGTCGCATTAATCTTGCCACTCTCAAATCACAGGCGTATTTTTCTGTTAGAATGCAAGGAAACTTGCTTCGCTCGCTGTGATCTAATTGCTTCAAGATACCCTGGCTCCAGCTGATAATCTGAAGAAAAAAAACACTGTTATGTTACATTTGTAAAATCCTGCAATCCAATGGCAAATTGTGGAGCAAATGTTATTCACTTTTCAATTTTAAGTGTATATAATTACAATTAAACTTTATTTCACATCTTACTGAAGGTATCTGGCCCATAGTACAATTCATATGGAAAAACAATTTTACTTGTAGGGTATTGTGATTAAATGAGGCACCATGCTCAAATTGAGCAATTTTTCTTAATCTCAATGATTTCTGAAGTCCGCAACAAACTCAAAATCTTTTTGTTGTTTGATAAAAGCTTCAGAGATATACAATGTTTTTGTCTCTTTGACACAAATCTAATTTTACATCCTATTAAATTGTCGTTTAAATTAAGTCGAAAAAAAGAGAAGCTGTTCATAAAATAATTAACAAAATTAACGTACATGTCTCTTGCACGTGTTGCACTCATAGCCTTCTCCAGCCATCACATAATAATCTGATATGTCCAAGACCATTCTGGTCTTCTGATGAACCCCATCGTTCATCAAGGTCCCTTGACACCCCTCGTGGATGCAGACAAACTGGTATTGAAACAAGTGCCTCGGCATCCAGAGGAAGAGTCTATGGCCAAAGAAGCATTCTGGTTTGTTCAATATCCCTAAAATAAAGTATAACATGTATATATCCCCAACATTCATTTTCAGCCCCAGATGAATTATGGAATTTGGTGTACTGATGTCATAAACACCTAGAGCAATCACTGAGTATGATTAATACCTTATACAACAGCTTGTCACAACAAGTGAGGCATCATTGTAAAACAGTGGTGTAGAGCGGCTCAATATACGCCCGAAGGCCAGAATGCATGGTATTTTCAGTCAAATCCGATCTGTATATTGTTTATTTAATGCACATCATTATTGACACATCAAGTTTATAATTTGTGTGAGGTTTGGTTAAAATCCATTGTATAGCAAGGGAGATCTAGCGGACACAAACTATGTACTGAATGTACATGGTATTCAAGGGCACATAACTTCATGCAGAACTACATATCATGGTTATCGTTTGTGTGAGAAGGCTGTGAGTTTTGGTTAAATTCAGTTGTATAGTTTATGAGATCTAGCGCGTACAATAATTTGCAAAACGACGGATGGACGAGAGGATAGACATGCCAAAACATAATACTACCGTTTGAGCGTATTGAAAAGCAATCAAAAAAGAAAATGTATTTACATTTTATGACAGTTACAATTAATGTTATATATCCCCAAACACTCAGTCGCCATCTTTGCAATGGAAGTGATTCAGATTGGTCACACTTTCCTCAGGACAGGTGTCCTAAATTATGAAAAAACTTATGGACAGTTTTGTTATTGACAAATTAAGTCTTTGTCCCCTCCTGAAGAGGATTTTTTGCATCTTGCAGCAGAGGCCAATTTGAAAAAAGAAATAGTGCGAAAAGGTGATTGCTTATCATGAGAAATTATTGGCAGTAAAAAGGGAAGGGAATGCAAAAGTATGTTTTTGATACCTCTTATAGTTTTGTGTTCTGCTCCAAACAAAATTAAAGTATTTAAAATAGCAAAGGGCCAAAACTCCAGAATTATTCAAATGGGAGTTATGGATAGTCTGAAAACTATATGCTCCCAAAGTTATCTTTCGTGGAGGGGGGGGGGGGGGGAATAAAAGAAGGGATCAAGGTTATACCTCTTGATAGGCTTGGCTGTGGAGGATTATACCACAACCTCTTCACCCTGTCAAAGTCAAACTTGGGACCTCTGGCTCCATAGACAAAGAAGGTTTTTGAAATCCAGCCTTGGTCTATGGCTGGAAGTGTCTTCTTCCATTTCTTTGTCAATGGTATATCGTCCACTGAAATCATAAGAAATACATTGATTCATTATTACTTTCATTTAGACTTATTTAACCACATCACATCTACAGCAAAAGTCATCATGCATTTTGATTGAAATTAATGTCAGCCATATAATTTGCATCTTTCCTTTATAGCATACACCATGTGTTGAGCCTTACTTGTCATACATATGTAAAAGTACTGACAGATTATTTCAATTTGTGTCACAAAATTACAAATATGTACAAATAGGTGCTCGCAAGAGAAAAATATCATAATACAATGAACGCTGTAATGCTATTAAGCAGGCACAGTGTTCATTATGCATGTATTGGAGTTCTTCATTTCTATCCAATAGTAGTAGTAGTAGTCATAGTAGTTGTTGTAGTTTTAGTAGTTATCATCATGTTAGTAATAGTCGGTGTCTCAGTAGTTATCATAGTCTTAATAGTTGTAATGGTCTTAGCAATAGTCTAAGTACTTGCTGTAGTCTTAGTGGTAGTCTAAGACTTAAAGCCGCAGTCTTAGTGACTGCCATTGCTAGAATTTGTCGATGTATTAAGTCTTAGAAGCAAATAAAAGTAACGAGTAATATTAATTACATATTATCCACTTACCAGACGATGTCTGCTGCTGAAGGTCTGAAACTAAAGGATGGTCTGGTTTTGGTTCAAGAATGCCTTCTTGATCCTGTCTCTGAGTTTCATTACTAGATGCTGAAGCAAAGAGTGAAACTATGCTCAAACCACAAACCAGGCAATTTACTTATTCATGGCCCCTGGGTTGCAAACCAGTACTAGGCTAGAGAATCAAACCCTGGTCTCCCGGTTAAGTCGGGCGCCTTAACCACTCCGCCACGGAGAATCCCTTGTTGGCTTGATATATAAATTAAATCACACAAAAATGAAGAGATATCTGCTTTAAACCCATTACCAAACAATAATGCAATTTTACAGGTTGTTGCAGACGACTCTTGAAATCATCGAGATGAAGGAGAAATTGCTCAAAATAGCCATTTCTGCTTTTATCACAATAATTTCTACCCCAAAAAAGAAATATTTTCATTCTCCATTAGAATGTTAATTGTCAGCTGAAACCTCTCCCATCTTGGGACAATCCAAAATGTGTCGTTTGGTAAAGAGTTGAGAAGAACCATATTGAAAACTGTTGTCAAACTGAAGTGAATTAGTCTGAAATGCTAAAAATTAGGTAATCAAAGTATCATAGTATCAAAACAAATATTATTAAGAACATTGTTTTTCAAAATTCTAATGGTAAACAGATATTGGTCTTACTTTCAATGGTTCCATATTATTTAAATTTTTTAAAAATATTCAAAATATTATCATATCAATATTAATGTAAGAAATTATCTTGATATGTGAAGAAGCCCAATTTGTGAGAAAGCTAATAAAAAAAAAGAAGCAACAACATACACATAAACATGACAAAGTACAAAGTGTATTAATCCAATACATGTGTCCAATCATTTAAGCATGACTTTGAAACCATGTCAACAAAAAGCAAAATAATAATGAAAAGCTGTTTCATAATTAAATTGAGCAAAGTCTACATTTGTCTCATTCTTTTCAAATGTCTTCATTAAAAAAGGGGTGACAAGAGAACCTCTAGTAAATGAAACAATTATCAATTATTATCCTAGATTATTTCATCACAACAGAAAACACTCTGCCTTATGCAGCTTTTTTTAAATAAAATTATGCTTTGCTCATGTAATTTAATTATTTATTTCAGTGTTAAATAAAACATCTCCTTTCTGGTTAAAACAGTTGAATATGTTAATTTCCCTCTCCTAAGACATTTTGTAATTAATCCAATTTCCAAGTTTTGGCAGTTGATATTTTTAATTTTGTTAATAATGACAAATGAAATGTATTAAAGAAGTTTGGAAGAAAGATTTAAATAAAAAAGAACACGTGTACAAGCAATATCTTTAATTACAACAGTTTCTTGTTGTAAATATTTTAAAATGAGTATATGTTGAGTAATAGAAAAAGAAAAGAATGAAAGTGTCAATTCAAGGCTGGAGCATAATGGAAAAAATATTGATTATACAAAGAAAAGAAAAATCTAGGTTTTGACAGAGAAATGAGGGATACATAATACAGGAAGCACACAACTACAATTACACATCATAAAGCTAAGCCACACCAAAAGTACTATAAAAGGTATGAAATCGGACAAATGATACAATTAAATCAGAAAGGGATAATTTTCAATCAATGTGATTAAATAGCATGCTACTGATGTTTGCTTTTATTGTTTTTAAGACTTAATGTTGATTTTCAACATTCTTCTGTGAAAGTATTAAGATACTTAATTGCATTTCTGCTTTTAATAGAGTGATAGTGCAGTGTACATTGTAAAATGTCTACAAGTAAAGAAAAGACAGGGTTGTTATGTAAAAGCTATTTTTCATTTTTGAACACTTATCTTTCATTTGTCCGGATTCATTTAGTTCACATTTTTAATACTAGGTAGCTTCATCTATATATAAGTTAGATAGACAATACTTGTTTGTTTGCCATGGCATATAAGATTTTATATCATTGGTACAGGATATAATTAATATTTTCACATTTTCTACGGCAAATAGCTCTTACAAAGCAAGACATAACTATCTATCTCATGACAAACAAACAATTGTTCTCTTTATTATATGCAAGCATAACAAACTTCTTTTTGACTAATAGATGAATTATTTCAACAAAACGTAAACAATTGTCTTAAAAGACTCTTGCGGTTAAGGTTAAGGCATGAGGTTAAGGCAGTGTTGACAAATCACCCATAGTACTATATAACTGTGGTTTCGTTGTTCACATTACGCAACATTTATAACATTCCGCAAAGTCAACCTTTAACCCTTTCAGTGCGGGAACCGAATTTCGAAGGCCTTTGCAAACAGTTTGGATCCTGATGAGATGCCACAGTACGTGGCGTCTCATCAGGATCCAAACTGTTAACTATTCTGATAGTATTCTTTGAAAAAAATGGAAGAAAATGCTAATTTTAGAAATTCAGCAGACGACATTTTAGCAGAAGACAAATTACCCAGCATGCAAAGGGTTAAAAGTACATAACACTCAAACTTGCTGCAATAAATATTGCCTAAGTAAGATCAACGAGTACCACAGTTGAGATGGCAACTCATTCTTGTATATTCAAACAGTATTGAGATATCCTTAATTAAAGGGTTATATTCAAATTGCCAGAAGAAATTTGGAAATAAATTAGATATTAATTTTTTCCAAAGAAAGTAATGATCAATGATAAAAATATGTATCCAAAGTATACACGTGGATTTGCTATACACAAAAACAATTAAGAATCAAAAATAATTTTCTAATTTTGATTTGTTCACTCAATACATGTTGGATATCTGACAATGAGTCCATCTTATTGCACTTACCATGTATCTTCCATACAATTAAGTGGCATCTGATAAATTCAAAGTTTCAATTCAGCATCATATCAAACAATTATACAAAACAAAACCTATTATATCAAATGAAATTTATCATATATGCAAACATGTTATATTACCCGGTAGACGAGTTCATTCTACAATTTAGCTTAAGTTAAACCGTGCTTATGCCTCAACAGAACAAGTCCGACACAATAGAAGGTGTAATATAACAATTTGGGACAATACATTAGAATAGTTTTTTCCATACTGTTGAAGGTAAAAGTATGCAATATGCTTATTTGTGGGAAAATTTCATCACATTAAAATGAATGTAATATTAATATTTAAAATAAAACAGTATAAAGTTTATCAAAAACAAGAAAATAATTATCTACATTATTGTATTTAGATAAATATAAAACAAATACAACTACTTAAAAATACAATTTGCATAATATTGCAGGATCTGCATAATTAAATTTTGTCTCGTGTTTTTCAATAAGGGTAGTATTCTGTTAACATGCATTTTCCTTGTTTCTTTTCATGTCAACTGTATGGTTGGCCTGATATCACTTTGGTTATTTGAACCTTGCACAATTTAAGTGACTATAGTTCAGGATTTTTATTAAAGGACGATGCTGAATATTATAATTTAAACCACTTTTTACCTTTCCAAAATGTGACATTACCTTCAAGGAAATGTCACTACATCATATCCAGATTTGAATATCGGTATGAAACCTTTGTATCTTTTTCCAAGAAGTTAGGTATTGAAAATAAAATTCAAATTAAAATTAAAAAAAAAATGGGTCAGAGATTTAAAAAAAGGATTTGTGACCAACTCAATTTGTTGCATTCTAAAGGTCATACGGGTGTCAAGGTAAACTAAAGATATGATAAAAGTTTTTAACTGGACAGTTGATAAACCTACAACCTCTTAAAAAAGCATATTTATTTACCTTTAATGTTGTCTTCATAGTTTTTCATAAAATCCAAAAGTGCCTCATCAGATGCATTGTCCATTTCAACTTCATCTAAAAAACAATAAAAATATATATACATATGCAAATGATTATACTTATTTAATCCATCTGCATCTGAATGGGCAAGGGACTGTTGTTTGAACAGAAGATATTTTTTTTTCATTTGTCTAATGTTTTACTGTTTATTTTTTTATGATAAGACTTGCTGTTATGGACCAGGATGTTGTTTTGACCTTCACCTGCCGGCCGTTCTTGATCGTCCAGTTGTGTTTTCTCCAACGTTTTATTGAGCGTCTAATCGATTAAGGTAACATACCACCAATTCCATTAGAACGAAATAAGCGTAGATAGTTCAGTGTGCGAAAAACTGTCAATTTTCAACTATAAATAAGCGATTGTTGTTGTTGTTTTTCTTCATTTTCTGAGGGGAGAAAGATCAGTTTTTTGGGGGAAAAAATATACCTTTCAGGCCCTGAACAATTTCACACTTTCTCCACAAAGTTTTGAGGAGGTAATAATTTATAGTACATGATATCTAAAATGCAAATTATAATTTTAACAGCGTTTAACTTAATTTAATGTTGTCCAAGCCTGGGGTCGATATCAGGAGACACTGTTTAAAATGTTGCCAACAGATACATGGGATTACAGAAACCTAGATTTATCCCAGTAAATGTTAATATACCAAGGACTTAACAAAAGACAATCATCTTACCACATATGGCATCTCCTGAATTGCTTGTCTTATTCTTAATGGGCATTCCACTCTGAACTGAAATATTAAGGAAAACCAAGGTCAACTGCTAATATTATTGTTTTAATGATAAAAGACATATGTTTGCACATCAAACTGACATTCAGACATAAATCGAGAAGAAGGACAAATGTATACATCATAAGAGTTTTTTGGTATAGTAAAATATTTAACAGGAAACTGTGTGTGTAATAAGGGTCATTTTCCTGACTTAATTGTATGTTTTCTTACCGAGGCTCTAACCAGTCAATTAGGCACTGTCTGATATCAATAAGTGAATTTGTCAAAAGAGAAGACTCACATTACAATTACCGTTGATGATATCATGAAAAAATCTCAATGCAAATAAACACATATTCTTTTTATTACATGCTGTAATTGGAACCTTCTTCATTTCTTACCATTGAAGTGTCATTTTAACAAAGTCCTTTGTGTGTTTGCAATATTTTTCATATCAACATGCCAAGTTTCACCAGCCAAGATTCAGCATATGAAGGAGGTATCACAGGATCCAGGTTTTTCGAAAAGCAAGATGGACTAATTGACATACAGATTGACCGAGAATTAATAATAAGAATATATTTGGTTAAAACATCACCTGAAAGCCTGCCTGCTTTGAGGTCCACTATCTGCTGTCCTTCAGGAAACATGGTTACATATTTGATGAAGGTCATCTTGTGGAGAAACAGACGGTCTGTTGATGGTACGGTCTCCCGTTTCATTTTGTTCACCATAGCTCCACAATATCCAGGGGAGTTCTCCAATATCCATCTATATGTTTCTCCTCTGCAAATATATTTTGAAAAAAATAATGAGAAACTGCCAAAGGGCTTATTTTAAAATCCATGAACTAATAATAATTTAAACAAGAGCTTTGTTACTGTTAGTGATTCACAATGCCCCCTACTCCACTTTGTAGACGCATAGCAGCTCATTACATGTGAAATGCTTGGCACAAACAAAACATCAGGGGTTTTTCTGCCTACTTTGGGAAAATGAGTCTGACCAAATTTGGAATTTTTTATCGACAAAATTGCCCATTTGGGGAATTTTTGTTTCGTGAAACGGCTCATTTTGGGAAAAAATTGGATTAATCATGCTTAAATAAGTCTGTGGTTTAACAATTTTCTTTATATAAACACATGCAAAACAATCAACAAACTTTATGCTTTTACTTGTTTTACCAGACGGGAAAAGCTCACAGTATTTGCACAGGAGCCCTCCCTTGGCCGAGCTAAAATAGAGCCATGGGTATTTCATTTCATACTTTAATGTATTAAATGACAATTGAACTACAAATTTATTACAAGGCTCCGAGCATTCAGTTGCCGATATTGTGATTGACGGCCCTGGCATTTCTTCTGTTGCTGTTACATTGTGCTGTGTATCTTTGAGCCTGTCTGTTCAGGGTTACTCGCGGAAGTAATTTCGGAAGATTCTGAGCGTTTCAAAAACATTCATGATATCGTTACACATCCTTTAGCGTCTATTTTTCGTGTTTTTTTAATGTCATATTTACTATTGTGCGAAGCAATGATTTAAAATAAGCGCCTACAGATATGGTTTAGAATGTGTATTGTGCGGCTCTATATACTCGTATATAATGCGGAATAGTTCGAACGTCACCGCTGAGAGTAAATGCATCCAGCAAATACACCAAAAAATCTGTGTCACTAAAGGCTTTATTACGTCGCGAATGAAGGAAAGTCACTCTTTCGATATAAATTATGCTTACTTTTTACGATTTTGAATTTTTTTTTATATATTGCAATTGGGAAAAATGCAATCAAAATTCGATTGGGAATGGGTCCGTTTGCTTTGGAAATGCCTCCGTTTCCCAGAGGCGCAGACAGTGCTGAAAACCCCCTGAACATCAAGTCAATCTCTGCTAGCGTTAAGGAAAAAAGTCATTAATACTGTTATTTCAAAAAAACAATTTAAGCCCAAAGGCTGTAACTGTCAAAATTCAATTGGATTCAATGCAAGTTGTAGGAGCTGAAATTGTATATACATGCAGTGATCACAGTAGACACTGTTTAAGCCAGCAAAACCTCTCAACAGCACATAATGCTTCCTCAAGAATTTAACCAACAATTTTCACTTAAATATCTGCAGATAAACCATCTCTGATAACACTTATGGGTGATGATGATACAACGTACTGTAACTGTTACTTGTGAATTGAATGCTTTGACAAAATGTACCTGAATTTGCCCCACTCTAATTGTAAAAAGCCCATCCACTGCTTGGCATCCTGGACATTTCCTCCCTGCTCTATGCACTGGCGACGAGCTGAAACCTTCAATTCCTCGTAGGGCTTGTACTCTTTTGCCCACTGGCGATCCTCCGCCTTGACCCGTCTCGCAGCTTCGGTGTCTGTGAGACTAGGTCTTCCTTGGCCATCCTTCCGAAATTTTGGAAACATGATGGCACTAAAATCAATAATCAGGGTTTTACATTCATGTCAAGTTTAAGGGGCCCCTAGGACTCGAGTTAATAATTTTCATGGGTCCTGTCAATAACAATGAGGGTCCCTATATATCTTAGATATTAGTAGAACCTTGCACTTGTTTGACTGATTCCGCATCTTTTGAACTCATTTGAAAGAATGCTCGTAGGTCACCTTGTTTTGACATTTTCCAAACGAAAAAGGGAATAATTATATGCACGCCTTTTCAGTTACAAGCGGCTATTGTAACCTCAGTATAAGCTTTTATTTCTTAGTGACAAAAATAGCTCACCTTTTCGAAATGTAATCTCAATGCGGGACTTTGCAACTAGCAACAGCAGGTGCGCGATAACATAAATGATTGATTAATCAACAAGCGAGACAACTCATACATACTTCTAGAAAATTATGTACTGCAGCTGTCTTTCAGTTTCTTGTTGATATGACGAGAACCAATACGTCAAATTGATTGTGCATCCCATGGGACGCAAATTAACAAATATGACGAGTCCTGACTGGCATTTTATGCATATTTGACATCCTGAATATTGCAACGTTAAAAAATATTATAGTAAAAAACATTTAATTACGATCTGGTTATAGGAAATTAGAGGTTTTTAGACATTTGTACTCCACCAATAATATTGAATATTGCACTAAATGCAAGAATGTTCAGCCATGATTGTATGAGTGACAGTTGCAGTGCCCCAGATAATTATTTTGGAAATAGGGTTTTCACCCATTGATTTTGAAAAATAGGGTGATTTCATTCTTGAAATAGGGTAAACTTAGTTATATAATTGCATACCTTATAATCTTTTCTGCTTTACATCTGTTGAAGCTGCACACTTGTATTGATTCAATAAAACTGTAAACAATTATAATTAACTTTAATAAACAGATGTTTCATAACATCTTTAACCCTTGAAACAGTCCATAATATAAACTTTAAACTTAAAAAGAATGTTAACACGAATGATTCGGCATTTATTGGCTCTTGCTTTCTTGGTTCAAAAAGTTTGTGATCGACTGCTATTTTGGCGCAACAATCGCGGACGTCTTTCGACCTCTGTTAGACATTTTTATTTCGCATTGTAGTAGAAACTGAACGAACAGACGCTTTACAAATACATGCACAAGGAGCGACGGATTAAATCAGATTGAAAACGCATGTATGTTGTCGTAAAGGCTGTAATTAAGTTATGAACTCTAGTCCACAGAGCGTTTAAATAACTTTGACTGATTTCCTGCTCCGTCATCCAGGCGCTTTCTGAATAAAAGCGTCGCCGCGTTTCGAAAATAATTCCAAAGAGAAAATACCGAAAATGAGCAAAGCATTTTCGATCGAAGCTATTGTACGCATCAAATTTGACGAATTTGCGTAAAAGTCAAATTGGTTGCGTTTTCAATACGCATGATATTGTATTTCTTTGCGTTTTTAAACATTTTAATAGGGTGAAAGACGCAGATACGCAGCTTATCTGGGACACTGCAGTTGGGCTTGATTGAACTTTACCGGTACGCAGTTGTTTACAAAGCAGGGGGTTGGGGGCGGTAGCCCCCGATACTAAGGAAATATATAGGATAAAAAGGATTATAAGGTGTTGCGTTAGTTGTTATGTGTTAGGTGTTTAATGGTTAGGGTACGCTGTTTGATGTTAAGTGTTGCGTACCAGTAAAGTTCAATCGTCCTGACAGTTGGAAGTGACGGAATCATGAATTTTTTTGCTGTTATATAGGATAGCGACGCTTGGACTGACATCACCCATACACATAACTTTAGAACGAACAGAGTGGGACAAGCCTGGGTATTTAATATTAACAGTTTATAAACAAATCCCAATTGATTACAGCAACTCCGTACATTTTAATCAGATACTTCATTATGAGCCAAACAGCTAAATTGGTATTTACGCTTGATAAAAGTTGTTATAAACTCTATTTAAACCAATTTACCATATCCTCTGCCGAATTTACTATATAAATACAATTTACCGAAACCTCCATATATCCCAGTGTGACCCAAATTCGACGATGTAACGGTTACATGAAGCAATATTTAGCAAATAATGAAATGTTTAATAGCACAATATAATTATTTTAAACTCGGCTGTATTACTTTAAAATGATTCCAAGACAATAATCATCCATTTAATCAATACATATAGAACATCGTCGAATTTAGGTGTCGTCGAATTTGGGTTGCGGTAGGATATCGTAAAGAGTAAACATTCTATTTTTGCAAAATGATTTCGGCACAAAACGACACTGTTGATTCTCATAACCAAATTTTATCGTCCGCTGATGCTTTAAATTTCATCATTCTTAACAATCCACATGGAGTAATGGATTTAATACGCATTTATTGAAAACAATTGACATGGAACGAAAATAACGAGTCCAAGTTGAGTAAATATCGCTAATATAATGTAGAAATGCAGCTCAAACTCACTTACCTACAACATGGACTGTGCTGAATTCACAATACAATATAAATAACTACATAAATATAATGAAAAAAGCTGCAAATAAGTAACAATGATCAGCAAGCTCATGAAAGCACGATTTCAAGATGGCGGAATAGCGAGGAATCTGCTGGAGAAAAGGACAGTTCTCATTGGTCAAATCATAGATTGAAACATAGTTTGAAACTATGATTCTCGCAGTCTGATTGGATGTTGAAACACAGTCTTCTTAGTTAGGTTGAGAGCTAGCCGGCGAAACAGTTTCACAACCAGCAAAATCCATGTAAAGTGTGGTTAGGTTAGCTGTTTCTGTTACTGCTAGTTACGACGACGACGACGACGACGACGACGATGATGATGATGATGATGATGATGATAATGATGATGATACTTTTGTCACTTCCAATATTAGGTTAATACAATGTATTTGAGTTTGAAAAAAAGTTTACACATCGGCAGACTATTTCATTTATTAAGAAATACATAATTTATGTACCATATACGTAGGCCATTTTCATTTTTATGAGTGTTTTTGGTATGTACCAAATACGTTTTGGCGAGCATAGAAAAACTTATTCCAACCGAATATGGTACAATGTTTGTACCATATTCGGTCGAAAATTGTACCATCTTCGGTCCGAGTATGGTACATTTGTACCATATTCGGCCGAATATGGTACAAATGTACCATATTCGTTTTTGTACCAAATACGGTCCGACAAAGCTATATTTTGTATCAATGACCATTCAATATCAAACGTGTAATAATGAACTGAATTTGGTGTCAAAAGCATATATTTTAATAATCAACGTATTATATCCCTGATATAATAATGAATGAATCACATTAGTAAGCATTTGTTTTTTGAACACTTACTTAGATTTCGGACACGTTTAATACATCCTTGTAAACACGCGGGTGGGATATCCAATTAGTTAAAACCATTTTAAGGACATAATATTGTATTTGGAAATTAAACTGCCATATTTAGAACAGACTTGTGCGAAAGTTTTTTACGAAGATGTTGGTATATAATATCATGTCATAAAAACAGGATTCTAACTTAGTATCACGAATAGTAAAATGAAAGTCTAGGTATATATATAAAAGGTAAAAAAATCAACACGAGGTATTTAAGTCTTAACCTACTTTGTTTTTCCGTGTGTATTATGTCGATTATTAATAGCTTGTACATAAAGTTATGCCTTTAAACTTCTTCAAATGTAATATCTTCACTACGGTCTGATTTTAACATCATTTATGTCACTGGGGTTCGATTGGTAATTGTCGGCACGGGTACTGCTTACATGTACCCCGGGTACTCTGAGGTATACTTACATGTACCCCGGGTACGGTTAATGGCCCCGTTTCATAAACAATTCTTAAGTTGTTCGTAAGAATTCTGCGATTCTTACGTACGAACGTTCTTACGCCAATTCTTACGAACGTTTCATAAACACGTTCGCAAACTTAAGAATTCTTACGCATCTTACGAACGTTAAACCAGTCTACGTTCTTCAATTGAAGGTTTGAATAGACGTTACACTATACTTTGGCGCTATCTGTCAGATTAAGTCTACGAATATGCGAAAGTCAATAAAGCCTCATGATTACGCATATATTTTATTTTCCTTTGTTTATATTCAAATACACTAGATCTGTTATTGGGGTTAAAATCACATAGAGTAAAATGCTGAAAGTTGTTGTCAGCGTTGGATATATTTTTCCGGATTTACAACGGAATCGATCGAGATGTAGAATATCTTCATAAGTTCATTGAGAAGATGGTATTCCACATCAGGTAAGGTTATCTGCATGACATCGTGATAAAAATCGCATTTGTAAACATTGACATCTATTTTTTGTTTTGGAAGGTAAATAAATGTTAAGGCTGGCTAAATTGTAATTATCTTATAATTGTAAAATGGAATTCTATGGCATTTAAGCTGTAATCATAACTTTGTTTATATGTCAGATGGTAACATAAGTAAAGATATATGTATGTTTCAGCTATTTTGTCAAAACTTCACATATAAATACATTTTATATTGATTTAAATCAATAACAGCTGCTTTTAGTATATTAACGCATTTGTGCCTAGCGTCTAGAAAAAAGGCCTTGGCAAACAGCGTAGACCCAGATGAGAAGCCGCATGAAAGAACCCGGGAATTTTAACGCTAAATCGGTCGTTGTCATTTTTTAAAATAAATTTTGTTCACATTAATGTCTTGCTTCTGTTAATTGACCTCTACATCACAGGTGGGTATCGTGTGGCTCTGATATTAATTAGTGAAAACCTCATTTTGAATGATAAATAATCATATTATAACGAAAAATTAACTTTTCTGAAAAAAAAAATTCACTATCAAATATATATATATAACGAGGTATGCAACTCAAAATCACCCCAAAACGGAGTGCATCGCTTTGAACAGCCATATCTTCATCAATTGTGCAGCGATTTTCACGATCTCGGTCTTATTCAACGCAGAAATGAATTTCCTTTCTGGAAATGTATATGTCTTGCAATATTTTTACAAATGCTGGGTCAACTTTTAAGAAATAATACGATACACAACACGCATGACCCAGTTGACAGTGACCTAAACTGCTGCCAATTTATTAAGTTCCTGCCGGGAATCGCATTATGTTAAATATTACTGAAAAAAATAGTATTATTTAGCTAAGTAAGTAACTAAGTAATTAATAACATTATTATTTTTGTAATGTTTTTATATAATATGAATAATTTTAATTCGGAATAGTAAGTTAAACAATACAAGTATGATACAACTTTTCAAAAAGTGAAAAAGTACTTTATAGTACAAAAATGTACATCGCAAAAGACGCCAGATAACCGCCACGGTTTTCTATCGCCCAATCAATCATGGAGATAACAACGTTAGGGTCTTTAGCATCTTCACCATCTTAAGCCAAGGTCTCATTTTCATCAATGATAAAATTGAGTTTGCGCCGCTCGCAATCTTATCTGAAACCAATGCTATGGAATTACCTTAAGAACATGATGTATAGCGGTTCCATTGGTTGTCATGAAGGAAAGCTTTTGCTGAAGTCAATTGTTTAGTGATGGTAACGATCAGCGTCCGTTTTTGTTTCTCGACTTCAATAATGATTGCTTCGCGTGTTAGCATATTATCACACGTGGCATGATCAAGGGGAAAGCCTTTCCGATTGTGTGGGATGCATTACGACCATGCCATTTAAAGCAGTAACTTTAATCAATTTATGACCAATGTAAACTGCTGAAGATGCGCTTTGTTGTGCTCGCAGATAAGTACGTTGGTGGTAGTTTCACTTTTTATATGTTATTAAACAGCGTAATAAATTTTGTTTTTAGATAACACTGAGCCTCGTCCAAATGCGTGCTTTTGGCGTCTGCCTTTATTGCCGCAGCTTCTTGGAATGAAGCCAGGCCGTTACATGTGCGACATCAAATTGTTAAACCCAAAGCGTCAGATGTGCTAACACACTCGAAAGGTTGGACGACATACTTAATTTAAAATTGCGTCTACTTCGTTGTCTCTTTTTTCTCTGTTTGTGACAGCGAAGCTTCTATCATGTTACCTTTAGTTTATGTGCCAAGTCTTGTCTGCATCTCAAAACATCAATTATCATTTTTCTTCTTATTTGAAATCTCATTATTTTTCGAAGCAAAGTGTATACTCTTACGCCTATCCTGAATCCTTTCATAATCTGCTTCTTCATAAATTTCTTGTCGAAACAAGTAATTTCGAACCCGTCCTTCTTTTTTACCGATTCCGTCTGCATTCAAACTATTTTCTTCTTCTTCCCGTGCTTACAACTCGTCAATCTCTTGCGAAGAAAATGGCGGTGTAACATTAATCTTCCCTGAATGTTTAGAGAGTACAATTTACATCCTATATTAAAGCAAAGGGCCCTCATTCTCAAATTAAAAACATGTACGCGCATGTCAGATAACGGACTTGTTCAATTCACTTCCGCAAATCTAATGACAATTACCCGCTTCTTTAACAAGCTGACGTACCATCCAGTTCACAATTTCGTTGCCAATCAATTACATTGTTATATTGTTATTTTCTTTTAGTTTACCGCACTTAAGAAAACGTACCAAAGTAATAAATTAACGATGATGGACGTTACTTTTTGTTAAACGATAAAGCACCTAAATCTGAATTACATGGCATTTGCTTTATTTACACGGCCGTTAATCAAGCGCGCCACCTCTTTTTGAGATGCATTAATAATGCAACTTCCGAGGTGGCGCTCAGGCCTGGATGTTTTGAAATTGAACGGATTATTTTACAGGGTGATTAGGTTTAATATGTTTTTCAACACATTTCGCAATATTTTAAACAATCGGCCAATGTAGTTCGATTCAGCGATTATAAATTCGTCTAAAAATGTACAGAAACATACAATCAAAACCCATTTGGAAACGTGAGGACCTTTATAAGTTGTGGCATGGTAGAATTCGTAAAAGTAAATCGATGTCTTTTGCCTGTGTGACAAGCGAATTACCTGCCAGTTAAATCGCTCATTACATAAATCGATTGCTTTAACCTGTACAAGTAAATGCGTGCACAAAAACATCGGCTTCTGGTAGAACTTATAGATACATTTGCATTTTTCAAAAGGAGATGGAGCCAATGCCAAGGAGGTTGCGCTTAGATTAGGAGTTGGCGCCAATTCACATCTTTAGCTATTTTAAATTAAAATATTTTATGTTATGATTTCTATCATGTTTACAGGACTTAAATTATTTTTTGTAAGTTGACTTCTTCACCACATTTGAGTCGCGTGCGTTTTTAATTAGAAAAAGTAGTTTTCAAATAATGTATTGATGGATTCAAACGTTCGTCTTTGTAAGATGAGACCATTTAACATGTATCATACAAAAATGTTAACGGAAAAAGATCGAGCTATCTTCATTTTTTTATTTGATAGTGGGAAAAACAAATAAATGAGCCTAATTAAGATTCGTTGACCTTGGCTTTTTAGTAAATTAAGCATTTTGATTAACGGCCACAAATCATAGTTTCAAGAAGAAGTGTTATCTTATACTTATTTCGTGAATTATCATACTGTATACAACTATTGATGTCGATGAATTGATAATGTTGAACATTAAATTATTGGTTGGATTGAGTACTACAAATGTTTGGTATACATCGTACACTAGGTTTTATTCATGTTTGTGACTTCTTAATTGAGTTTAACACTTATATATTTAAAAAACTTCATCTTATTTTTTATAGATTGTGCTTATGTTCTGTAAAGATTTGGGCCTTCGTGTGTACGTTGGAAAATAAATTTAAAATAACAAATAACATTATCTATCAAATCTACGTCATGTGATAATTCATTGCGATACGACTGTTAATTGATACATCCTGCATTGGCGCCACCTCCTATCATTAGCGCCACCTCCTAAGCATTGGCTCCATCTCTTTTGGAATAATTCAAAATTATCTACTACGTCGACAAGAAGCAAATATTTCTGTGCATGCAGCATCTAATGTATGCTGTACGCAATCGTTTGATGCCGTTAGCTATTTAGTTGGATGGACAAATTCTCGAAAAACAGGAAAAACTCATCGAAATGCTTTTTGAAACTCCATCATGCCTCAACTTATTAAAGTTCTCGCGTTTTTGAATGGGTTGAGAATTTTCGTGTCTGTATTTTTGGACGAATTAATCTTCGCTGAATCGCACTAAATTGCGTGATTTAAAATAAAATGCGAATTATGTTAAAAAAAAACTAATAAAACCTAATCACCCTGTAAAATTGTCCATGAAATTTCAAAACATCCGGGCCTGAACGCCACCTCGGAAGTTTCATCGGCTCAGTTATTAATGCATCGCAAAAAAGAGGTGGCGCGCGTGATAAACGGCCGTGATTTAACGTGATAACGTTTCCATATTGGTGAATTGAAAAATATAGTTGCGCATTTTCCTCTGCATTAATTTAATTTAGTCATATTTTTATCATGTACAAAACGAATACCGTGGTATTACTCATTACATTAAAATCATGTCCTTTGATTTGGGTTGCGTTAATTTTACTTAATATTACGGGCAAAAGCCGTTGACCGTTCATACATATGGAAATTTAGACATTACATAAGAATACAACATAGGGATGCGTCTCATTTTCATATATTCATGTATTTTCGCGATGCTATTTGTGACCTTGAACAAATCAAAAACACTTTGACATATGCTAAATCACATGTAAATACATACCTCAAAATTATATCAATGACATCATAATTGTGTAGCGGATCGCAATAAATATTCTCGCATTATTTGTTTTTCTTCGCAACCGTTCCAGAATTAAGTCATTACTCAATTATCTCCCCTGAATACTCATCTTCAGTGGGTATAAGACGAAGACTGGTTCACTACATATAGTGACAGTCTTTATCAAACAAAATTTACGTGAACATAACCGGTCTTAAATATATTGCCGAATCTCAGATTTCTGTCGAATTTATTTGCTTTAATCTTTTCGATATCTTATTGTTATTATTATCCTGACAAATCACAAACGCTTGTTAAAAAATTATTTGTTTTAGACATTATAGTTTGCATCTCTATTCTTCCAGTATTCTCGCGGTATTTCAATAACGACACCCTACTGTTTATTTGTCAGAATTCGTGACGCATTTTCCATTCACTCTCAGAAAGAAGTTTTACGTGTGATCATGAGCAATATTCTGGTTAGTTGTCGTTGTTATCCATCAGAAACCACATTTATTCACAAAATTTAAAGATATTCCGATCTAACTTTTTAGTCTTTTAGCTTTAATTTATAACGTATTTACACCTCGTCTGCTCGCACTTTACCGATATCCCGAACTATAAGTTCCAATGCAAATTTAGTCTGTATATTGTCAAGTGTCTGTCAAACTAGTAATACAATATAAAGAAGTGAAACTCCAGCTGCTGGAGCAGTATTGAATTTTCATTAAAAACAATTAGGTTATTTATTTGGCGAAACCACCAATCTTATAATCACATTAATACACATTGCCAAGTCAACATACATAAAAGAGTAAGAGGCAGCTTGTCAGATAATGGTCTGTAAAAATTCAGTATAACCTGCAGAACTCTCAATTGATGAACATACACGTTTACTTTATAAGTACAGAGAATGTATAAGAATCTAAGTATAAGAAAGGTCTTAAACAAGGTTTCTTAAAAAATAATAAAAACACAATACCGCTACCAGCCTCTGAAGGCTGAAAATATAACAACATCGAAGATATGTACGGGGATACACGCTACTGCATCCACGCAGCACACATCAAACTGTTGTGCAATGCAATATAAAGAAGTGAAACTCCAGCTGCTGGAGCAGTATTGAATTTTCATTAAAAACAATTAGGTTATTTATTTGGCGAAACCACCAATCTTATAATCACATTAATACACATTGCCAAGTCAACATACATAAAAGAGTAAGAGGCAGCTTGTCAGATAATGGTCTGTAAAAATTCAGTATAACCTGCAGAACTCTCAATTGATGAACATACACGTTTACTTTATAAGTACAGAGAATGTATAAGAATCTAAGTATAAGAAAGGTCTTAAACAAGGTTTCTTAAAAAATAATAAAAACACAATACCGCTACCAGCCTCTGAAGGCTGAAAATATAACAACTTCGAAGATATGTACGGGGATACACGCTACTGCATCCACGCAGCACACATCAAACTGTTGTGCAATGCAATATAAAGAAGTGAAACTCCCACAAGTATGTAAAAGCACTAATACCTGTTGTGATCATTTTTAGGAAGATAGTGTAATTCTGAACAGTAGCAAATAGCTTGTTTAGTAAATGCATAATGCAATGAATATGACTTCCTTTCTATTGCATGTAGTGTGTAATAAATACATTGGTTGTACTTGTTAATCTCTGATAAATGTTTTATGGCTAGTACAAATCCAGCATTGTTAATTTTGTAAAAGGCAATAAAATAACATCACTTTGTTATTTCATATACGTCAATATTCTTGTACTGTAGGTTGATGACAATGTTTTAGTATTACTTATTTGTAACTATTATGTTTTGTGCAAATAAATGATATGAAGTGTTTTGTATATCCACACAATACCACATACCTTTTTATATATGAAATGTGTTATGTGTTATTTGAATGTTTAAATAAAAAAATATGGATGATATAACATGATGCATATTAATATTTGCATTCGAATTGTAACAATAGAGCTAAGTGATGCAGTTTAGACTGGGATTTAAGAATTGCTACAAAATGGCTGTTTTTTAGTGGCGACAAAATTTAAACTATTCAACAATAGTTTGCGATTAGAAACCTGAAAGATACATGTATTTATTAAATATTTTAATTGCGAAACAAGTATGTTGTTATGCTGACACACATGTTACACATAATTATACATTGATGATAAATAAGAAGACAATTAGCGGTGTTAACGTTTCCACACAGTATAAATCATTTTTTGATGAAGTCAGTGGAATACAGACGAAAGCTCCAGGTATGGCTTTCAATACGTAGTGTGTGTTATTTGACAGTCTAAAACTTATTGGATTAAAAAAATCGTGTCGAATTTGTCAAACAAAATTGATTTGACACATCGCGTGATTTTAATTATGTTAAATCAGTGTACTGTATGCTAAATGCAACTGCTTTAGCAAGCTGTCAAGTTGAATTGAGGCATTTGATGAAACAAACTGTTTCCTGGGTAGGACCAGTACTTAGTGTCTATATGACGTACAATGACGTCGAAAGTCTACAAGACCTACTAGGTAGAACGAGAACCGTACTTCGACGTACAATTTTCACCGACCCTTGAGTGTTAGCCAATCAGAAGACACCTTACATCTGTTGCTTTTAGAGATATTTGACATTGAACATTATTATTATTATTATTTATACCAAATTATGTGACTATCGACCGCTTACACATATATATTGTGCGTATTTATTAAACATTATTATTATTATTATTATAATTTATTCCAAATTATGCGACTATCGACCGCTAACCCATAGATATTGTGCGTATTTATTGACCTGACGTGGCGAAATTTAACCTCTGACTTATGCAAGTTATGGTTATCACAAAATACGACCAACGGGGAGATTATTATACATTATTTATCCCGTTATTGTTTGTTAACTGTTTAATTACCGTAGGGAATTTTCTACACAGTAATGCGCTGGACGGTCGAGATACTCCGCCCCGCATGATCAATAAATACTCACAATATGCTGAAAAATTTTAATTTAAAAAAGGTAACAATTGAATCGTCTTCAAATTTGTATATAATCTATTTCAATGCAATAAATACTTGAAACTTCTATGGTTTTTTTGCCATTCTGATATTTTTATTCATTTTGTCCTCAATTATAAAAGAGATGTTAAACATTTATTATGAATAAATCTGAAGTAAAAGCGGCTCAAGAGAGGAGTGTTTTGATTGGCTGTTCACATGTATGTCGAAGTACAAATTGTACTTTGCCGTACAAATATATACTTCGAAGTGCATTTATATTTGTATGTCAACGTACAATTATTGTACATCGACGTACATTTCTCTTTTTACATTGTAGGTCTTCTTAACTTTCAACCCATATGGTACGCCATAGTATGTCTATAGGGTTATCTAAAGAATGCTCCCACTTGAGGGATCAATACAGAGACCTCCCAGTGACTAAGCTAGTTAACAGACACCCCATCCACTACACCACAGCCACCGAACCAGTTTTAAATTACTGTGGCTAGAAAACCAAAAAAAAAAAGATATAAGATTCTTCTTTTAGCTAAGAACATGGAGCTCGTTTTAAGATTGATATTTTTGGATGCATTACTTCATTTTTGCAACAATTATAATATTTTGAACACAATCATGTTCATATATTTATCAAAAATACATGGTTATCAAAAAAAAATTAAAAAGCTTTTGCCCGTAAATTAGGTAGCACCAATAATCATATTAGCTTTCAAACACAAGTCTATAGAGTAAAACTTCGACAGTTAGTTTAGTTTCCCTTTTGACGCTTCATTCTAATAAAGGGACCGTCAACCAGATTTACGAAAAAAGAAAAGTTCAAAATACCTTATTTTATTACAATTATTAGTTTATATTGATTAAAATATCACGAATGGTATGTAACATTACTTGAAAAAAGTTCATATTTTCAGCATATTCGGTAATACAATTTCGCGATGTGAAAGCGAAAGTACATCGCGAAGATAGGTGACATAACGATATACACACTATAAATAACGCAAGTAGATTGATCATTTTATATATAAAATATATACAATTCACTACGCATGCACAATTTGCATTCCTGGATTTCCACGTGACGATGATGATCAATATACTTGAGTTATTTATAGTTAACTGGTAGTTACCTGGTACACATACCCAGTAAAATGTTATTACTCAATGCACTGAAAATATGAAAACTTAACAACTTTTTCAAGTGATGTAATATACCAGTCGTGATATTTTAATTATTATAAACTAATAATTGAAAAAATTACGGTATTTTCGAACTCATTTTTTACAATTTCACAGGGAATATTATAACGCACCTCTGGTTTAATATTAAGAAGTGAAACTCCAGCTGCTGGAGCAGTAGTGAGTTCTTATTATGTAAAATTAGTTGGTCCTTTATTTAAGGCAAGTGACCGAGTAATTTTTCATCACGCGGTGAACTGAAAACTTATTAGAGAAAAACAATGTAAGTTGTTTGACACCATCAGCTTCCTGGTGTTTAAACTATGGTAGTATTTATACATAATTCGCATGTGACGCACAGCAGAGCAGTTCCGTGTTCGTTCACAATTACTGTAAATAATACAATGACAGTGTGATGCAATCTTCCGAAATAAGTGTTACGTAACGTATACCTTGATAATAAAACTGGATAATTGCTATGAAATCGATGTGATAAATGACTTAGAGATATTTTCTTTAAAAAAAAAATATTAACAAAAATGCGTCTATTCTTGATCTAGACTAAAACTCGACTGACTCCTATTTTGACTTACTGTTGTAAATCTTACGGTGACCATAATTGCTCAATGACCAAGATTAACGTCATGTAAGACCATGATGCTAGGCGCAAGTTACCAAAATTGGCCGATCACGTGACTTACCAAAAATAATGGCCAAAAATTATGACCAACATATTGGTCGATTCACGACGTCATTTACCAAACGGCGTAAACAAAAGATCAAATGTACCACAAAGATAAGACATTCCATAATATGGATGGCTAACATCTGGGTTCAAGTTATGGTGTATAAATGTGTCAATTTATATATATAGCTACATAAAACCAGTATGAACAACTTCATAGTCCATAAAAAAGTTACGTGTACTGTCATACCTGGGGTTAATCAATATTTAGCTTCCGTGTAAAACAAGCAATTTCTTAGTTATTAATGGCAACAATCTTTTGTATCGAAAATTTCCGTAGATCGCCCTTTAACACTCGTATTCGTATACGAATTTGCGAATATCGGACTTCTTTAAAAAGTTCATTCATTCGTTTAATTCGTTTAATTTTTTTTTTGGACAAATGCTTACTGCAGGCCATTACAAGAAACGTATTTTATCTTAGTTCATATATGCAAGAGAATCCTTTACCAATATGATGACTTATTAAAAAGTTCAAAACGTATTATATTGCATTGTCATAGAAAATCAACCGTGTGTGATATGATTTGTCCACTGTCTGACAAGCCAATCGCGTATTATTTGTTATTTGTATGCGTTATTTTGTTTAGAACCGATGAGTAAGTTTCGCCGGACAACTAATGATTGTTAACAAAGTCAACAATCTCTGATGATATGCATGTATCTATTTACACGACTTGCCTGCAAAAGACTACGTGAACGTTGGGCATCTGTTTGATCGAATATTATGAACACCTGATTGAAGTCAGCATACTACAGTCCTAAACAACTCTATTTGCACGTCGTCTATTACGCATTGAAATCTAATTTAATCTAAACGCTATCACTCCACAATCGTTTTACCGGCATCAGAGAAATTGTGAAGAAATATTTAAATCGAAAACCGTTCGGAGCGGTCTGTAGATATTCTGCAAAACTCGGTAGCAAATGGTCTATCGGAACTTTTGATCGATCAATCCATTACGAGGTATTGCAGAAAGGTATTAGGGGTGATATCAGACTGTGTTGATCTGGGATAATAAGTATCAATATAAGATTATTCAAATGTTACAATCAATCATTTTAAGAGATCATCTGCCATTAACGCAAACACTATTATCTAAATAATAAAAATATGTTCTCTTTCGGATCGATGTGTCAAAAGTCTTATCATAAGAAAGTTCTCCACTCAAAATGCCTCTGCCATGTTTAAACTAGGAAGTTTGCGTTAAATTGTTCCGAATATGACAAGATGCCTCATGTTATCTGTCCTATGGCAAACGTGTTTGAGTTCACACAGATTGTTTGCACATCCTGGTTACACTTACGCGCTTTAAGTCAAGTATCATTCTTATCTGTACGGTATTCATTGGTTTAGTCATAAGCCTCATGCATTCCTAATTCGCCATAATATCTTGCTATTTATTTCCTAGTCATAATTTGCATATATATGCCATGACACGTTGTCAAACTTAAACACTGTAGACAACTGATAATAAATAGCCTAACGTAACCAAATACAGTTTGATTTCGTTTTATAATCTGTCGGATTTCAAACATGATATATGTGTTTTACGTATATTTATAACTCTGATATAAGCGTTTAAGACAAACTTTAAGTGTAAAGTTCCGAACGAATTGCTGAATTATCAGAATACAATAGCAAATCTCGTTCTATTTACTAACGTTTTTATTGAATAAACATTAAAATGTATATCGCACTATCAGTATTTACATTGTGATTCAAAGATAAACATTACAAAATAAATCGACTCAAAGACTTGAAAAAGAATTTGCATTTGATCAAAACATTTTTTGGAAAGTCATGGATACGAGTTATGCCATTAAAGGTACCGTTTGCATAGCGATGATAGCAATCCTGGCGGATATGTGTAATTCCATGGTGACGACGACTTATAACATCCCTGGTTATTTCAAGTGGACAGGACAAGGTGAGTCCAACATCTCCTTGCAGCATCGTTTAAAAATAATGTATTAAATGTACACTTAGACTTTATTCATTCATATGGTTTAAATTGAGTGTGTATTTCGTAGATTTCTTGTGTTTTTCATTTTGCATTCTATGGAGATTTCTTGATAACTGTTTATTTATAAGTGTTGCTCATTTTTGTAATGGTTGGTATAGAACAAAATCTGATATAACTCCGAAATGTTATTGTTTGCTCTATTGTAACACAACAGTTCTCTATAATGTATGTATTTATCGTTACTATATTACATGTAAAATGAGAAAACAACAACAGCAACTTGATTCACATATAAAACAATGCTATACGGCAACAATGTAAGCGTTTTGAGTAGTCGTTACAAAATAATTTAACAAAAACGGAGTTTACTGTCATGATATATAATACAGATTGATATCTCATTTGAACGACATATACTTTACTCGCAGAGCAAATTAGACAAGAGAATTCCATTAATCTGTACAAACATGTTTGTTTGAAATAATTTGTTTGTATAAAACATTGCATTTATAAATGTTTACAGGCCACATACACGACTACCTTTACTGTCCAAATGTCTGTCAAAATCAACATGGATTTGAAAACCTGGACGAATGCTGCGGCTGCAAAGCGAGACCGTGTTGGGATTTGGAAATGGAAGATCCGAACATAAACTGTGGAGTAAGATACGGTCACCTGATTTTGGAATTCAAAAATCCTATAAGTACGGTTGCAACACACAGCGATAGCATTCCAAAATCTTCCAATTATTCAGTGATATACGGGTTAAGATGCGTTCTATGTAAGCTCAGATATCTACCCGAAAACTTGTGCAACTTTACAAATGGTCTAATCGATGTAGATTTATCACACAACAAATTATCAGAAGTGGACGCAATTAAATGTTTGACAAATTTGGACACGCTAAACCTCGGGTTTAACCACATAATTCACTTCAAGAACACAACTCTACACGAAATGAATTATTTGCGAGTACTCCGTCTAGATGGAAACAATTTGGCTAATCTTGATGCCAATACTCTGAACATCAGACACGGAAACATTCTTTTTGTTGATGTATCATATAATCACTTCGAAACTTTGGACATAACCAACCTTCATCGGGCTGGATTTTTCTGCGCCTTGAATATATCGAATATGAACATTAAATCAATAACGAACGACGCGCATTTTAAGTTTGATGAAAACAAGACATATGGACCAGGGGACACTTTTGTATATAATACTTACGGTTATTCATTATTGAACTATACCGATGCTGGCATAACTGATATTAAGAAAACGGGAAAAATACTTTTAGGGGCTATATTCTTCAAGAATTCTCCATTTTCGTGTGATTGCGCCTTAGTACCGTACATCATGGAATTAAAGTTCTGGATTGTAAACTTTTTTAATCTTACTGATTATCAACTTGTGTGTAATGAGCCATTAAGAGTCAGAAACAGGTCTTTATATGAGATTATTATAAATGAAGACTACAGCGAACTTTCTTGTGAGCTACCTAACTGCCCTTTTGCCCCTGACAAGAACTACCCGTCTGGAAACTGTTCTCAACGTGCTGAATGTACCTGTTCTGATGACCAGTTTCACGGGAGAGTGATTGTGAATTGCAGTAATCTAGATGAGATGCCTGGTAATTTACCGGTTGGTCATTGGAATAACCAGAATATTGAACTAAACATAAATGGATCAACCATAACACATATTGATAGCCGACCATACCTTGACAGGACGGTAGCATTACGCATGTTAGATGTTCCGCTTTCAGATATTACAAAGACAGCGTTGCAAGCCATGCCTAACGATATACAACTCAGTATTGACAGCCAACAAATAACACTCCTTTCAGAAGGATTTCTTAAAATGAATCCATATCAAATTCAGTTTGGAAAGAACCCCGTAACCTGCACCTGTGACAATCTATGGATAGGAACCTGGATTCGATCCAAAGGAAAACGCGAGCAATTGCTTTGTAGAACTACTCATGGAGTAATTGATGCATATGATGTAGATCATATAGTCTTGGACTGCACATGGCATTATGATAGCCAACTTTGGGCTATTGTTGGACTGGTAACAGTTACACTTGTTTTTACCTCTGTGGGTGCGCTCTTTTGGTGTATGTTTAGGTACGAAATGCTTATTTTGAAAAGGAAGTATTTACCGTGTAAACAAGAACACTACCCATACACAACAGACGTATTTATTTCATTCTACTCAGCTAATCCGTATGTTTTTACATATATGGAGCGTTTTCTGCGACCAATGCTTATAACAGAAGGCTATTCTGTTTTCGATTCTTTTCATGACATAGAATACAATGAGGAGGATTTCGATTTCCAGCTGACACAGGCAGTTAGTAAGTGCAAAAATTTCCTCATAATTTTATGTGAGGATTATTTAACCGACGAGAAAACCTGTCTTGAGTTTGACACAATATGGAAACATTTTGAACACATATCACACCGACCTGTCATAATTGTTAACTTCAACTCTGCCGACAGTTCTGAAATATCAGATAGACGTATCCGTGCGTTCCTTCGACTTAAACAGGATCTAAATTTCAATAACACAAACACGCAATTAATCGAAGAGCTGAAGGCGAGATTATGTGCACCTATTGCGTCTGCACAAGAAGATGAAGAAGAGCGTGTAGCGTTTGCTTAAGGGATACCTGATTGACGGCGAAAAATACTGCGACCTTCAGACAGCCCTAGTAATGAGCCAGACTGGAAATTTACTGCTCCAATAAATACAATATATTATATGATTTAATATTGGAGACGCTTATTTGAATTAAAACAGTTTAAATGATTCAATAGAAGTGCATTGTTCATACATTAAGTGTATATCCCGTTTAGTTTATATTCATTTTAAGCTTTCAGATCTAAAAACACAAACTACAAAAAGCATTGAAATTGTGGAATTTATTTGTCTTTTTTTGACCTTAAACTGACCCTTTTAAATAATACAGTTGGAAAAATGCGTAGTCATTAAAAGCCGAAATTAAAAGCAATAATGCACACTTTTATTGTTTTTGTATTATGATTCTATGCCTACAACGACACATTCGCACTTTTTCATATCGCCACCTACAATAGCTAATTACGAAATATTTTCTCACATCTATGATGTGATAAGAGAATCATACTTTCGTTAGTTAACATCCTGCTGGACACATTTTTAGCTGATTTTAAAGTCGCAGGGAAACAATAACGAATATAAGCAACTAGCATGTCACGTTAATGAAACACGCTTCTATAATAGCCTCACATTTTAGAAATACTTTTCATTCACATATTCAATATAGTTGTTTACTAGACACAATAATTAATCGTATGTATTCAAGCTTTTATATTAATTGGACCAAGCTTATTCTAACCGTTCTCTGTGTATCTTTGTGAATGCCTCACGCATGGAAAACTATATTCCTTTTTCAATAATCTTTGGTTTACGTATATGCCTGTGAATTATCAATACATTTGTTTGTACACAGTTGTATAGGAAGACAATTAGCATTGTCTTCTGATTTAATAGCCCGAACCATAAACTCAAACGACAAAATACAGTAACGTGTAATTTTTTACGATTAACTTTATTTATGGATACTTGACGAAATTAATTACAGACATATCTTCACATTCTTGTTTTTTGCAAGACATGACTGACAAATAGGGTCTCTCCTATTGGGTCATACAAAGATGCACTCTTTCTGTTTGTTTCCATCCGCTCTGCAAATTGTATCACATGGTATAAATGAGTGTTATGTTTCCATGTCTCTGCCTTCTTATTCTTGATATATTTTGAAAATTATACGTTATCACATGGTGTCGTTGTGCCATGGGCCCGTATGGACAAATCCGGAGTACCATTGGGTCCGGTGGTGTACCAAATTCAAAATATGTCCGTATTGCAAACTATATATCAAATATCCTACGCACGTAACCACAGCATAATTAAGCACTATTTCTTTGAATCTGCTCATTATATGTGTGTAAATCATTTACATTTAATGTTTATTATTGTTATTTGACGAATAAGTCAAAATGGCGTTGCTTTATGTGTCAACATATGAACATACAGTTTTTATTCTTAACAGTATATTAATATTTATGAAGAAAACCGGATGAAGAGTTTATGTATTGCATCCATCAAAGTAAGTATTGTGTTATTCAAGTAATGAAAAATACAGATATGTATCATCATAAATGTTGACAATTAATCCAAAAAAGCAAACTGCATGCGTACAAAACGCGACAGCTATTTTACATTGCAAATGATGTGTGCGGTTACAGACGGCGCGTGAAATCGATCGTGTGCTAGATATAAAGCGGTATTATGCACAACAGGACGTAGAAAAACGATATCAGCACACATCTCATGTTTGCCCACCATTTCAAATCCATATATGACATAAAATCAACGTTCTTATGTTTCTAGTTATAATAAGTTATTTAATAAGACAGGATACTATTTCTGATAATGCCGTGATTTATTCAGTACATGCATAATATAACCAAAATATTTCAGAAAACAACAAATAATTGTACGTCATCAAGCATGCAACATGAGTTTCAAGTTACAAGTTTTCTTATTGGAACATCGGCAAAATGTCTTTGTTCATTTTCATACAAATTATCTAATTTTAGTCAAAGTACATCAATACTATGCAATAACATACATGTTAATACACGTACATTGCGATGAGACGCGTTCAAACGTACTGTACAAATGTATTAATAACTAGATTAGAATAAACAATTCATAAATAGACATTATAATATCAATTTAATGCAATGTTACATTGAGAAGGATGTTTTATATTTTTACTTTTTGGTTCTATCATTTCAGGCAAAAATTAATAAAACTGTGAAATTGCATTAAATTCAAAGCGGAAAATAATATATCGAAATACAATTATTGTACAATGATTTATTGCTTTAATTTCAATATAATTATAATTTTCGTACACCTTAATTTGTGTGTCTAAATTTTCGGACTACTGTAAATATTTTTCGTTTCTAAATTTTCGGACAGGAAAATACATTATTATTCGCAAGTGTCCGAAAACTTTATTCACAAGTGTCCGAAAACGTAGAGAAATTACGGTATCTGCTTCTCTAATCATGTAAATTCCCCAATGTTATATAAAATATTTGCAATAACAAGAGAGTAATATAGAGCAAGTGTAGTTTTAGTGTTAGCTGCACTGAACTAAACTGGACAAAAAATGTTTGGAAGCTTTTAAGACTTGTTCATTATTTGCCTTTATTATTCTAAATTAAAAAGTGAAAATACGATCGTGTTCAAATTGCTTAAAAAAACTGCCGTTGTTTGTTATAAAGTGTAAGTTTTGTCCTTGACTTGATTTGACTAAATTTATGTATTTTAGATATTAAATGAATTCATTTTTACATTAAACTGTAAAAGGCAAACAATTAATAACTAGAATCGCGAATGATCAGTTATAGAAAGTGGTTTACCTATGGATTCTTTACGTGTTTGGAGCTTCCCTGAGTACACTGTGCTAATTGAGAACTGCTAGAAAACTCTTGTGACCGTTAGTGCGTAATGTTTCTTCTGGGCACAAATTTTAATAAAACTTACACATAAATGATCAAAAGGTGACCCTCGTTGAAAGTTGTAACAATCGTTCAGGAACGTTCAATAATTGGCCACAAGGGCTCAAAATAGATTTTTAAAGGAAAGCTCCAAACATCTTCATTTTTAAAACCACCACGGTATCATATCAAAATTAAATGCTGAACATAATCTAGTGATCCTCTTCTGTGTTTGTTCAAATCGTACTCCACAGATCGAAATGGAAGATTTTCCAAGGTTTCACATAATGTTAATTGACTTAATTAGCACCACTACAACACATCTAAAACTGCAAGAGCGAGCGGTTTTTATATCTGACATGCAGCATCCTAATGTGAACCCCTATCGGTTTTGTCTTAATTATGTTCATTGGATCCAATCATTTCTCAGTATGTGGGTTTATTGCTTATATTATGTGAATACTTTAGCATATAATACATAGGGATAATGATAATTTGGAACAACTTATCAGAGAATTAATAAATGTAAAAACACACAAGTCGTTTATTTAAGGAAAGTGACCAACGACCTTTACAACATGACACTTCATAGACCTGAATACAGCTGGAGCCGGCGACTTCAATGTTTAATGCAAGGTATTGGTATGGGTTTGCTCTTCACCATTTTAACAAAAACGAGACTCTCTGATGCTTGTTTATCTTTAGCTGCCAACATCGAATTTCTTTCAACAACGTTTATCTCGTGCCATTTGCAATATATAAATATGTATTTAACAATATTAGGCTAAACACGTGTTGTTAAAAACTAATATCTTAGTACAATTTTAATGTGTCGTTGTTTTCTTAATAAATCTTATACATATATTTACAAAAGTGGCTTTTTGTTTAAAATAAAATGACAAAAAAGTACAAGCGCTAGCGAAGGAACGATTTTCATTCAACCTCAAATGCAAATACTTTACAGAACGATTAAAACGTACCTGTGGGTAGAATGAATTCGATTATAGAATCGCACACAAAAGGGTTTAAGCTTTCTTTGTGGATATTAGACATAAATCAGTTTGCGCATTGAATAAGGTAGTATGTATTTTGTTTTGGTATTAACATACGATCAACTTCAATTAAGTTAAAGATAATCTCCATAACACAATTGGAATGTCATATGGGACTTGGTTTCAACAGATTTATCTATATGTTAAACCACATCACAGTCTATGATGTAAAGCTTTTCTATTTTAATGACTTTCAATAATTTAATTACTAAGAAGGGGAATACAAATTAATTATGAACGCAAGTTATACAGTACGTGTATCTATGCGATAATGTAATATACACAGTCAACTGGTTTGGTACATTCAAAACCAGCAAGAGGCATAATTGCACTGATTATTTTATTTAGTGGATGTGCCCGGTAAATTAAAGTCCGTGTCGGAAAATTCTCCGATAACAATATCAGCTTTTCCGTGCAACTTTTTTATCGGCGTCATCATGATTCAAAACTGAGAACTCAGAGTTTGTTGCTTTGCAAGATGGTTTACCAGTACGAGACCGCAGTCGTTTTGTAAGTTTGCTATTACGTTCTGTGAAATTGAGATCAAGACCAAGTCTCACAAAGGCCTTTATTCTTCGATCATGCATATGGTTTGACTCGTATGAGTTCAAATTGACTATAATGATCTGCCTTCCAGGATAACATTTGAAGCAGTTCCAAATACCATTGAATTCAATGACACAACGTTCGTCTGTGTGATAGTTATCGCAGACAAAAATAACGAAAGTTCCACTAACGCTAATTGCCTTCAGAAGCGACGATTCCAAGTCATCTCCAATCGAAATATTGAAGAACGTTGAACACACTTCATAATTTTATTGATTTAACATAGGTCAAACTTCATGTTCTATTTGTTTGTTGATTGTTTGCCCTATTCTTACTGAATGAGCTCTTCAATATAAAAATCTCATATCGGTAATACAAACCAGTCATACCGATTAAGAACGTTAAACATAAAATAATCCCTGTTGCGATCATCGCCCACTTCGTTGCCATCAAAGCGTTTTCATTACTACAGTTTAAAATGTCGGTAGTGACATGAAATGCGTCATACACACCTTTTCCCGTTTAACAAGACAATTGTTTTTTCCCCGCCCTCTGCTGCGAATCCATTCACCGATCCAAAGGTTTCCACAATTACATTTCACCGGAGCCTTTCCGAAGTTCACTTTCTTCGGATCCAGGAAATAAAATTCGATCGGCAATTCTGTTATCTCTAGTAGGGAAAATTGCATTTCAATATCTTATTGCAACCCGCCAAGAAAGGAAGCGTGTATTTCGACAACCGGTGTATTTCCAAACGACAGCTTAGTTATCCTGCTTAGGTAGTTTGTGAAATTTGCTAATGTCATGCTCCCGTTTTCCACGTTGAGCTCAATATTTGCGTTCGCCCAATATCCGTATGGTACAAAAGCCGTCACTTCTTTAAGATTTAAACAATTCACAACAACGGTTTCCAGTGACTCGTTATCAGTACGTGTGCAAACAGGGCGGCCTTGACAACTTTCACTAACGCAGTTTGAATCTGATGGATGTGGGTATTCTTCAAGGTTGCATATCAATTGGCTAAAGTTTCCACTTTCTACTTATTCTAGCAATAGTGTGCCCTTAAGATTGGCAGGTTCCTGACAAAAATTCTTACTATTTTTTAGAATAATGATTAAAAATAAAATATCCTTCGCATGTTTCTAAAGGGGAATAAATGAACAATCACAGTTATAACGTAAGTGTTGGGTATGAACATGGCCATGAAACATTTTTCCTAAATACTTATGATCGGATACGCCCGCTGCTGTGTAATTTATCAGTGACAGTCCTGATGCATTATTAAAAACCATCCTGCCAGGCCCGTAAACAGTGCATTTGTTAAAGACAAAGTTGTCATTGGATACAAAAGTTATTGCGCTATTCGTGAAATCTATTACACAGTAGGTTCCGATTCGATGCAGATCGCTTAAATGTATACTTTAAATTTAATATATGAAAGGTCAACCTTTAAAATATAACCATGTTTTATACTTAGTGTTTTTGGCTCGAATGTTAAAATGGGGTTGCCATGGAGATCCAAAATACGCAGATAGCTCATGTCGGTAAACGTTGTGTTGGAGATGTGCTTGATTCTGTTATTTCTCATATTTAAAAAATCCAAATTATGAATGCATGTTATAACATCAATTTTACTCGAACCGTTGTCCGACATATCTTTATGTATTAATTTGTCTAAGTGTGCACATATATTTTCTCAGGAAAAAAACAATAGCCTTCCATTATTATTTTGCACTCGATATTATGCAGTGGCGCTAATTTGTGTACCAATGTCCTTGCAAATCACTACACTTTTGTGTTGGTTTTTCAATTCTATGTCACAACTTAAGAGCGCAACACCGCATTTAACCGACAGGTCCTCTGCAGCTATGTCCTAACATGTCATGGAGTGGCATGCACAACACTCATCATATTCAAAATCTGGGTTCGGTTGTAAACAGATGTCGTTGCAGTACAGGTAGCCGCGCATCTCACCTGCAATTAGAAAATACTATAGTAAGAGAAGGGTATTGTATATTCCCACAAACTGTAAATGACTATGAAGGCGAGTTGATAAATGTGATCCTTAAGCCCATCTGTAACACATAGATCCTTTCTGAAGCCCTTGTAACAAACCGCGCGGATAAGTTTGCTGATGGCTGCTACCTGTGCAGTTGTAAAATCATCCTCAGTTTATGAACAGCACGCAGCATCGCAGATCATTAACCCAAAGAAACTGATCATCTTCTAAAATATTAAGTAATACTTGTGAAAGCTTTGTAAAATACATGAGAGAAAAAAAGGTTTTTACAGGGGCGTCGACATTGTATAGTCCAAATTAGACTTATGGTCATACGTTATAGCCAAGCAGCTCTGAATTAGAATTTGAGACAAGACAGACCCCTACTGCGACGCAACATCCTTTAAATATTACGAACGTTACCTTAACTCCAAATATGGTGAAATACTTAATTAGAAAATATGTCATATGAAAATTGAATATCCATACATGACAACATGAACGAAATCAAACATTTGAAGATGCCGGAAACGTACAAAGGAAAGGGCATAGATTGTGATAACTACAATGGGACCTCATACAATCACCAGCCGACTTTATCAAAAGACTTAACATAAAAACTGAACACAACCCATCCGCTATTGCAAACAGAACGCATTCAACAACACTGCCAACAGGCTCGACTTGACCTTGGAAAGTTTATAATGCTTTTATCAGACGTCAGCGAACTACACTCCTCCACTGAAACACGAGTCGTTGATCTACATGTACAGAAGGCCCCGTGCTCATGGATATATATTACAAGCGAAGAGAAGGATGGATGGGAAAAACTACATAATTCCAATACTTGATTCTACAAACGAATGTAATATGTATTCCGTTCTTCTTTAGAATAACCCTGTATTTGAACATTAACGTCTTAATTATGTCGTTTAGTTCAGTATTTTAACCATGTAGGCATAATTAAAATTAGTGTTGGTGTTTTGTTTCACACAATCTTGATGATAAATCAAAACTACTATCATATGCACTTTTCTAACACTGTAAACGAAACGAGCATGCGCACATTAAGATGAAAAGCTGTTTTAAAGCCCCAGTTTGCGGAATATATCGTTGTTTTGCATATCAATCGTATAGCAAGAAAAACACTTTACATAAATTAGTTTTTATCAAGGCTGACATCGAAATGCTGGTCAAAATCGGTTTTGAATTGATAAAATAATATATAAATGATAATAAATACATGCAATCGGCGAAAATCATTGCAGCGTCGCGAGTTATGCACATTATATTTATATTCATCTTTCGCTAAACGTTATTAGCGTATGAAAGATAAATACATAGATTTAGCAAAAACGTAGCGTTGCATGTCAGTTTCCGTCTGCAACAGATGTATTTGCAATTGTTCTTACATTCTCTCTGCTTAGTTCGCCCGTATCCGCACTTTTGTTTGTAAAGTTTAAATAAATTCACGTGTCGAATAATGAATGTTAATTAGATCGTTTTTGTACTTTAACGTACTCGACTCCAAAAAATAAATCGCTATATTGTTTGTTTTCAACCGATTTCAACCGTATTTTCAGTGATATCCTCAATAAAAACACGTTTTATATATATATATATACATGTTACTATGACCGAGGACTTTAAAGGAACGTATTCATTTTAATTGTGTTTCCCATTGGTCTGTGGTTTCTACTTTTGCTAAAAACATACACATTACCTAATGCATACAGCGTTTCAGATACCTTTTTCATTAATCATGCAGTTCATTTAAAAACATACACCAATATTTAACTATTTAACCAATGTTAAAGGCTCGTTAGATTTAAATAAGTATTTATGGTAAAAATTACAATCTTTATTATATAAAATATATACCATTATTATCGAGTACCGAACAATGACAGTCCTTTTTGTATGGTTAACAAAGGAATTTATTCACAGTTTTGCAAAAAGGCAATTATGAAAAACATTAATATAGATTCAAACTAATGAATGGATCATACTCAAGCATTCAAATTAATAACATAAGTACTTAATATGTTAAGAATTCGATGTCTCTATAATAAGCATGTTTTGCCCTGTCACATAGTATCTAAGAAAGAACACTTATGGTGTTTTTTTATGTTTACATCTAGTTCAAAATACCATATGAGTCAAGGTTGTCAACATGGTAATATGGATGCCCGTTGTGATTCCTTACAAATAACTTTTAATGGCGTTTCATGACAAACATATGCCGTTAATGATAATTCATACTCGCTTCCTAAATGCGCAAGAAATGTCAGCCGACATATCAAAACCACCCCGTATCAGGCAATTCAACTCGTGTTTAAGTCAATTATCTTGACACCCGTCACCAAATAAGTCTGACAATTTTGGTATATATATTGCAACCTGCATTGTATGAATCATACAGTAAAGAATCTAACATTGGTCCGCACAGGTCTTTTGTTGTTTATTTCTAAAAGGACTAGCAAGGGGTTCTTGTCTTAAGTTAATCTCAATTTTGTGTGAACTCGGAAGCGTTGTTTTTACAACTTAATAAAAACTTTTCAACGAGTTTTTGAATGTGTGACTGCCCAGTGACAGCTCGTTAGAGTTTTCTTGTTCAAATCCTGAATTATAATTCCGGTTAAGGCAAACTGTTCAATTTATCTATTTATAATTGCTATGGAAAGTATGTTAAAATATTCAAAATAGTATTTTTTTGTTGATAAACGTATTAAATGGAACTTCAATGCAACATGGATGAATTGACGTCCAGTGGATACTTTTTTCTAAAATATAATTTACAGGCCCATAAGAAACAAATTCAGTACAGCACACGAGTCTAAACAGAACTTGTCAAGCTAGTATTTATAAATCACATTGTTGTGTTTCCTTTTTCATTCTGTAATAACCGGATGAGGTTAAGTTTCGTTAATCAACTTACTTTCTGTTAAAAACTGATCACGAGTATCTAAAACACGGTCTCTTCATTTGTAGATGAAAAATCTGCAGATAAATGATTTGTATTTTATAATTGTCAAGTTTAAGTTTCGCAATTTGTGTTTTCAAATTCAATCGAGATTGAGCTACTGCTTCTATAAATAACCATGACAACTGCTGACACTTAACTAGTATATTATTAAAGGCATTTAAATGATATGGTAGTAATCTAAAGTGGAAATTTAAGTTTTCAAAACATTTAATTGTTAAGTGTGTTTTACAGGCAAAGAAATCTTTATAAATTGCTGGTCTAGTTTTTATATGACCATTTATTTAAAAGAATTCAATAAGTAAACCAGTATCCCACTGTTTTACATGTAATTATATGTGTCATTACTTATGCTAAAAAGTTTAAACTTATTGATTCCTGTAACCTAACTACATGTTTCCGACAGTCGTTACAATATAGAGCAATTCACTTTAAAAAAGCCGTAATAGAATATTTTGTTTTAAACACACACTGATGTTTTATTTAAGACAAGTGCCTAACCTCACATACAATACCGGACGATACAAGGCGATACATACACCATAACATAAACATGGCGTGTCAATGTGCGAGTATCATGTACCGATGAAATCCGATTTATTACAACTAAATTTAGCTTAGATCGAAACTGCTCACTATCAATTATTTTCTCGCTCAATTCAAACTTTTGTAAAAGGAGTATAAACGACCGTGTAAAAGAATTATAGGGGATTTCATGTAAACACAATACCATGGCTCAAAAAAAACTATTTCAGTTTGATGAACGCAAGTTTCAAATAATGAGCATAATTTGCATATAATCTTCTATTCGTTTGCAGATGCATTACTTTTGCATCGGAATATATGATGACATAAAAGACTTAAAGCTTTGAATAAAGATTGCAGACATGTTAATGTTATTACATGGACATACATGCAAACACATACCCAGTTTAAGTTGGAATTTATGTTTCAGCGTTTGTTTTATTTTATATTTGAATTCCAATTAGCAGATTCTTCCATATTTATGCCCTCTGAGTTCAACATGAATCAAAAATATGTCTTATAATATTTGCATCATGTCGGCATTTTAAATTGGTATAAACAACGATTACAAATAAAAGTTTATATCTGCAATGTTATTGATGTCATACCATTTCATAATGCCATGTAATTTATTCGCTTACAATACGTCTAGGTGCGCCTTGCATTATTCGGAATTAAGTTTAATGTTTATATAACTTATTGAGTATAATTATACACAATAATAAGCGATTTCGACAGATTTTTAAGATATCGTTGTTGCTTCAATACAACTAACAATAAGGCACATCAAATACGTGTCTTTGTGAAGCTAACGGGGATATGGGTTATATGCACAATGTAACAGTAGTTAAATATGCGCTTATTTAATCATTATTTAACAGTTTAAGATTACTTATATCCCCTATTTAATTATACTTAATTGGTTAAGGTAGGCGTTACAATGACGTCGAAACATTTATCTTAAAGCTTGCATTCTTAAAGAATATTAAATATTTATGAAGAAAACAGGATGAAGAGTTTATGTATTGCATTCCATCAAAGCAAGTATTGTGTTATTCTAGTAATGAAAAAATAGATATGTATCATCATGTTAATAGATTTTGACAAATAATCCAAATTAAGCATTATGTTCAAACTGCACGTTTACAATACAATACATAATACAATTCTAAATATAAAGCGGTATTATGCACAATAGGAAGTAGAAAAACAATATCAGCACACATGAGAACTTTTATTTCGTCAAATACATATACATATTTACACAGTTGAAATAGGCTGTTATGGCCCTTGTTCAACACATATCATATAATTAATATATTCAAAAACGTTATGGTTGAATAAACAATAATGTTCTGATACAAATTCTACATATCGCATTCAGTAGAAATTCAAAATTAATTTTTTAAAGAAACATACAGTATTTACACAGCATATATTAATTTAATGTTTCAATATTTCTATTTGAACAACACGTTCTAGAAAAAGTGTTAATGAAAAATAACACTAGAACGTTAACTATCATCTCAATGTACATCCAACATCAAGTTCAAAATATCAGATTTAAAACAAACTGTATGTTATTCAATACAAATACTCAGAGCGCCGGTCATGAACACGCAGATCTTATTTCCTGGAATCAGCTAACATCACATTTTCTTGACATCACATATATCCCATATCATGATGTAATAATGTTTGCCCGACTATTTCAAATCCATATTTGAAATAAAATCAACATATTAATGTTGCTATTTATAATAAGGTATTAAAAAAGACAGGATACTATTTATGATAATAACGTGATTTATTCATTGCATGCATAATATAACCAAATGATTTAAAAATACAACAAATAATGGTATGTCATCAAGCGTGCAACATGAGTTTTAAATTTCAAGTTTATTTTATTTGATCATCGGCAACATGTCTTTGATCTTTTTTATACACATAATCTAATTTTAATCAACGCATATCAATAATATACAAGAATATTCATGTTGATACTCAAACACTACGATGAGAAGTGTTCGAACATACTGTACAAACGCTAATTTTTTAACAACTATATAACAATAAACAATTAATAATTTATACATTATAATCTCGGCTTCATACAACATTAAATTTAGAAAAATGTTTTATGTTTTTTTACTTTTTGGTTCATTTCAGACAAGAGTTAGAAAAACTGTAAAATTGTATTTATTTCAAAGCAGACTAAGAAAAGTAAATCACAGAAAATGTATTGAACATTGCTTTAATGCTTTTATTTCAATATCATTATAATTTTCGTATAACATCACAACTAAAACTGCAAGACCGAGAGGTTTGATATTTTGGATGCAACATTTTAATGTGAACCTATATTGTTTTTGTCTTAAACATGTCTATTGGATCCAAGCATTTCTCTGTTTGTGGGTTTCTTGCTTACATTTTGTGTATATTTCAATGCATATTATTAGGGATAATGATAATTTAGAACATATTATCAGATAATTGTTAATTATAAAACACACAAGTCGATTATGCAAGGAATGTGACCAATGACCTTTACAACATGGTACTTCATAAAACTGAACAAAGCTGGAGTAAGCGACCTCGACGGTTAATGCAAAGCATTCTGGTGGTTTAATATTCACCTTTTCAACATAAAAACGACTCTCTGACGCTCCTTTATCTTTAGTTGACAACATCGTATTTCATTCAACAACTTTTCTCTCGTGCCATTTTGACAAACTATTCTCCTCATATTCAAATAGTCCAAACACATAATTTGTTTTTGTTTCTCATTTGTGATGTATTACGAATTAACTGATAAAACACATACAAATATGTATTTAACAATATAAGGCTAAAAACAAGTGGTCGTACTACAATATAAAGCGAGATCAGTTTACGGATCTATGTAAAAAGTAAATTGCATCAAAACACTCTTTTTGAAAAATTAAACCCTTAGCACAATTTAAGTGTTTCGTTGTTTTCTTTATGAATGCTATAAATGTATTAAAAACAGTGTCTTTGTTTAAAATTTAAAAGTACATGCACTATCGAAGGAACGATTCGTATTAAATCTCACATGTAAACACTTTCCCGGAAGAATAAGCGTACCTGTGGTCAGAATTAATCCTTTTATAGACTCGCACACAAAAAGGTTTAAGCTTTTTTTGTGGATATTAGCAATAAATCACTTTACGCATTAAATAAGGTTATATTTTGTTTTGGTACTAAAATACGATCAACTTCAAACATTAAGTTAAATATATTCTCCGTAACACAATTAGTTTCTACAGATTTATCCATATGTTTAACCACATCACAGAATACGATCTAATGCCTTTATATTTTCATCAGTTTTCATAATATAATTACGAATTAGGAGAATACAAATTAACTATAAACGAAATTTATACAGTACGTGTATCTATGCGATATTATGTACAGCCAACTGGATTGGTACACTCAGCTGAATAAGAGCTCCACTGATTATTTTATTGATTGGATGTGCCTTGTAAATCAAAGTCCATGTCGGAAAAAATTCTTTGACAACTATATCAGCTTTCCGAGTAACTTTTATATCGACGTCATCATGATTAAACTCTGAGCACTCGGAGTTTGTTGCTTTGCACGATGGTTTACCAATACGAGACCGCATTCAATATGGCGTCTCAGTGCCATCGATTCCGGTGAAAGTGTCGATGAAGGTACGCTAACTGGCCCGTATCAGCCCCGTTATCCCATAATAGGAGCCTGAATGCGCGATTATCTCTCGGAGTAGTTGTGCCACAGCGACGAAACTTGCCAGACTTGTGTGGCCCGATCGGTCACGCATGCGCAAAGTTCAATATGGCGTCCCAGTGCCATCGCTCCCGGTGAAAGTGTCGATGAAGGTACGCTAACTGGCCCGTATTTGCCCCGTTACCCCATAATAGGAGCCTGAATGAGCGATTATCTCTCGGAGTAGGTGTGCCACAGCGACGAAACTTGGCAGGCTTGTGTGGCCCGATGGGTCAAGCATGCGCAAAGTTCAGTATGGCGATTAAGTGCCATCGCTTCCGGTGAAAGTGTCGATGATGGTACGCTAACTGGCCTGTATTGGCCCCGTTACCCCATAATAGGAGCCTGAATGCGCGATTATCTCTCGGAGTAGGTGTGCTACAGCAACGAAACTTGGCAGACTTGTGTGGCACATTGGGTCACGCATGCGCAAAGTTCAATATGGCGTCTCAGTGCCATCGCTTCCGGTGAAAGTGTCGATGAAGGTACGCTCACTGGCCCGTATTGGCCCCGTTACCCCATAAAAGGAGCCTGAATGAGCGATTATCTCTCGGAGTAGGTGTGCCACAGCGACGAAACTTGGCAGGCTTGTGTGGCCCGATGGGTCAAGCATGCGCAAAGTTCAGTATGGCGATTAAGTGCCATCGCTTCCGGTGAAAGTGTCGATGATGGTACGCTAACTGGCCTGTATTGGCCCCGTTACCCCATAAAAGGAGCCTGAATGCGCGATTATCTCTCGGAGTAGGTGTGCTACAGCAACGAAACTTGGCAGACTTGTGTGGCACATTGGGTCACGCATGCGCAAAGTTCAATATGGCGTCTCAGTGCCATCGCTTCCGGTGAAGTGTTGATGAATGTACGCTCACTGGCCCGTATTGGCCCCGTTACCCCATAATAGGAGCGTGAATGCGCGATTATCTCTCGGAGTAGGTGTGCCACAGCGACAACACTTGGCAGACTTGTGTGGCCCGATGGGTCACGCATGCGTAAAGTTCAATATGCGTCTAAGTGCCATCACTTCCGGTGAAAGTGTCGATGAAGGTACTCTAACTGGCCCGTATTGGCCTCGTTATCTGATAAAAGGAGCCTGAATGCGCGATTATCTCTCGGAGAAGGTGTGCCATAGCGACGAAACTTGGCAGACTTGTGTGGCCCGATGGGTCACGCATGCGCAAAGTTCAAAATGGCGTCTCAGTGCCATCGCTTCCGGTGAAAGTGTCGATGAAAGTACGCTCACTGGCCCGTATTGGCCCCGTTACCCCATAATAGGAGCCTGAATGCGCGATTATCTCTCGGAGTAGGTGTGCCACAGCGACGAAACTTGACAGACTTGTGTGGCCCGATTGGTCACGCATGCGCAAAGTTCAATATGGCGTCTCAGTGCCATCGCTTCCTGTGAAAGTGTCGATGAAGTTACGCTAACTGGCCCGTATTGGCCAGGTTACCCCATAATTGGAGCCTGAATGCGCGATTATCTCACGGAGTAGGTGTGCCACAGCGACGAAACTTGGCAGACTTGTGTGGCCCGTAGGGTCACGCATGCGCAAAGTTCAATATGGCGTCTCAGTGCCATCGCTTCCGGTGAAAGTGTCGATGAAGGTACGCTCACTGGCCCGTATTGGCCCTATTACCCCATAATAGGAGCCTGAATGCGCGATTATCTCTCGGAGTAGGTGTGCCACAGCGACGAAACTTGGCTGACTTGTGTGGCACGATGGGTCACGCATGCGCAACGTTCAATATGGCGTCTCAGTGCCATCGCTTCCGGTGAAGTGTTGATGAATGTACGCTCACTGGCCCGTATTGGCCCCGTTACCCCATAATAGGAGCCTGAATGCGCGATTATCTCTCGGAGTAGGTGTGCCACAGCGACGACACTTGGCAGACTTGTGTGGCCCGATGGGTCACGCATGCGCAAAGTTTAATATGGCGTCTCAGTTCCATCGCTTCCGGTGAAAGTGTCGATGAAGGTACGCTCACTGGCCCGTATTGGCCCCATTACCCCATAATAGGAGCCTGAATGCGCGATTATCTCTCGGAGTAGGTGTGCCACAACGACGAAACTTGGCAGAATTGTGTGGCCCGATGGGTCACGCATGCACAAAGTTCAATATGGCGTCTCAGTGCCATCGCTTCCGGTGAAATTGTCGATGAAGGTACGCTGACTGGCCCGTATTGGCCCCGTTACCCCATAATAGGAGCGTGAATGCGCGATTATCTCTCGGTGTAGGTGTGCAACAGCGACGAAACTTGGCAGACTTGTGTGGCACGATGGGTCACGCATGCGCAAAGTTCAATATGGCGTCTCAGTGCCATCGCTTCAGGTGAAAGTGTCGATGAAGGTACGCTCACTGGAATGTATTGGCCCCATTACCCCATAATAGGAGCCTGAATGCGCGATTATCTCTCGGAGTAGGTGTGCCACAACGACGAAACTTGGCAGAATTGTGTGGCCCGATGGGTCACGCATGCACAAAGTTCAATATGGCGTCTCAGTGCCATCGCTTCCGGTGAAAGTGTCGATGAAGGTACGCTCACTGGCCCGTATTGGCCCCGTTACCCCATAAAAGGAGCGTGAATGCGCGATTATCTCTCGGTGTAGGTGTGCCACAGCGACGAAACTTGGCAGACTTGTGTGGCCCGATGGGTCACGCATGCGCAAAGTTCAATATGGCGTATCAGTGCCATCGCTTCCGGTGAAAGTGTCGATGAAGGTACGCTAACTGGCCCGTATTGGCCACGTTTCCCCATAACAGGAGCCTGAATGCGCGATTATCTCTCGGAGTAGGTGAGCCACAGCGACGAAACTTGGCAGACTTGTGTGGCCCGATGGGTCACGCATGCGCAAAGTTCAATATGGCGTCTCAGTGCCATCGCTTTCGGTGAAAGTGTCGATGATGGTACGCTAACTGGCCCGTATTGGCCAGTTTACCCCATAATTGGAGCCTGAATGCGCGATTATCTCACGGAGTAGGTGTGCCACAGCGACGAAACTTGGCAGACTTGTGTGGCCCGTAGGGTCACGCATGCGCAAAGTTCAATATGGCGTCTCAGTGCCATCGCTTCCGGTGAAAGTGTCGATGAAGGTACGCTCACTGGCCCGTATTGGCCCTATTACCCCATAATAGGAGCCTGAATGCGCGATTATCTCTCGGAGTAGGTGTGCCACAGCGACGAAACTTGGCTGACTTGTGTGGCACGATGGGTCACGCATGCGCAAAGTTCAATATGGCGTCTCAGTGCCATCGCTTCCGGTGAAGTGTTGATGAATGTACGCTCACTGGCCCGTATTGGCCCCGTTACCCCATAATAGGAGCCTGAATGCGCGATTATCTCTCGGAGTAGGTGTGCCACAGCGACGACACTTGGCAGACTTGTGTGGCCCGATGGGTCAGGCATGCGCAAAGTTTAATATGGCGTCTCAGTTCCATCGCTTCCGGTGAAAGTGTCGATGAAGGTACGCTCACTGGCCCGTATTGGCCCCATTACCCCATAATAGGAGCCTGAATGCGCGATTATCTCTCGGAGTAGGTGTGCCACAACGACGAAACTTGGCAGAATTGTGTGGCCCGATGGGTCACGCATGCACAAAGTTCAATATGGCGTCTCAGTGCCATCGCTTCCGGTGAAATTGTCGATGAAGGTACGCTGACTGGCCCGTATTGGCCCCGTTACCCCATAATAGGAGCGTGAATGCGCGATTATCTCTCGGTGTAGGTGTGCAAACAGCGACGAAACTTGGCAGACTTGTGTGGCACGATGGGTCACGCATGCGCAAAGTTCAATATGGCGTCTCAGTGCCATCGCTTCAGGTGAAAGTGTCGATGAAGGTACGCTCACTGGAATGTATTGGCGCCATTACCCCATAATAGGAGCCTGAATGCGCGATTATCTCTCGGAGTAGGTGTGCCACAACGACGAAACTTGGCAGAATTGTGTGGCCCGATGGGTCACGCATGCACAAAGTTCAATATGGCGTCTCAGAGCCATCGCTTCCGGTGAAAGTGTCGATGAAGGTACGCTCACTGGCCCGTATTGGCCCCGTTACCCCATAAAAGGAGCGTGAATGCGCAATTATCTCTCGGTGTAGGTGTGCCACAGCGACGAAACTTGGCAGACTTGTGTGGCCCGATGGGTCACGCATGCGCAAAGTTCAATATGGCGTCTCAGTGCCATCGCTTCCGGTTAAAGTGTCGATGAAGGTACGCTAACTGGCCCGTATTGGCCACGTTTCCCCATAACAGGAGCCTGAATGCGCGATTATCTCTCGGAGTAGGTGAGCCACATCGACGAAACTTGGCAGACTTGTGTGGCCCGATGGGTCACGCATGCGCAAAGTTCAATATGGCGTCTCAGTGCCATCGCTTTCGGTGAAAGTGTCGATGATGGTACGCTAACTGGCCTGTATTGGCCCCGTTACCCCATAATAGGAGCCTGGATGCGTGATTATCTCTCGGAGTAGGTGTGCCACAGCGACGAAACTTGGCAGACTTGTGTGGCCCGATGGGTCACGCATGCGCAAAGTTCAATATGGCGTCTCAGTGCCATCGCTTCCGGTGAAAGTGACGATGAAGGTACGCTAACTGGCCCGTATTGGTCCCGTTACCCCATAATAGGAGCGTGAATGCGCGATTATCTCTCGGAGTAGGTGACCCACAGCGACGACACTTGGCAGACTTGTGTGGCCCGATGGGTCACGCATGCGCAAAGTTCAATATGGCGTCTCAGTGCCATCGCTTCCGGTGAAAGTGTCGATGAAGGTACGCTCGTAGGCCCGTATTGGCCCTATTACCCCATAATACGAGCCTGAATGCGCGATTATCTCTCGGAGTAGGTGCGCAACAACGACGAAACTTGGCAGACATGTGTGGCCCGATGGGTCACGCATGCGCAAAGTTCAATATGGCGTCTAAGTGCCATCTCTTACGTTTAAAGTGTCGATGAAAGTACGCTGACTGGCCCGTATTGGCCCGTTACCCCATAATAGGAGCGTGAATGCGCAATTATCTCTCGGTGTAGGTGTGCAACAGCGACGAAACTTGGCAGACTTGTGTGGCCCAATGGGTCACGCATGCGCAAAGTTCAATATGGCGTCTCAGTGCCATCGCTTCCGGTGAAAGTGTCGATGAAGGTACGCTAACTGGCCCGTATTGGCCCCGTTACCCCATAATAAGAGCCTGAATGCGCGATTATCTCTCGGAGGTAGGTGTGCCACAACGACGAAACTTGGCAGATTGTGTGGCCAATGGGTCACGCATGCGCAAAGTTCAATATGGGGTCTCAGTGCCATCGCTTCAGGTGAAAGTGTCGATGAAGGTACGCTAACTGGCCTGTTTTGTCCCGTTACCCCATAATAGGAGCCTGAATGCGCGATTATCTCTCGGAGTTGGTGTGCCACAGCGACGAAACTTGGCAGACTAATGGGTCACGCGTGCGCAAAGTTCAATATGGCGTCTCAGTGCCATCGCTTCCGGTGAAAGTGTCGATGAAGGTACGCTAACTGGCCCGTATTGGCCCCGTTACCTCAATAATAGGCGCCTGAATGCGCGATTATCTCATCGGAGTAGGTGTTCCACAGGCGACGAAACTTTGCAGACTTGGTGGGCTCGTAGGGTCACGCATGCCACAAAGTTCAATATGGCGTCTCAGTGCCATCGCTTCCGGTGAAAGTGTCGATGAAGGTACGCTGACTGGCCCGTATTGGCCCCGTTACCCCATAATAGGAGCGTGAATGCGCGATTATCTCTCGGTGTAGGTGTGCCACAGCGACGAAACTTGGCAGACTTGTGTTGCCCGATGGGTCATGCATGCGCAAAGTTCAATATGGCGTCTCAGTGCCATCGCTTGCGGTGAAAGTGTCCATGAAGGTACGCTAACTGGCCCGTATTGGCCCCGATACCCCATAATAGGAGCCTGAATGCGCGATTATCTCTCGGAGTAGGTGTGCCACAACGACGAAACTTGGCAGACTTGTGTGGCCCAATGGGTCACGCATGCGCAAATTTCAATATGGCGTCTAAGTGCCATCGCTTCCGGTGAAAGTGTCGATGATGGTACGCTAACTGGCCCGTATTGGCCCCGTTACCCCATAATAGGAGCCTGAATGCGCGATTATCTCTCGGAGTAGGTGTTCCACAGCGACGAAACTTGGCAGACTTGTGTGGCCCGATGGGTCACGCATGCGCAAAGTTCAATATGGCGTCTCAGTGCCATCGCTTCCGGTGAAAGTGTCGATGAAGGTACGCTAATTGGCCCGTATTGGCCCCTTTACCCCATAAAAGGAGCCTGAATGCGCGATTATCTCTCGAAGTAGGTGTGCCACAGCGACGAAACATGGCAGACTTGTGTGGCCCGTAGGGTCACGCATGCACAAAGTTCAATATGGCGTCTAAGTGCCATCGCTTCCGGTGAAAGTGTCGATGAAAGTACGCTCACTGACCCGTATTGGCCCCGTTACCCCATAATAGGAGCCTGAATGCGCGATTATCTCTTGGAGTAGGTGTGCCACAGCGACGAAACTTGACAGACTTGTGTGGCCCGATTAGTCACGCATGCGCAAAGTTCAATATGGCGTCTGAGTGCCATCGCTTCCAGTGAAAGTGTCGATGAAGGTACGCTAACTGGCCCGTATTGGCCCCGTTACCCCATAATAGGAGCCTGAATGCGCGATTATCTCTCGGAGTAGGTGTGCCACAACGACGAAACTTGGCAGACTTGTGTGGCCCAATGGGTCACGCATGCGCAAAGTTCAATATGGCGTCTAAGTGCCATCGCTTCCGTTGAAAGTGTCGATGAGGGTACGCTAACTGGCCCGTATTGGCCCCGTTACCCCATAATAGGAGCCTGAATGCGCGATTATCTCTCGGAGTAGGTGTTCCACAGCGACGAAACTTGGCAGACTTGTGTGGCCCGATGGGTCACGCATGCGCAAAGTTCAGTATGGCGTCTCAGTGCCATCGCTTTCGGTGAAAGTGTCGATGAAGGTACGCTTATTGGCCCGTATTGGCCCCTTTACCCCATAAAAAGGAGCCTGAATGCGCGATTATCTCTCGAAGTAGGTGTGCCACAGCGACGAAACTTTGCAGACTTGTGTGGCCCGTAGTGTCACGCATGCACAAAGTTCAAAATGGCGTCTCAGAGCCATCGCTTCCGGTGAAAGTGTCGATGAAAGTACGCTCACTGACCCGTATTGGCCCCGTTACCCCATAATAGGAGCCTGAATGCGCGATTATCTCTCGGAGTAGGTGTGCCACAGCGACGAAACTTGACAGACTTGTGTGGCCCGATTAGTCACGCATGCGCAAAGTTCAATATGGCGTCTGAGTGCCATCGCTTACAGTGAAAGTGTCGATGAAGGTACGCTAACTGGCCCGTATTGGCCCCGTTACCCCATAATAGGAGCCTGAATGCGCGATTATCTCTCGGAGTAGGTGTGCCACAGCGACGAAACTTGACAGACTTGTGTGGCCCGATTAGTCACGCATGCGCAAAGTTCAATATGGCGTCTCAGTGCCATCGCTTCCAGTGAAAGTGTCGATGAAGGTACGCTAACTGGCCCGTATTGGCCCCGTTACCCCATAATAGGAGCCTGAATGCGCGATTATCTCTCGGAGTAGGTGAGCCATAGCGACGAAACTTGACAGACTTGTGTGGCCCGATTAGTCACGCATGCGCAAAGTTCAATATGGCGTCTCAGTGCCATCGCTTCCAGTGAAAGTGTCGATGAAGGTACGCTAACTGGCCCGTATTGGCCCCGTTACCCCATAATAGTAGCGTGAATGCGCGATTATCTCTCGGTGTAGGTGTGCAACAGCGACGAAACCTGGCAGACTTGTGTGGCCCGATTAGTCACGCATGCGCAAAGTTCAATATGGCGTCTCAGTGCCATCGCTTCCGGTGAAAGTGTCGATGAAGGTACGCTAACTGGCCCGTATTGGCCCCGTTACCCCATAATAGTAGCGTGAATGCGCGATTATCTCTCGGAGTAGGTGTGCCACACCGACGAAACTTGGCTGACTTGTGTGGCACGATGGGTCACGCATGCGCAAAGTTCAATATGGCGTCTCAGTGCCATCGCTTCCGGTGAAAGTGTTGATGAATGTACGCTCACTGGCTCGTATTGGCCCCGTTACCCCATAATAGGAGCCTGAATGCGCGATTATCTCTCGGAGTAGGTGTGCCACAGCGACGACACTTGGCAGACTTGTGTGGCCCGATGGGTCACGCATGCGCAAAGTTTAATATGGCGTCTCAGTTCCATCGCTTCCGGTGAAAGTGTCGATGAAGGTACGCTCACTGGCCCGTATTGGCCCCATTACCCCATAATAGGAGCCTGAATGCGCGATTATCTCTCGGAGTAGGTGTGCCACAACGACGAAACTTGGCAGAATTGTGTGGCCCGATGGGTCACGCATGCACAAAGTTCAATATGGCGTCTCAGTGCCATCGCTTCAGGTGAAAGTGTCGATGAAGGTACGCTGACTGGCCCGTATTGGCCCCGTTACCCCATAATAGGAGCGTGAATGCGCGATTATCTCTCGGTGTAGGTGTGCAACAGCGACGAAACTTGGCAGACTTGTGTGGCACGATGGGTCACGCATGCACAAAGTTCAATATGGCGTCTCAGTGCCATCGCTTTCGGTGAAAGTGTCGATGAAGGTAAGGTAACTGGCCCGTATTGGCCACGTTACCCCATAATAGGAGCCTGAATGCGCGATTATCTCTCGGAGTAGGTGAGCCACAGTGACAAAACTTTGCAGACTTGTGTGGCCCGTAGGGTCACGCATGCACAAAGTTCAATATGGCGTCTCAGTGCCATCGCTTCCGGTGAAAGTGTCGATTAAAGTACGCTCACTGGCCCGTATTGGCTGCGTTACCCCATAATAGGAGCCTGAATGCGCGATAATCTCTCGGAGTAGGTGTGCCACAGCGACGAAACTTGACAAACTTGTGTGGCCCGATGGGTCACGCATGCGCAAAGTTCAATATGGCGTATCAGTGCCATCGCTTCCGGTGAAAGTGTCGATGAAGGTAAGCTAACTGGCCCGTATTGGCCCCGTAACCCCATAATAGGAGCCTGAATGCGCGATTATCTCTCGGAGTAGGTGTGCCACAGCGACGAAACTTTGCAGACTTGTGTGGCCCGATGGGTCACGCATGCGCAAAGTTCAATATGGCGACTCAGTGCCATCGCTTCCGGTGAATGAAAGTGTCGATGAAGGTACGCTAACTGGCCCGTATTGGCCCCGTTACCCCATAATAGGAGCCTGAAGTCGCGATTATCTCTCGGAGTAGGTGACCCAGAGCGACGAAACTTGGCAGACTTGTTTGGCCCGATGGGCCACGCATGCCAAAAGTGCAATGTGGCGTCTCAGTGCCACCGCTTCCGGTGAAAGTGTCGCCGAAGGTACGCTAACTGGCCCGTATTGGCCCCGTTACCCCATAATAGGAGCCTGAAGTCGCGATTATCTCTCGGAGTAGGTGACCCAGAGCGACGAAACTTGGCAGACTTGTTTGGCCCGATGGGCCACGCATGCCAAAAGTGCAATGTGGCGTCTCAGTGCCACCGCTTCCGGTGAAAGTGTCGCCGAAGGTACGCTAACTGGCCCGTATTGGCCCCGTTACCCCATAATAGGAGCCTGAAGTCGCGATTATCTCTCGGAGTAGGTGACCCAGAGCGACGAAACTTGGCAGACTTGTTTGGCCCGATGGGCCACGCATGCGCCAAGTTCAATATGGCGTCTCAGTGCCATCGCTTCCGGTGAAAGTTTCGATGAAGTTACGCTAACTGGCCCGTATTGGTCCCGTTACCCCATAATTGGAGCCTGAATGTGCGATTATCTCTCGGAGTAGGTGTTCCACAGCGACGAAATTTGGCAGACTAGTGTGGCCCGTAGGGTCACGCATGCGCAAAGTTCAATATGGCGTCTCAGTGCCATCGCTTCCGGTGAAAGTGTCGATGAAGGTACGCTAACTGGCCCGTATTGGCCCTGTTACCCCATAATAGGAGCCTGAATGCGCGATTATCTCTCAGAGTAGTTGTGCCACAGCGACGAAACTTGGCAGACTTGTGTGGCACGATGGGTCACGCATGCGCAAAGTTCAATATGGCGTCTCAGTGCCATCGCTACCGGTGAAAGCGTTGATGAATGTACGTTAACTGGCCCGTATTGGCCCCGTAACCCCATAATAGGAGCCTGAATGCGCGATTATCTCTCGGAGTAGGTGTGCCACAGCAACGACACTTGACAGACTTGTGTGGCCCGATGGGTCACGCATGCGCAAAGTTCAATATGGCGTCTCAGTGCCATCGCTTCAGGTGAAAGTGTCGATGAAGGTACGCTCACTGGAATGTATTGGCCCCATTACCCCATAATAGAAGCCTGAATGCGCGATTATCTCTCGGAGTAGGTGTGCCACAACGACGAAACTTGGCAGAATTGTGTGGCCCGATGGGTCACGCATGCACAAAGTTCAATATGGCGTCTCAGTGCCATCGCTTCCGGTAAAAGTGTCGATGAAGGTACGCTCACTGGCCCGTATTGGCCCCGTTACCCCATAAAAGGAGCGTGAATGCGCGATTATCTCTCGGTGTAGGTGTGCCACAGCGACGAAACTTGGCAGACTTGTGTGGCCCGATGGGTCACGCATGCGCAAAGTTCAATATGGCGTCTCAGTGCCATCGCTTCCGGTTAAAGTGTCGATGAAGGTAAGCTAACTGGCCCGTATTGGCCACGTTTCCCCATAACAGGAGCCTGAATGCGCGATTATCTCTCGGAGTAGGTGAGCCACAGCGACGAAACTTGGCAGACTTGTGTGGCCCGATGGGTCACGCATGCGCAAAGTTCAATATGGCGTCTCAGAGCCATCGCTTTCGGTGAAAGTGTCGATGATGGTACGCTAACTGGCCTGTATTGGCCCCTTTACCCCATAATAGGAGCCTGGATGCGTGATTATCTCTCGGAGTAGGTGTGCCACAGCGACGAAACTTGGCAGACTTGTGTGGCCCGATGGGTCACGCAAGCGCAAAGTTCAATATGGCGTCTCAGTGCCATCGCATTCGGTGAAAGTGACGATGAAGGTACGCTAACTGGCCCGTATTGGCCCCGTTACCCCAAAATAGGAGCCTGAATGCGCGATTATCTCTCGGAGTAGGTGTGCCACAGCGACGAAACTTGACAGACTTGTGTGGCCCGATTAGTCACGCATGCGCAAAGTTCAATATGGCGTCTCAGTGCCATCGCTTCCAGTGAAAGTGTCGATGAAGGTACGCTATCTGGCCCGTATTGGCCCCGTTACCCCATAATAAGAGCCTGAATGCGCGATTATCTCTCGGAGTAGGTGTATCAAAGCGACGAAACTTCGCAGACTTGTGTGGCCCGATGGGTCACGCATGCGCAAAGTTCAATATGCCGTCTAAGTGCCATCGCTTCCGGTGAAAGTGTCGATGATGGTAAGCTAACTGGTCCGTATTGGCCCCGTTACCCCATAATAGGAGCCTGAATGCGCGATTATCTCTCGGAGTAGGTGTGCCACAGCGACGAAACTTGGCAGACGTGTTTGGCCTTAATGGTCACGCATGCCATCGCTTCCGGTGAAAGTGTCGATGAAGGTACGCTAAGTGGCCCGTATTTGCCCCGTTACCCCATAATAGGAGCCTGAATGTGCGATTATCTCTCGGAGTAGGTGTGCCACAGCGACGAAACTTGGCATAATGTGTGGCCCGATGGGTCACCCATGCGCAAAGATCAATATGGCGTCTCAGTGCCATCGCTTCCGGTGAAAGTGTCGATGAAGGTACGCTAAACGGCCCGTATTGGCCACGTTACCCCATGATAGGAGCCTGAATGCACGATTATCTCTCGGAGTAGGTGTGTCACAGCGACGAAACTTGTCAGAATTTGTGTGGCCCGATGGGTCACGCATGCGCAAAGTTCAATATGGCGTCTCAGTGCCATCGCTTCCGGTGAAGGTATTGATGAAGGTACGCTAACTGGCCAGTATTGGCCCCGTTACCCCATAACAGGAGCCTGAATGCGCGATTATCTCTCGGAGTAGGTGAACCAAAGCGACGAAACTTGGCAGACTTGTGTGGCCCGATGGGTCACGCAAGCGCCAAGTTCAATATGGCGTCTCAGTGCCATCGCTTCCGATGAAAGTTTCGAAGAAGGTACGCTAACTGGCCCGTATTGGCCCCGTTACCCCATAATAGGAGCCTGAATGCGCGATTATCTCTCGGAGTAGGTGTGCCACAGTGACGAAACTTGGCAGACTTGTGTGGCCCGATGGGTCACGCATGCGCAAAGTTTAATATGGCGTCTCAGTGCCATCGCTTCCGGTGAAAGTGTCGATGAAGGTACGCTAACTGGCCCGTATTGGCCCCGTTACCCTATTGTACTTGAGCCTTACTGTCCAGGCATGTTAGATCTACTATTGTATTTGAGCCTCACTGTCCAGGCATGTTAGATCTACTATTGTATTTGAGCCTCACTGTCAAGGCATGTTAGATCTACTATTGTATTTGAGCCTCACTGTCCAGGCATGTTAGATCTACTATTGTATTTGAGCCTCACTGTCCAGGCATGTTAGATCTACTATTGTATTTGAGCCTCACTGCCCAGGCATGTTAGATCTACTATTGTATTTGAGCCTCACTTTCCAGGCATGTTAGATCTAATATTGTATTTGAGCCTCACTGTCAAGGCATGTTAGATCTACTATTGTATTTGAGCCTCACTGTCCAGGCATGTTAGATCTACTATTGTATTTGAGCCTCACTGTCCAGGCATGTTAGATCCACTATTGTATTTGAGCCTCACTGTCCAGGCATGTTAGATCTACTATTGTTTTTGAGCCTCACTGTCCAGGCATGTTAGATCTACTATTCTATTTGAGCCTCACTGTCCAGGCATGTTAGATCTTCTATTGTAATTGATCCTTACTGTCCAGGCATGTTAGATCTACTATTGTTTTTGAGCCTCACTTTCCAGGCATGTTAGATCTAATATTGTATTTGATCCTCACTGTCCAGGCATGTTAGATCTACTATTGTATTTGAGCCTCACTTTCCAGGCATGTAAGATCTAATATTGTATTTGATCCTCACTGTCCAGGCATGTTAGATATACTATTGTATTTGAGCCTCACTTTCCAGGCATGTTAGATCTAATATTGTATTTGAGCCTCACTGTCAAGGCATGTTAGATCTACTATTGTATTTGAGCCTCACTGTCCAGGCATGTTAGATCTACTATTGTATTTGATCCTCACTGTTCAGGCATGTTAGATCCACTATTGTATTTGAGCCTCACTGTCCAGGCATGTTAGATCTACTATTGTTTTTGAGCCTCACTGTCCAGGCATGTTAGATCTACTATTCTATTTGAGCCTCACTGTCCAGGCATGTTAGATCTACTATTGTATTTGAGCCTTACTGTCCAGGCATGTTAGATCCACTATTGTTTTTGAGCCTCACTTTCCAGGCATGTTAGATCTAATATTGTATTTGATCCTCACTGTCCAGGCATGTTAGATCTACTATTGTATTTGAGCCTCACTTTCCAGGCATGTAAGATCTAATATTGTATTTGATCCTCACTGTCCAGGTATGTTAGATCTACCATTGTATTTGAGCCTCACTGTCCAGGCATGTTAGATCTACTATTGTATTTGAGCCTCACTGTCCAGGCATGTTAGATCTACTATTGTATTTGATCCTCACTGTCCAGGCATGTCAGATCTACTATTGTATTTGAGCCTCACTTTCCAGGCATGTTAAATCTACTATTGTATTTGAGCCTCACTGCCCAGGCATGTTAGATCTACTATTGTATTTGAGCCTCACTGTCCAGGCATGTTAGATCTACTATTGTATTTGAGCCTCACTGTCAAGGCATGTTAGATCTACTATTGTATTTGAGCCTCACTGTCCAGGCATGTTAGATCTACTATTGTATTTAAGCCTCACTGTCCAGGCATGTTAGATCTACTATTGTATTTGAGCCTCACTATCCAGGCATGTTAGATCTACTATTGAATTTGAGCCTCATTGTCCAGGCATGTTAGATCTACTATTGTATTTGAGCCTCATTGTCAAGGCATGTTAGATCTACTATTGTATTTGAGCCTCACTGTCCAGGCATGTTAGATCTACTATTGTATTTGAGCCTCACTGTCCAGGCATGTTAGATCTACTATTGTATTTGAGTCTAACAGTCCAGGCATGTTAGATCTACTATTGTATCCGAGCATCACTGTCCAGGCATGTTAGATCTACTATTGTATTTGAGCCTCACTTTCCAGGCATGCTAGATCTACTATTGTATTTGAGCCTCACTGTCCAGGCATGTTAGATCTACTATTATATTTAAGCCTCACTGTCCAGGCATGTTAGATCTACAATTGTATTTGAGCCTCACTTTCCAGGCGTGTTAGATCTACTATTGTATTTGAGCCTCACTTTCAAGGCGTGTTTGATCTACTATTGTATTTGAGCCTCACTGTCCAGGCAAGTTAGATCTGCTATTGTATTTGAGCCTCACTGTCCAGGCATGTTAGATCTACTATTGTATTTGAGCCTCACTGTCCAGACATGTTAGATCTACTATTGTATTTGAGCCTCACTGTCCAGGCATGTTAGATCTACTTTTCTATTTGAGCCTCACTGTCCAGGCATGTTAGATCTACTATTGTATTTGAGCCTCACTGTTCAGGCATGTTAGATCTACTATTGTATTTGAGCCTCACTGTCCAGGCATGTTAGATCTAATATTGTATTTGATCCTCACTGTCCAGGCATGTTAGATCTACTATTGTATTTGAGCATCACTGTCCAGGCATGTTAGATCTACTATTGTATTTGAGCCTCACTGTCCAGGCATGTTAGATCTACTATTGTATTTGAGCCTCACTGTCCAGGCATGTTAGATCTACTATTGTATTTGAGCCTCACTGTCCAGGCATGTTAGATCTACTATTGTATTTGAGCCTCATTCTGGGAAAAAAGGCTAAATGCTTGTGCTCAAAGTGTTGTCCCAGAATAGCCTGTGCAGTCCACACAGGCTAATCAAGGACGACGCTTTCTTCTCTATGGTATATATCATTAAAAGGAAGTCTCATCTCAGCTAACAGCCATTTTCGGCAAATGGTTTCATCACTGATTAGCTTGTGCAAATTGCACAACCGGCTAATCTTGGACAACACTTTAGGCATATGCATTATGCCCCATCTTCAAGAGTGAGGCTCAATTGTATTACTACCCAAATACACAGAGGTGTCCTTCCTATGGCCAGGTGCCCTGCTGAAGGCAGCCTTCCTGTGTGCCGAGATTGTGGACCTGGACTCGAGTACAACTCTGAGGGACCAGCTCTTGACCAACTACGGTGGTGGGTTTGAGCTGCACAGCTGGACGCATCTGCCACATGGCTCTGCTATGTACCCTGGAAGTATTTGGGTGTGTCTGCTTTTAATGTATCCAGATGAACAGCAGATTTTGACCTCGCAAGTGCTTATAGTGAGCTTTTCAGATTGCCTTTTGTATGTTATTTTCTGTCATGCGTCTTCAACCTTTATTTTGTTCACATTTATTGCATATTTCGAACATTTGTTGCAATGTAAAATAGGCGCGGTTACAAATTGGTTCATATGGGGTTAAAAACTGAGTCTCTACTACCTATTGAAGAAATGATTCTTTAAACTCGTGAAGTCTCATTGTTTGTCCAATCTTCACGAAACTTTTTCAGGACATTTTCTTTAATAGCAACCTATTTGAGATTGAAATTGAACTTAGGCCCTGCTGGGATAAAAACAAGGTCACTGTGTCAAGAGAAAACAACAAAGCAATCCGGTAATATCGACTGCTCAAGAAATAAATAACGTTTGGCATGATTTCCAGTAGTTCCAGTAGCCTGGCTATGGGATAATGGGGCTAAATGCATGTGTGTAAAGTGTTGCCCACATTTTCAACATTGCAGCAGCTCACGGGCCCTTCCCAGTGTGCTTAAGCACAGTATAGAGCGGCAAAGTAAGAGGCTGCATAACACGAGAGCTAAGTTTCAAAAGGCAATACATTTCAATGCTGTTGACATGCATTATTTGGCGCATATAAAGAGATATGTTAAATGTCCATCAATGAGCAGAACTACAGGATGTTGGAACAGTATTTCTATCTGACCTATTTAATGCAAAATGGGCCTTATACCATATGTGGCTACGTTAGCTCCAGCCCAGCCTGTGCTTTCATGCAGTCAGGTAAGTAGTTACCATGTACACTAATGAGAACTTGAAACCTTGCGTGACTTTGTAGCCGACAATTTACCTCCCGAATGATTGTGCTGGCTTGGCAGGAGCTGTGCTGGCAGCATATGTTAAAATACCCATTTTGGATGATGTGGCTCATCTTGGAATATCAGGAAAAAACACACTTCCTGTGTGTTTCAGGTCTGGGGACCAGCAGTATCCTGGCGGGGGCTGTAATGGCATCCCTGTTGCAGACGGCTGGCAAGTCATGTGACCCGCAGGGACTCATACATCTAGTAGGTCTTTTCAATTGGGGTGGGGAGGAGGCAGTCAAGTGAGTCGCATACTGGGAAAATTGGGCTTAATGAATGTATGTTAAGAGTCATCCAAGATTAGCTTGTGCAGTCTGTATAGGCTTATCAGGGAGAACACTTTTTGCCTACACTGGAATTTCGTTTTTAGCAGACTCCCTTTGAACGAAAAAGTCGATGAAAAACAAAAGTGTTGTCCCTGCTGCGGTCTGCACAGGCTTATCTGGGATGAGATGGTACACACAAATATTATGCCCTGTTTTTACAGAATACGGCTCCAATGGTGTTCTGAAACTTAATCAAAGTGAAACTTCATCTGCCTTATTATTAACTATCGTCCGTTAATAATTATCCCCCACCAATGAAGGAGAGATATAGAACTGGCCTTATCTGTTTGTCTGTCACAAAGCTTTTCAGGGCTATATCTTTAAACTATATGAGAGAACAACATGAAACGTTCATATGTGTATAGATATCAATGAGGAAAAATGTCATGCACAAGAATCATAACCCTACACTTTCTTAAATAAGAGTTCTGGCCCTTTGTTGTTTGTATTTTGTATCTTGTCATGGCTATATCTCAGATACTTTACAAGACTTCAACATGAAACTTTATGGGTGTGAAGAAATCTAATGGAAGATGTGCCATGCACAAGAACCATAGTTAAACCCTTTCTTAAATAAGTGTTATTGCCTTTTGTTGTTTTGGTATGATGTAACTTTCAGTGAAATCTTTAAATTTCGGATAAAAAAATGTTTCTTGTGCTGTTTAGCCTTATTTTGTCTGGCTTCTGAACCAGAGAGCTACTAGTTTAAGAATTTTTATCTCTAAAACTCTGTCATCATTGTAACAAAGTTCTCTGAGGTGTAGGCCCACCGGGATTTCAGTGAACATGTAAGTACAGAGTTGTAACCGAGTGCCTCTGTGTGGGCACGCTGTCTCCATTGTAACAAAGTTCTCTGAGGTGAAGGCCCATTTTTGTATTATTCCAAACATCTTTGTGTTACAGCATGCGACCAGTGCGTTCACAAAAACTGCATCGACGATTTAGCCGAGTTGTGTATGAAGAAGGAGAACAGAACGTTGTCATCAGCAAATCATCATCAAAGATCCCTCCAGGTTAGTTAAATCTTTCAGTGCTGGAACCGAATTTTGAAGGCCTTTGCAAACAGTTTGGATCCAGATAAGACGCCACAAAACGTGGCGTCTCATCAGGATCCAAACTGTTTGCTATCCTGATAGTATTCTTTGAAAAAAAATCAAAGAAAATGCTAATTTTAAAAATTCAGCAGACAACAAATTTCCCAGCATATTTATTTTACCTTAATTATATTAAAAGCAGTTGGCTTAATAATAAAGACTTTTTCTCAGCAAACTGTGCTTAATGCAAGTGTGTTATGTGTTGTTCAATATTACCCTTTGCAGTCTGGAATGGAATTTCGTTTTTTGAAGGAAGTCTCGTCTGAATCAAAATCCAGTTTAGGCAGAAATTGTTGTACCTGATAAGATTGGGCAGACTGCACAGGCTCATCTGAGACAACACTTTACGCACATGCATTTACCTAACTGTTTTAGTATTAGGTGAAATATGCTGTGTGTTGCAGGTGTTGTACCTAGCGCAGCTGCTGACTACACATTTGATGTGTGTTGCAGGTGTTGTACCTAGAGTAGCTGCTGACTACAGATCTGATGTGTGTTGCAGGTGTTGTACCTAGAGCAGCTGCTGACTACAGATCTGATGTGTGTTGCAGGTGTTGTACCTAGAGCAGCTGCTGACTACAGATCAGATGTGTGTTGCAGGTGTTGTACCTAGCGCAGCTGCTGACTACAGATCTGATGTTTGTTGCAGGTGTTGTACATAGAGCAGCTGCTGCCTACAGATCTGATGTGTGTTGCAGGTGTTGTACCTAGAGCAGCTGCTGACTACAGGTCTGATGTTTGTTGCAGATGTTGTACAAATAGCAGCTGCTGACTACAGATCTGATGTTTGTTGCAGGTGTTGTTCCTAGATAAGCTGCTGACTACAGGTGTCTGATGTTTGTTGCACGTGTTGTACCTAGAGCAACTGATGACTATAGGTATCTGATGTGTGTTGCAGGTGTTGTACCTAGAGCAGCTGCTGACTACAGGTGTCTGATGTGTGTTGCAGATGTTGTACCTAGAGCAGCTGCTGACTACAGGTGTCTGATGTGTGTTGCAGGTGTTGTACATAGAGCAACTGCTGACTACAGGTGTCTGATGTGTGTTGCAGGTATTTTACTTAGAGCAGCTGCTGACTACAGGTGTCTGATATTTGTTGCAGGTGTTGTACCTAGATCTGATGTGTGTTGCAGGTGTTGTACCTAGAGCAACTGCTGACTACAGGCGTCTGATGTTTGTTGCATGTGTTGTACCTAGATCTGATGTGTGTTGCAGGTGTTATACTGTAAACGTATAGAAATTCGTCGGTATGAAATCTCGTGGTTAAATGAAAAACAACTAATTCGTTGACACGTAATTTCGTGGATTTCAAATAGAAAACAACTAATTTGTTGATACGTAATTTTGTGGATTTCAAATTTTCGGGGAAGACTGACCGTCATAATAATAAAACTTTTATTAAAACAAGCAGAGTAATAACGAAGCATAATATGCTAATCTGTGTTGACAGCAATACTTGAGGTTAATGTGCACTGAAGCATGAAAGTGTTGCCGATAATTGTCGATAAGAGCGATAAAGCAGCGCACTTGTGGGCCCCTGCTCGCTAATTGCCATCAATGTTGTTTTGACAATATTTTCAATTCTCAGCGCAATCGGTCCCATAATAAAAACACTTGAGTAATAAGGTCCCAAAATACACGTGTGAAAGCGTTATGTCTCTTTCAACTTTAATTGACATTAATTGACAAATGTGATAAATCTGCAAACTGTTAATTTGATATTTTATTTAAACACTCTACTTGTTATTCATACTTAGTAATCATGAACATCGTAGTTCTTATCATACTAAGTAATCATAAACATCTTAGTTCAAACATATATAATTTACGTCAAATAGGTGGAAAATAACCCAAACATTTTCAATTCGGAAGTATTTTAATTAGTCAACATAAAGTGTAATGTGACCTACTGAAGTATTTTTTTAACTTTTACAAAAAGCAAATATCTCGCATAACAGACAACAAAAGAAAATGTCGGAAATGACATTCGGAAATGACAGATTTCAGATTTAAAAAGTAAAAATAATCGTTGGTACTTGAATTAGTGGTTAAGCGGACCAACGAAATCAACGAAAATTCGTACAACACGAATTTTAATGGTTTTACAGTACCTGGAGCAGCTGCTGACTCCAGGTGGGGGTTGGCAGGACCAGGTCGGGGGACTGCTGGGCGGGGTGCAGCGGGGCGTGTCAGGGGCGGGGCTGCCCGTCTACGTGGAGGCACAGGACCTGCAGGTGGACCCAGACGTCTTCAGGCCCTCAATGAGAGACTGGTGCTCATCTACACGGGCGAAACCAGACTGGCCGAAACTTGTTGCAGGTGATGGTTGCTTAGTAATTGTTTGAGCTAATTGTACCTGTGTATTTGAATACTTAAGCCTTGTTCTGGGAAAATTAAGCTTAACTCATGTTTGCAAAGGCTTATCAAGGACGACTCTTTGCTCTTTCATGGTATTTTTATGCCCCCAGATCAAATGATCAGGGGTATATTGTTTTTGGCCTGTCCGTCTGTCATTGTATGTGTTTGTCTGCAATTGTATGTGTGTGTCTGTCCCAAAACTTTAACCTTGGTCATAACTTTTGCAATATTGATGATAGCTACTTGATATTTGGCATGCATGTGTATCTCATTGAGCTGCACATTTTGAGTGGCTAAAGGTCAAATATATGGCTTCAAAGCGGCGCAGTAGGGGGCAGAGTGTTTCACAAACACAGCTCTTGTTCTTTTTAAGAAGTCTCTTTATAGCAAAAATTAAGTTTAGGCGGAAAGTGTCGTCCAAGATTAGCCTGTGCAGACTGTCTTTCCCAGAACAGGGCTTATTTCAATTGAGATACCATAATGAAATATCAGAGTAACTGTATTGACCTTAATTAGGATTTCATATGGTGAAACATGAGTCAAGGTTGCCATTGCAAAAACATTGTGACCTTATTGAGAAAGCCACTTTATGCGTTTATATAGTTGGGCCTCCTTTAAGATTAAATTTGGGTAAGGTATGTTCAAGGGCATGGCCACAGTTAAATATTTTTTTACATTTTACATATGTTATACTATTTTTTATTAATATTTCATATGTTTTTACTATTCACTTCTTTTCTAAAATCAGTCAAATATCATTTACAATCATAAAAGCTGATGAATTTGACACTTTTTTTTCAAAAAATTGTTGATGCAAGCATAGCAATGTTTTATCAAAAACGTTCAAAACGTTAAAGCAAACAATAGCAGTATTCTTGAAAAATCAGTCTTAATGCATGTTTGTAAAGTATCATCACAGGTAAGCCTGTGCAGTGCTCACAGGGCATCACAGGTTAGCCTGTGCAGTGCATGTGTGTAAAGTACCATCACAGGTTAGCCTGTGCAGTGCTCACAGGGCATCACAGGTTAGCCTGTGCAGTGCATGTGTGTAAAGTATCATCACAGGTTAGCCTGTGCAGTGCTCACAGGGTTTCTTAGAGCAAGGCTGAAATATTTTGTAGGTATTTGTTTTCAATAACACAAGAAAGCTAATGAGGAAGTCTGTATAGGCACCAGAGAATCAAATTAATTAATGTTTCCTTCATATGCATTTTTCATAGTATTGCATCTCACAAAAAGTATGCAAGAAATGGTATTGTTTTTTAGTTTACCAAATTTTTTAGAATTAATTTATGTTTGCAATGGCAATATCAAGTGCACATTAGTCGTTTGTTAGTCATGTTGAAAATGAATGTCTATTTATATAAGTGTATGAATGGAATCCCCTGACAACGGTAAGGTATTCTCCGAGGACATATAGATTGCATCCACTAATATGTGTCTCTTTAACCCTTTACCAATTAGATTCTTATTTTGACGCATTTTAGTCCCTCAGAAAGTTACTAGTAAATTAAATTAAAGACCTTTCTTACTACATTCAAGTTTTAAAGGCTTCATTTCCAATTCTTAGATACTGATGAGCAGAAAACAGCAAAAAACCTTAACAGACTACGAGTTACTTTCAGGCTGTTCAGGTTTAATGCTGTTTGCACATACCCAGTCTCAGTATGGAAAAACAGGGCTTAAATCAAGTGTGGAGTGTCGTAGCAAAAAACAGGGCTCAAATCAAGTGTGGAGTGTCGTAGCATAAAACAGGGCTAAAGTCAAGTGTGGAGTATCGTAGCAAACAACAGGGCTCAAATCAAGTGTGGAGTGTCGTAGCAAAGGGCTCAAATCAAGTGTGGAGTGTCGTAGCAAAAAACAGGGCTCAAATCAAGTGTGGAGTGTCGTTGCAAACAAACACGGCTCAAATCAAGTGTGGAGTGTCGTAGCAAAGGGCTCAAATCAAGTGTGGAGTGTCGTAGCAAAAATACAGGGCTCAAATCAAGTGTGGAGTGTCGTAGCAAAGGGCTAAAATCAAGTGTGGAGTGTCGTAGCAAAGGGCTCAAGTCAAGTGTGGAGTGTCGTAGCAAAAAACAAGTTTAACGGGAAAGTGTCCTCCCTGATAAGCATGTGCAGACTGCACAGTCTAATCTGAGACAGCACTTTAAGTACATTCATTAAAGCCCGTTTTCGCACAGGGAGGCTCAGTTGTTATTGCAAGAAGTAGTGACTTGATTCTTACATAAATGTTGCCCTTGATAAATTTCTGTAGTTTGTAACCATTCAGACATGCATGCACAAGTTTTGATAATTAGTTACTACCCGTATGTTTGTTTAAAAAAATCTGAAGCTAATTTGTGTGTGGTGTGTGTTTGTATTGTTTTTTGAAACACCAGTAGTCACATGATAAATGACAATAAATGAATTGCTTGTGGTTGTCATTAATTTATTGTTTGGCTTGAGCTTCAGTTTTTGTCAAACACGTATGATAATAATATATGCATATTTACAATTATATTGTTCACGTTTGAATGTTTTTGAAAAAGGAAATTCAGGATGCTATTGTATACATTAAAACTTTGAAAAATTGTTTGCTTCATTTAATAATAAAATTTCTGTGTCTCAATGAACATTTTATTTCAGGATGTTGTACTTAACTGGTACGCAAGGAATCCTCAGATAGTGGAGACAGAAGACAGCCTTGTGCAGCTGGCTAATCCGTGTGCAGAATTCATCAAAAAAGGTAACTAAAGCTTTTAGTGTTTTTTTGGAAACATTTATAGCCCTTTAAGTATACAATATGTATATACAAAAAAAAAAAAGAAAATGACAGAGAACAGTTGTAGTACAGTATAAGCTCAACTACTCATTGATTAGTTCGAGGTATAACTTTCGTCCATTTGTCAGGGTCTGCTTTATGCTCTGGTTAAGGAAAGAATTGTAATCCTTTTTGTACTTACGCAAATCAGAATAAAGTTTGTTTGGAACAGCTCAATATGTATATCAAATACAGATATTCATTTAAATATAAATGTATGTCTACATGTTATTTGTATTTGTGATTGACTAAGGACCACAACTATGATAGGCAATTTAGCAGAATTATGCCCCTTTTGTACTAAAACAATACAGTTTAAGCTTAGCTTTTGCTAGTAAATAAGATCAGAATGTATTGAATACACTATATGAACCTGTGGATGTAGCAAGCCTGCATAGAGAAATGGAGAAAATGCATTTGGGGCCAGTTGGGTCAAGGTCACTGTTGTTAAAAATAGACAAGGTGTATCTTTTAAGTAGCTTCAGTAAGGGTGGAGATGACATTTTATGTAGTGGCTTACATGATGAACGAGGGTGGCATTGCTAGCTTCAGTAAGGGGGGAGATGACATTTTGTGTAGTGGCTTACATGATGAACGAGGGTGGCATTGCATTTTGTGTAGTGGGTTACATGATGAACGAGGGTGGCATTGGAGATGACATTTTGTGTAGTGGCTGACATGATGAACGACGGTGGCATTGCACAGTAAGGGTGGAGATGACATTTTGTGTAGTGGCTTACATGATGAACGAGGGTGGCATTGCACAGTAAGGGTGGAGTTGACATTTTGTGTAGTGGCTTACATGATAAACGAGGGTGGCATTGCATTTTGTGTAGTGGCTTACATGATGAACGAGGGTGGCATTGGAGATGACATTTTGTGTAGTGGCTGACATGATGAACGACGGTGGCATTGCACAGTAAGGGTGGAGATGACATTTTGTGTAGTGGCTTACATGATGAACGAGGATGGCATTGCATTTTAGGCCAGTCAGGTCAATGGCATTGTTTCTAAAAATAGAAACAGGTTTTTGCTAAATAACTTGGCCTTGCTTTTAGAAATTGTGCTGAAGTTTGGTATGTAGCCTAAGCCTCTGACTGCATTGGGGCCAGTCAGGTCAAGGTCAAGGTCACTGTTAGTTAAAAACAGGAATTTATCTGAAGGAAGTCTTTTGTCAACAAAAATCTAGTCTATGCGGAAAGAATGGTCCCAGATCAGCTTGGATGGACTGAACAGGCTGATCTGGGACAATACTTTATGCATAATGCCTTAAGCCTGATTTACCCAGAGACAGGCTCAAATGTATTCTGTTGCTATCCAAGGTGACCTTGAGTCTGTTGGTCAGAGTATGGATGAGTATTGGGTGCTCAAGAAGACGATGGCTGCCGGGTGTGAGCCCGAGTTTGTCGCCCGCCTGATGAACTCCATGCGACCTTACGCCCTGGGCATGTGCATGGCAGGCGCAGGGGTGGGGGTTTCATGTATGTGCTGGCCAGTGACCATGAGGCACAGAAGAACATCAAGAACATATTCAACTCTGCAGAGGTGCTCTAACAGAATTGAGCCTTGCTCTGGAAAAAGGGGGCCTAATGCATGTGGGTAGTGTCGTCCCTTATAAGCATGTGCAGTCTGCACAGGTTTATCAGGGACTCCACTTTCGGCTTTATTGGTATTTTGTATTTGAAGAAGGTCTCTTAGCAAAATATCCCGTTTATGTGGAAAGTGTCGTCCCGGATTAGCCTGTGCAGACTACTCAGACTAATCTGGCAGACTACTCAGGCTAATCTGGCACAACTCTTTGAACATGCATTTAGTCTCATTTTCCCAGAGCGGGGCTCAATTTGTTTCTTAATTATCATTTATGCCTTTCTCATCAGTGTAATCATTTACAGAATACTAAGACATACTACATGTATGCATAATATATATTTTGGCCAAATATCTATTGTGTTAAGTTGCAAAATGAAATGATATTTTTCATAGAATAAGACAAGATCCAGTCATTACTATAGTTAAGGCTTAAGCTGAGGTAATTTTTATTGTTGAATGGTCCATTTTTAGTGTATTGCAAAACAAAACATTCAGGAGGTGGAAAAAATAGTATTTGTGTTTCTAACTTTGTCTTATCATTAATAATGACAATGACATTGGTAATGCATGTAGATTAAATAAATTAAATGTTCCTTATTCCCCTATAAGCCTGATAGCCAGAAGTAAATTTTTTTGGTTTCACAAGGAGTGTGTGTTTACGAGGCGAGTATAGACGTGACAGGTATGTCGGTCACTGTGATCGAGGTGGACGAACCTTCTGAGACGATTTTCGAGGTAGCAGAAGACATGCAGGATTACTACAACCAGCCATAGACGCTGCCTGACGAAGTGTACTACCACAATGCATCTCTTGATGTTGGGGGTCTAGCTTCTAATGTCCAGGGTGCCTTTTCACTGACGCAATGGGACTCGAGCAGGGAGCCAAGGCAAAGGGACTCGAGCAGGGAGCCAAAGCAAAGGAACTCGAGCAGGCAGCCAACGCAAAGGGACTCGAGCAGGGAGCCAACGCAAAGGGACTCGAGCAGGGAGCCAACGCAAAAGGACTCGAGCAGGGAGTCGGCAGCTGCAGGGGAGCAGATGAGAAATAGTGCTTTTTGAGGTGTAAGAGGTCTTGTGTGAAGCTTCCCATAAAGTTTCATTGAATTCCGGTCATTAGTTGCTGAGAAATAGCCCGGACAAAAAGTGCACGGACGGACACACGGACGGACGGAAGGATGGACTGACGGAAGGACGGACGGACAGACGAAGCGGCGACTATATGCCCCCCCCCCTTATTTTGGGGGAGCATAAAAAGAGAGCGGACACCATACCTTATGCTTAAAATGCACTAAGTGACCTCGTGACCCAGTTTTTGACCCAGCATGACACATATTTGAACTTAACCTAGATATCATTTAAACACAACATCTGACCAAATTTGGTAAAAAATCGGATGAAAACTTCTTCAATTAGAGAGCATACACAATGCTAAATCCTTGAAATGCACAAAGTGACCTCGTGACCTAGTTTCTGACCCGGCAAGAACCATATTCCAACTTGATCTAGATACGTAGGCTTTAACAGGCCAAAAATCGCCTTCTTCGGACCGAAAACACCCGCATGTGAAAATATTATATATAATGGCCAAATGGACAGATAATCCAGCCAAACTTAATATATTGGTGCAATATGAATAGGAAGATAATAATATGCAAGAAAAACACATTTGAATCAGAATTTATTTCTCCTTTAGGTTACAATATACTAAATCTTTTTGGAGTGCAATGCTATACTCTCTAAAAACATGAACATCATTTATTTAAAAACACGGTTCTCTGTCACTTGCCATGACTTAATTTAAGAATATTTCTGTAAGCATGTGGCAGGAAAAACATTGTTGTTTACTAGAAATTCACTCTTTTATCTGCAGATTGGAGACTACATACGACTTTGACAGATGGCGGGAAACCCTCATGAACTGGATAGAAGACGGTAACCGCGTGACCTATCTTTTTATTGCTTAAATCAATTTGGCTAGGAATGCTCCTCGATAAAAGGTATGATTATGAGGGTCTCTATGCGCAAACGTTTGACTTTATTTTTCGTTAAAGTTATTGCTTTTACATTGAATTTGTGTAGGAAATCTTTTGGTATATTGTGACGTAAACTAACTTTAGGTAAAAATGAAATATCATCTGCAAGTGCAAAATATGACTGGAAAAGCTGATTTTTGGTCATTTCCTAGCAAAAGAGAAGAAAATAAGTGCAATAAACGCATGAATTCAGATTATTTGACCTGAAATAGTTGTTTTTCAAGTGGACCCCCACCCTTACATAGCCGAATAAGGGCCAAATTGCTTTCCGACTTAAATTCAAAGGCCTATTGGTTGACCGTGTAGTGTTTATGTGCTACATGAAGTCAGAATTCAAAGCCAAGGACTTCATGATCCAATAACGCATCAATAGCTTGTGTGTAAAGCATGAACATTCGAACATAGCCCCATTTCACCGACATGGAATGGCAGACATTTTTACAGTATGGACAGTGCAGCAGATGCTTACCTGAGCCAGCTGTCATATTTAGTACAATCATGAATATAACAAGCTCTATCACTTCATATTATTCTAAGAAATACACTTAAAATACATAAATGCATGTTTGTTTTTCATTTTATATCTATTTCTGTTAGGTATTTTGACTTTTTCAGGTAGAGGAATGTCTGCGACTAAACCGAGGGCCACTGGATAAGGGTTTTTGATGGCAAACAGGTAATACTACTAAATTATTATCATGTACACAAGCAAATAAGCATATTCATGAGGCTTGAGGTGTGAAATAATGTCATAATCAGGTTTGTGGTCACTCAAACCCTTGCCGTCGTGCAATTCCCAATGCAGTTTGTATCGATAGTTCCGCGTCCTGGCACGTAAAGCTTGTGCTTTGTTGTCAGTGGATGTTGGCACTGAACGGGTTTATCCTTGTTCCTGAGCATGCATGCAGTACAGCTGAGTTGATATGCTACTTGTAACCCTACAATAAGCTTGTGTTTGGTATTGTTTTCTCACAATATGCTTACAGTCATGGTTTCGGCTTGAAAGGATGTCGCGTCCGAGTTAAACATAGGATTGTTGTAGCAAGTGTCCCCTTCATCATTTACCTTAGAGGGATCTTTTTGCTTAAATGTGTCACTTTCAGCAGGAAATCTTTTGGTATATTGTGACCTGTAAGGCATTTTAGAAAAAAACGTTTGGGGAGAGTTTTCTTCGTTGTTGTTGTTAAACTAACTTCCGCCAAATAATTGATTTTCTTTTAACCTAAAGCGATTAAAACATCCAAGGATACTTTGCACTATGAGAAGAGTGATAACTTCCTTTTATTGAGGTCTTTAACATTTGAAATTTTATACGCACATTTTGGAACGAAGTTATGATGGCCGCGTTAACTGTAGCTTTTGATAGTACTGTGCATGCGTACGGCTGAAAAGGCGGAGTCATTATCGCGAGCTACTCCGACTTTTCAGCCCTACGCATGCGTAATGCTATCAAAAGCTTGCATACATAACCCCATCTTTTCACCCGTACGCATGCGCAGAGTGCTAGCATCCCCAATAATCACAAACAATCCCTAAAAACCCCTAGTAAGGATTGTTAGGGATTAATTCCTAAAAAAACGGATTGTTAGAAATTAATCCCCAAAAATATTCATCCCTATGCAACCCCTTATTTGCGGAACAAAATCCCTAACCCCACTGTATATGCATCTTTTGACGATATAAAAACCTAAAAATTATAAAGCGTTGCAACGCGAAACGATTGAATAATTTGGAGATTTCTGTTGTTGTCGTTTAAATTTGTGAAACTACGAAGATTGCTTATATAAGGTATAAAATACGCTTGGCAGGATAGCTCAGTTGACTAATGCGTTTTTACTTCAGGATTCCGGGGGTCACTGGTTCGAGCCATGCTGCGGGTTACTTTTTTTTCCATTTTTAAATTTTACTTTTGATTTTTTACTGGAGCTTTTAAATTTAATGATTAAATTTATCAATATAAAGCATTTAATGACAAACTTCAAAACATGCGAAAATCTGTGAAAAGGCCCCTTTTAATACAAAATTACAATTATATAATCACCTTGTTTGGTAATTTAAAAGATTCATTTAAATTGAATACGCTTTTTAATTCCCTTTTAATATTGTTTAACTTGAGTGTCAATGCTATCAGGTTAATGTTTATTTACACTTAAATTTATCATGAATATTGCTGGGCCTAGTGTGAGGTTGAGCGCTCTAAAACCAGTTTAAACTACAATGATTTGCATTGACCTTTCCATGGCGGTGACCCAAGGTTTATTCTACCATGTGTGTATGTTTATTCGTATTGTGCTGTTTCGTTCTACTTTGGCAATTGGTAATTTGCCTAAAATAAAGTACCATTAAATTGTATATAATAAGAATCCAATACTGCCCCAGCAACTGGAGTTTCACTTCTTTATATTGTTCATGTTGGTTTGATGATTTAATTAGTCTTTGACAATAGAGACAATTCAGGTTTGGATGTTATTTATTAAGTAGTAAAATTCCAGCCTAAAGTCAAGTTGTACAAAAAGACTTGATAGTACATCCGTGACCGCAAAAGTAAGTGATAAATTGATGCAAAGCATTGTATGATAAGATGACCATACACACACGACGTATACTTCCAAAAAACTACAGCAGTTGTTGATGGACATTATTTATTGTTGTACGTTTGCATGCCGTAAAATATACTTTTATTGTACAATATCATGTAATCGTTCGATCACACGCCATTCGCGCATTGCCGTAATAACGTGAGTCGCATTAACTGCATTTTTTACGTTGCGAATAGGGTAAGTCCGTCCCTTTTCCCTAATGTCAATTCATCTGTATAATAACGTGGAATGAAATATATAACAACAACGCCATAGATGAATTATATTCCAAATTAATAATTATATTTCAATTTCTTTTAATTCATTCATTTCTACAAATATATAAATACATTCTGATGGCTACATGATTGGACCTTTTTTGTCTATGTGAAGAGTTTCCAATTTTTCGACAAAACATGCACCTTTAAATTGACAGGTTAATTTTTATAAAATTTAACTCGTTTCTTTTCATTTCTTGATTGATCAGTAGTATGCGTCTCCGCAATCGCAATATCTACTGATTCAATGATGCAGGAAACGTGCAGACAACATTATTTACGTTATACCGATGTTATAGATGGATGACCTATATTATAATTCTCGAAGCAATGAGATTACACTTTTAATTGGCACGTTCGTCCAGTTCGACGAATGTTTTAGATTTTCGGACTTGATTATAATTCTCGAGGCAATGACACTGACTACTATTACATATTTAGACTGTTAGAACATCTGTTAATATAGCCTTGAGGAACATTTTGATCCTTCCAGTTACTGGTCTAGAGCAGTTTAACAATGTATGTAAAGGTGTGCCTGTTTTGCGAAATTTTATTGTAAATTCATATTCCTTATAATAAGACATATATTTTTATAATTTCCAAAATTTGAAAATTCTATTATTTATAATTTTAAATGAAAGATTTATTTATAATTTCCAATTTCTTTGTAATAAATACTAAAAACATTCATCACGTTGCATTATGGTAAAAGATGTATTTATGATTTTAACTTATTTATAGTTTTAATATTCAATAATTATCATCACGAAATTTTTAAATACGTCAGTTTGATATCGATAACATTAAATGCAATATGAAGTATGTATCGCATCATTTCGTTCAACTGTTAAAGCATTACGGACAATGCATCATGCAGGATATTTCCCATGTAAATGGTCGGCTTGGCTAACAAGAGTTAAACCAACGAAATAGTATGTTCATAACCGTAAATTAAATGACTTATTAGATTTATTTACAGCTTTTATGTGTTTTGAATGGCGAAAGCGTTATTCATATAAACGTTTTAAATGTAATTTTAGATGCGACATTTTAAGATGTTATCAACAATTTAATGATGTACACAGCTCCTTCCTAGCTTCTGAGCATCTCTGCTCCATTGAAAAGAAACATACTTATTACTTTCCTCACCAACATATGGACTATCGTTGTATCACACTTACAGTTTTTGTTGTAGTATATGTCCTTTTTAAAGCCTCTGTAACACTCCAAATCAAAATTTCGTTAAGTATTTAGTAAAATAAAAGTAAAACAATTACAAATCAGTGCTCCTTATGGCAATTGCCGAATTTCAACGCTAGATGTGGTCTGGTAAAATAGATGTTTGTAGATACAAAATGTTTATTTTTATTACTGTTTTGCATATGGTACTATTTTAGTGTTCGTGTGTCGTATGAATAGATATATTCGCGGGAAATAAAAATGGAATTAATTGTGTCACAAATAAATAAAAACCAGCATTTTGTATCTACAAATATCAATATAATCAAACCGTAATCCAGCGTTGAAATTGTGGCTATTGCTATAAGAAACACTGATTGTTTTGGTGTTTATTTTACGAAATACTCGTTGATTCTAAGCGTTATAGAGGCTTTAAGCAGCTATGAGGTGTTTTTCATCGTAATATTACGCTTTGTAAGTTGTACTCGTACACGAATGTTAGATACTTCTTGTTGAGATAGATAATTGAGATTAAATAACTCAAAACAGCAAAAAAGCATTAAAGCAAACACATGCACAATGCACTACACAGATTGATGGTTATTTGTTTTGTTATAATATACTTCAATGGACTTTTTCAAAGACTTTGGTTTCTTGTGTGTTTATTTTTCATATCAGTTCATATTTATTTCTTCAAACATCGTTTACATTTGGAATAACATAAACTTACTATAGGTGCGCGATAACAAGTTTAATAATTGTTAAATGTTGTTTAAGTTCTGTGACATGTGGAAGCAAGAGCTAAATAATTGAGATTAAATAATTCAAAACAGGTATAAAAGCAGACATATGTACAATGTACTACAAAATGTTCAGTAGTAACAAATTGTTCGTGGAGAACACACAGTAACAAACGAAGTTAATTTCCCTTTTCATCGCGATTTAATTCTGTTGAATATTTTCTAATACAACAACGCTTGCTAATTTTCGTGAAGTACAATGAAGTCGGTTGACCACTATCTTATGTTACGATCAATGAAGCGGTCGGCAGGTGCTAGAAAGAAATTATCTTATTTGACCATGTCAAATTATATTTTTGATGGCTTTTCAAGATAAGTAAATTCGGACTGTGTTTCATAACTAATCTTGTTTGACATCTTTACGTATATAACCTACCTATAGGCAGTCACGTTTTGATTTGCAATGTGATAATTGTGGTACATGTAAAAGTAAACTTAACGTTCTCTTATGATTTGGTAAATATTCAAATTAAGATTCTATAATTTTATTTAAACCATTATTTTCTCTATAATTAAACATCTATTACATTCTATTCTTTATAATGAAACATCTATAAATAATCTCCAAAATTAAAGAATCCTATCTATGAAATTATGGTCGTTGTGATAAAGATTTATTAATAATTTTCTACAAGTATTACTTTATAAATAGCAACTAAGTAACAAAAGATTGATGGTTAATTGTTTTGAAGCAAGATACATGTAATTCAAGGGACTTTTTCAAAGACTTGTTCATTTTGTGTGCTTTTTTAGTTAATATTTATTTCTTCACATATCGTTTACAATAAGAATAACCCCAACTTACTTAAGGTGCACGATACAAAGTTTAATTATTTTTTATGTTGTTTAATGAGTTTTGTGAAATTTGGAAGCAATACCTAACGCGCTAGGGCATTAAGGCTGTATAACTTATCAGCGTATTTAACATTCAATGTTTTTAATACGCACATTTTGCAAATTATCAATGAAGAGCGTTTCCAAATGCTTATATAGTTTACATACTTATGTGAATGGTTACCCATACACGAAATTACATTTTAAACTCTTCTCCTGGTAAAAAATGTTATTTTAGTTGTTTTAATACAATGTTTACATACTTTGTTGAATATATGACTCTTCTTTTTAAAATATGTCCTTTTGCCAATTTGTGAACTCGTTTTTTTTAATTAAAACAAGTATTCCACAAACTCTGTGGAAATGTATCCGTTCTAACCAGAATAACAGCAAATAATTACTTATGCCAGGAATGCCTGAAAAAGAATGTAACATCATTTATAAAACACTTTTCGTCGAAACCTCAGTTATGTACGTGCACGAGGTATGAAAAGTGCACTAATGCGGACTCCTACACATTATTTTGCTATCATTGTATTTTTAATTTAATAACATATTCTTTATTATCTATTATTTTGAATTATAACTCAAACTTATTTCATAGCCTAGTGACTTCGAAACAGTTCCGGAAATTCTAACTAGTGCCTGATCGTAGACTAGTGATTATCAAAAACGAAAGAAAATCTGGCTTGTTTTTGGTCGGAGCCTGCTGACTCAACGATTTTCTGCTAGTTCATAGACGTAGACTATTTAAACCCACAGACTCCCTGTCTGCCTTGTGACCAGTCGTAGCCTATTAACACCCACAGACTCCCTGTCTGAATTGTGACCAGTCGTATCCTTTTAACACCCACAGACTCCCAGACAGACAGACATGCTACTGACAAGATATAGACATGTTACTGCCAAATACTCCCAGACAGACGGGCAAGTTCCTGTATAGCCAACACCTAGTACGATCGGCCGTGATCAACATCCATGCAAGGCTAACCATACGCTAATCATTCAGCGATACTTGGCATGTCTTTGAGGTATGGGCAAGTTCACTTTTCTTCTTCTCTGTAGCCGTCTCGAGTTTGATGAAAATCTCAGAACCTGAAGCATCTGCCAGCGTCGTCTCGCCCCTAAGAAGGAAAGAAAACAATTCCTCGGCTTGACCCAGCAGTACTTAATCTCGGGATCTTACTGGGTCATTCGGCTATAAACTGGCTGTGCAGGCATTTGTCATCAAGTAAATGGCCCCACAAGGCCCTCTGGATAGCTTTCTCTGCCATAATGTGCATAATTACATTTGCCCCATATGCAGTATCAAGAATATATTTTTAGAACAGTGCCTTCCAAAAGAGATCTTATGCCCCCAGCAAGTTGATAACTTTATGAAAACACCCCAATATCAGAACAATGTTTTTCAGGCAATTACTTTGTGGCGCCTCAATGATGATTATAGCAGCCTTCCAATACAAGGGTTTGTCAAACGTCACAATTGTGGGAAGGTTGTGCTTCATGACAAGGTTGCAAACAAAGTCTAATGTTGACAAAATGCACGATTTGTCCCCAGAGTACATATTTATTTACATATAGACAAGAATTAGTGTATGCTATTTTCAATGCAAAATATTGTTGAACTTATCATCAAGGGAGGTAACTTTTTAAAACATGATTTTATAAGACATGAGCTAAGTCTTAAACAGATCACATATGCTTAGACACAAATAAAGCAATGCAGTTAGAATCTATCAATGCTTTAACAATATGTGCTGTCTGAATTTTTTGTTAACATTGTAACATGTTGTTGCAGATGATTACTTTGAATAGCTTTCTCAATAAGGCTTATGGGCCTCTTCAGCCGACTTAAACCAGGTTAAAGGTTTTGACCTATGTTTAGGTAAATAACACTGAAACGTTTGTCGCTTAGTATTGCGATGTTGAAAAAACATATCGGACGTACCGTCATAACTCTAAGTTTTCGAACGCTTAAAAGTAATTAAATGGTTTCATCTCCGAACATTAAGATACATAAAAATATTCCTAGAAGTCATTGTCCAAAAAATGGAGACCCGCTTAAAAAGGCATATTGCAACAACGATAGGATATTTCTCGATTTAACGGCACTTCTCAAAATAATAGAGTGTGCTAGTAAATACCACTTCGCAAAGTATTAAATACTTAAAGCTATGTTTGCAATGAATCTAAAACCATTTAATATTGTTGATATTGTTTTACAGAAAGATTTTAATTTGATCACCAAGTAGATATAGGAGCATTTAATACTCCGTAGGATGACCCTCCACAACTATCAGTATAATCACAATCGGCAGTTGTTCCCGAGGTGATACAACATGAAAACGGTGAATATATCAAGAAGATTGAAAGATAACATTAAGCTTGCAGCTGAATCATATTTACCGTATGTTTGTGTATTTCGAAGATTATGAGGTCATTTCGCGCCTGAGGCGTAACAATTATCTAGCATATGTCAGGTATACATGCTTACGTACCCAAAATAAAGCATGTTTGTGTGTGTGGTCATTCGGACGCCATGTAGAATTTCTTCGATGCGTAATAGACTTACATTATTTTTAATCATCTTATTGTTTTATTTGCATCATGAAACCTAGGTAAAGACACCAAAAACCAACAAATGTGAGTGGACTCTTTCATAGTTATTATCATCAGTATATTTTGGCGGCCATCTTGGCAGACATTATGGACGCAATATTATATTTCTGTATGATTTGATACACTTACACACTGTCTGATGATCCTTATGTGTTCTTTGACCCCTTAAACCTAGTATTAGACACCAAAATTATCCTATTTGAGTGGATACTCACATAGTTATGATCATAAATAGGTTTTAGCGGCTCTCTTGGCGGCCATATTGAAAAACCAATTTTCCGGAGGTCAAAGTTTGGTAATCTTGTGTATGTAATAAAATACCTTCTTTGCTACCAGGATCAGAAAAATACCTTTTGTAGCAATTTTTATAGGTTGATCTTTTTTTTTTCATTTATTGACCCTACTAAAAGTTTCTTGTTACTCCTAAAGACACCAAACAGTCTGGCTAGTGCATTTGTTGTAGCCTAGTGGCTTCCAAAGACTCACAGGCAGTCTGAAGTGTCGGTAATTGTAGCCTAGTAACTCTCAGTGAGTGTTTGTATTTTGTTTCCCGATCGAATCCGTATTGCTCTTAAACATTCTAACTGGCTCTTGAACTTAGCTCTGTGATTCCTAAAGCCTCACACGCAGTCTTGCTTGTTATTTGATTTACCTTAGTTTATCCAAAATACTTACAAACATCTTTGATATGAGTCTTGTTCTGAGAAAATTGGGCATAATGCATGTGCGTAAAGTGTCGTCCAAGATTAGCCTGTGCAGTTTGCACAGGCTAATCAGGAACGAGACTTTTAGCTTTAATGACATTTTTCATTAAAATGAAGTCTCTTCTTAGAAAAAATATAATTTAGTCGGAAGGATTCGTCCCTGATTAGCCTGTGCAAACTGCACATAAAACCCATTTTCGCATTTCGCGGCCCACGTATCATTAAATATTAATGTTCTGATGAGACGTGCACGTGTTCAATTTTACTATTCTTGGTCCGGTTTAAGCTAATCGGTGTAAATGAGAAGTAAATACACCTTATTGTCACATAATGTTTTTAGGCTGGGAATCGAAACGGCGATGTAAACTAAAGATTGATGTATAAACTACCTTTGTATTGACATGATGAGCCTTATAGGCAAAATGTGTCTGTAATGGTCAGTACTCGTATTTTTAAACAATCGATTTCATTGAGATTTGTTCATGCAATAGCTTATAACGGTAATTAATAGATAGAACTTATATTTACAGGGCAAGACGACAATTACATCTTATTTAAACCGCAACCACCCGAATAAATAACTTAATTTATTTAACAAACGGTATATATACAAATTATGATATGCAATATTGTATAAATGCATATAATGCTGCCTTCTATACGGAGATGCACTTTATACTCGTCACCGGCTAAGATCGGCTGCACCTGCACAGGAAGTGTGCATCGATTAACCGATCGCAGTGATATTCCCAGAAAGAACTATTTTTTAAATGAAATACAAAAAAGAACGCATGTTTCGTTAAAAACGTATGAATTTAGAAGGAATGCCTCACCTATTCATGTTAAATTAGTCGCCAATAGACTTGTTCATGTTATACGGTCGTTTATAGCGAAGGAATGGACGTCTACTATGGGAGCGTGCGTGACTAATTATTTACGGAAACAGCTATTACAGTTGGTGAACAAATAACTTTTCTAGAACTTTTCAATGAGATGTTTCGATCGAGTTCTGTCAAAAGAAGTTACACATATCAATCCACGGAAAAAAACATGGCTATTTTTGCGATTGAATGCTTTTGATAAGAGTTAAAGTTAAAAGTGATTTACAAACAAAGTCCAGTCACACGGGTCGTTCACATTGACTTGTCGGTGCCATACCACATTTATGTTTTCTAATACAATCGAACGATACGGTTTGTGTTATCGTACACTCAGATTTATTTGTCATGTGTACATCACAAAATCAGTATCAAAATGAAAACAATCCGCTTTGTTTACGCCATTTTGCTTCCGGTGTTCATAAATACAGGTTTTAAGTTAGGAAATTATCTCCCTTTGCAATACATAGTAACATCAAAAACCGAATGTTAATTTGTAAAAATGTAAAATAAGTACCTTTTAGTGATGAAAACCCGATAAAATGATTCAAATACCAAACGTCGTCTGCGTGGTCGCCATTTTTAAGGATTTTCTGTAAATGTTGAAAGGTATGCAACTGCCTTACATTTTAAGGGGAAAACGCTTGACTTAAGGATTTTTCTAAGGTTAATTTCTTTATGAATAAGACCTTAGAGGGAAATACCACTTAAAACTATGGTTTTATTTTATAAAAATATGGTAAAATTCCACCTCAGGTGCTTTATGAATACCGGCCCAGACGTCTCACCAACTTTCAGAAAAAACATTGCTGATAGTTAATCAATGTATTAAAGTTATTTTTACAAAAAAAATCACATTTATAATTGTTAGGAATCTATGAAGTACCTTTAACAACAGAATACCTGCTGGATATCGATAACATAAGTAAACAGACTAAGATTAAAAAGCGCAAAGCAATTCTCGGTATTACGAAAGTTTCATTGACAATTTATCGGTCGCGAAAGTATGTGACAACTAATAATTTTACTACAAAAGTAAATATACTTGCCACAAGGAAAATGCATTATTATGCGTCAATTTTATGGCGTGACTAACTGTTTATATCCCAATTACGACAATCTGAGATGCAGAACGTGTATTCGTTTGAGTGTATAAACTATCGACATATTTACTCTGAAGTTTTAGCTGCGCATGCGCAGGAACATTTTATGAATGTTAACAAAAATACGATGTAATGTTTACTGCTCATATTTATTTTAAGCTCTCTTTTATTTTCAGATTTTAATTCTTTAAAATAAATTAATTGTTGCTCTTTTATTATTTAACGGACATTCGGATCGGCAACATTGCATTTTCGATCGGCCCTGTCTTAAACGTTGGTCATGTCCGACACTTTTTAGAATGTCTGCTCGTGGCATCGGAGATGCCTTTGTAACGTATTGAACGAAGTTGTTACATCAAAAACACGAAACATTCGCAGAATGATCGCAGTTTTGGTTGAAAAACACGTAAAATTGCCGAAATTTTCGACAATGTCACCAAACGCCATATGCGTTTATACGTGATTACCTCTCATGAAAATAAAGCGCTAACAACTTTAAATTTCACGGAAAATTCGTCTTTAAAAACTTAAGGGTCGGCGGGGATTTGCTAAGTAGGGTCTGGTTGCCCGAAACACAAAATCTTTTTTTTTTGCCCAATCAAAACTCGTAAACAACTGAAATGTTATCCGAACCCAGACATCCCAAAATGCTGAGAGTAAAAACGCGTTCGGTTTTAGGTTACATGGCCGTCAACAGGCAAATCTTTGCTGGGAGTGAATATGTGGGCGCTAGATTGTAAAATTGATATATATGACAGCCGCTGCAGCAATAATACCTTCGACCTTGTTTTTTATGTTGATAATAATAATGTTCTTTCTTAAAACTAATTCATGACCTATTTAATTGTGCAGCTTAATATGGAAATAAGTACGTTAAAATTTGACTGTTTCAAACATATTGTGGCTTCTTTTTTTGAACGTGCATTACGATGATCTGAATAATTAACGACCTTGGCTATTTATCTAAACGATTTTATCAAAGACGTTAATACTAAATTCTCTTTTATCTCATTGAGCATCAACAAGTTTGCATGTTTTGTTAAGATATCGGCATTGAAATACGAATGTTCTAGTTGCGTCAGTTAAATAAATCGATGAAACCGTTATCCTTATTCAGCATTTGCAAAGATTCATATACTACTTGGTATCATTTTAGCGCGATCTCGGTTGAGGTAGTCATATAAAATCCGATTCCCCGATATCAGTGTCACCACCTCCGACATTAGCACTTCAAACTATCAAATCGGCATCACTACAGCCAACATTCTTATCATCATAACATACATCAAAACCATTACCATACAAATCAACATCACCACCACCGACATCATAAACATTACCAGAACTTCAGCGGCATCACAAAATTACCACCGTAATTAGCATCACCACCATCGACAACAGCATTACCCTTATCTGCGCAAACAGCACTTCTTTAGCATATAAAAAAGACCGCGCAAAAAGCATGCATATTTTATCGATGGATAATTATTGATTTCGGAAATAAATATAACTATAGGAAATGGCAGACGACTGTAGACGACTTTCAACGGACAGTTTTAGATGCAGAATCTTTTAAATTAAATTGTTCTTTATTTTAACAAAATGATCTTGCCACCGATTTGACAAAATGTGATGTAAATGTGCTGTATAATAATATACCACATGAATTAGCAGAACGCGTGCTTTCTTGCAAATGAACTACAAACAATTTAGTTTATGAATACACTGTGCTGGACTAAAAATCATTTGTCTTAATAAATTTGCATAATCAGACCAGGTAATTTCGTTTCCTATTTTAAATAAAAGTGAAGCAATTAATTATTTAAAGAAAATGACAAGCATATTAATAAACAAAAAACAACGCGAGAGCCATTAAAAAAAGGCCTAATTAATACAGTTTTTCGTTTTAATTAAACAGAAGCAGAAACGTTTATGTTGACAGAAGCTATAATTGTTTGACGTTGTTTGAAAACACATCAAATCTTCTCGAAAGCATTCAACCAGAGGCAAGGCTAGTGTTGAGTGTCGTGATGAAACAACATGTTATAAACTTAAATGCATTCTGTTTACCAGATGTCGCACCTAAACCAACCAGTGTGCTACGGAAGTGTGCAAGATAGGTGTTAAACAACTATTATTAGTGGGCAAACACAGCATCAGCTTACGCATATAACGCTTGCCAAAGATAATACCATATATAGGCATGTTTAGATTATTGTAGTGTCATCACGTTCTATGTAAAGAATTCCTCCGACCACGCATGCTTTATGCTACCGATCTGAAATCGAGGTTTTCCTAATGCGTCTGTCGTACCTGGGGATTGACATGACGCCAACTGTCAATCAAATCCTTATCTAAGAATTGATCTACCAATCAGCGATCGATAGATCGGGCGCGCGAGTTAGCAACGAACTGTCCGCCATTTTCAAGACAAGCTATGTCTAGGTTCACTTTTATTGTAACGAGTTTCTTTTGATTTCCTCTTTAAAAACGTAGATTCAAATGGTTTAACGGTGTCAATGGGGATTATGTTACTCGTACAATCGATATCCTGAAAGATTTGTTGGTGACATTGAATTTATATCGTTTCCAAAGCCGAAAAGAGATCTTGAGAAGTGTAAGTGATGGATAAATGCATGCGGTCGGCCCCACGAACGTCAACACTGTAAAAGACAATTGCAATATCTTTTTATTGAATATACTAGCAGATTTAAATAGTTTATGTTATATTTCATTTCCGTTTTTTATTCCGAACAAAATAAACGAAACTCGTTTAAAAAATGAGATCTAGGCATTCGAGCTCCTAGTGTGGATTAAAAGCGTTTATTGGTGACACCACATGACTGCAAATTTGTAGATACCGTTAATAAGATTATATATATCACATGTCACCTTCAAATAACATTTATGATGTCAATTAAGTGCATTACTATCAGAGTAATAAAACACAGCATGAATTAGGCTTCATGCTGTGTTTCAGTTCTCGTAAAGTAATGCAGATGAACCTGTCTATGATACGGTTAAGCCATATACCCGATGATTTTGGTGAACATTTTTTGCCGTATAGATGCTCTCTAGTTAACGAATTCAAAGAAGAAAATTTGCTAATGAGTCGTACATTGACTCTGTCCGAATTTTTAGGGGAAATAACGATGGAATCGACGTCAAATCCCGTATTTTCAGAAGTCAACGAAAGGGAGAGGATCCCCATACCGTGAATTTTTCGATTTCCAAAGATCTCTTAAGATCTTTTTGCGGCTTTGGAAACGAAATAAATTCAATGTCACCGACTAATCTGTCAGGATATCGATTGTCCGAGTTGAATCCCCATTTACACCGTTTAACCATTTTTAATCGGTTTTTTTAAAAGGAAAACAAAAGAAACTCGTTGGAATAAAAGTGAACCTAAACATGTAGCTTGTCTAGAAAATGGCGGACAGTTCGTTGCTAACGAGTGCGCCCGATTAATCGATCGCTGATTGGTGGATCATTCCTAGTGCGCGGAGCGATCATAGATAAGGCGTCATGTCAATTAACGAGATCCCCCTTATAGAACATTAATTTATTTAAGACAAGAAATATCTTTAAAAAAGATAAACGGCGTTGATAGTTCAATGAATGAGATCAATGATAGCGAATGTCTTTTTCTGTGCAGTTCTTAGCTGCATCACACGCAGTAAGGGATGTTACGCGGAGTTTTCGCGGCTTATTTTACATTATTACATATTGCTGGTCATAAACCTTTAGATACAAAACAGAAAACCAAAAGAAGAATGGAAGTGAAATTAAAACATATGAGTCAACCGGCCACATGAGAAGTATCCGTATTTATAGGCGCGTTCTTCGAACAAACCTGTTTTAGTGGTTTGTCGGACATTGCTATATGATTCGATAATTAACAGTTTCGAGAATCATCGCGCTCATGCTTAATACAATAGTCAATATGGTGGAATAATTATTGTTAAATTAATCTAAAATAATATTTATCATTGTATTGTAGAAAACACATTAATAATCTGTTATTGACATATCTTAATTATATTGCTGAATATCTTCATTTAACATATTTCTATTCTGAAGAAAACTCCAGGTCACCTAGTTCACGGATAGAGTCTTTATTATATAACGATTATTTTACTAGCTGCGAACTCCGGTGATGAACTGTATATAAACTCTGACTTTCACACACTGGCCGCGAATTGACCCGAAACCTCGCGGGTTGAAATGCAATGCATTAAAGTGAGGCCTCGCTTCCACTGCTCTTTATACTTTTACATGTTAACATGTTGACATGAATATGGAAGTAAGTACTAAATATGAGAACATAGCCTTTAGTATAAACGCTTTTGCGCTGGTAATTCTCTGAAAATAAAAGGTGAACGCACAAACTGTATTTATGTCGAGAATTGATCGTAAAACTGTTCTATCTATTGAGCCTTTTCATTAGAGATAAAATTGTTTCATGCAGTATCACAGTGTTACAAAGACGCGGATATGTTTCCAATGTTTTGGTGTTATACTCAAATCAGCCAATGGAATAAATGAAGTGTATTCATTCGTACCTAGCCGCGGGAAATTTTATTTGAATATTATTGGACACTTACAAAGGTCAGGTCAGGTGAAAAGCTGGCTTAATACAGCACGCCGATAAAAACTTGAAATGTCATAAAAGCAATAACTAAGCATTTTCAAGTATGAATTATGTCACGTGTGCATGTAAAATAATAGAGAATTTTGGTACCCACCTCGTGTAACTTAACTAAATCCCCGTTAAATAATCGAGTTTTGTGTGTGTCAAAAACAAGTGAAAACTACTTTGTTACTATTTTAATAAAGACGTATCGATAAATGCTACTGTAAAAGAGTTATTTATTTCTGATATAAGTTAACCAATAAATGCGGTAACTTGGTGGAAGTCGGAACCTGCGCGAGCGTCTGATATTGGTAGCTTTATTAATTAGCATGACCTAATTTCCCTTCGCACAACGCTAATTTATATCAGACAATGACCAAACGTATTGTGTTGTTTTGCGCTTTCAATTAAAGTGATTGATAAATGTCCCACAAGTACTCGGCGTCGAAAAGCGCGTAAAACTTCACCGAATTACCAGTAATGGAGCGCTATTTCAAGCCAAATACACGGGGAGGGGGAAATGTTTCGGTAATATTTGTGTAAATAACATGGGTAAATACCGGTGAAGTGTTAATTTATTGCTAATACCACCATGACACGTAATAACGGATTCGATTTCGGTAAACGCGCAAGCGTTTGAGAGCGTGTAAAATATACCGATGTACACGTTATTAATAGCTGATGTTCTCTATAATCGTATATTTTTTTGCAGAATAACTTAATGATATCAATCCCTTTACACGTGTAAAGGGTGTTAACAAAGTCCATAAAAATCGTCAGGAATATCGCGTAAATCTATATGAAGTCTATAGGCAAAGAAGCCATTTTGGTGTTAGCTTGTCTAGGTTTGATAACCGCTAAGCCACGTGATTAAGTGGGCGGAGCGATCAATGAAAAGGCGTCCTGTCAATTATCATACCAACCAATCGGATGCAATACGTAGGCGTTTGCCCGGGTAGAATCCCGAATTCCATCGGGCTTATTGTTATAAATTCAGACGTTGGAGAAGGAAAGGCAAAGGAGGTCTAAAGTCACCGAAAGTTCTGCTTGGACGAGCGGTCTATGTAATTCAACAGGCAACGTCAACGCGTATTCAAACTAAAGGTAAAACTTATAGATTGTTTTCTTGTTTCGCTTATAAATGAAATTGTTTAATTTGTTAAATGCGAGTTAGGTATGGAGAACATGTCGGTTAATTCAAGTGTTTGTTATAACAAATATCTTGCTTTACTTTAATAAGGAGTTACATTAAATTATTAAATAAAGGCAACAGACGCAGAAATCATTAAAGGTAGCACACACTGGTCTGTAAAAGATTAAAATCTTTTCATAGACTTGTTTTCATATGGATCTTTTTAAGAACTTTTTATGCACTAAGAAAATGCACATGTTAAATTTAGTATTGAATAAATGTGATTATTTTGGGGAATGTATTGGTGGTTAATTGTACATGTCATATAACTTTTGCATACAATTTAAGACAGTGGTGGGTCATATATTTTTTGAAGCTGTACCAGGTCGTATTCTTTTTTGAACATTTTATGTTTTTTAAAGTCAGAACAACGATTAAGGAGTAAATGTTTTACATTAAAAATACACATATGTGCCGTATGTGTAAATGAAATCAGAGAGAAAGAAATGCATTTTCGGGCTAGTTTGTTTATATAAAATAATAAATTTGGCGAGGCTGAATAATTTGACCTTGTTCTCAATGTATTTAATTTTTATATCTGGAAAATATATTAAATATAAATAATAAAATACGCATATATAAATAGCGTATGATGGCGACTTGTTTTCATTCGTTTCCGAATCAAAGAGACAATTGTGTGTTTTTTGTTCATGCGAAATAGGTTTCTATTCTCCACCCTTACATTTTCAATTTTTCATTTATTATGTTTACCTCCTTATGATCACAAAAGATATGTACACATGCGCAACTGCGCATAACGCAATGCCGAACAAAATGTTGCTATAAAATATAATAATCATAATTGTCCGACTATCACAATACGTGCATATATGCCAATTAAGTAGAAGGTAATTATTATAACACGATTACAATCCAATATAGACCGCTTCCTAGTGTCTAAATTGAAAGAAAAATACTGTTTTACAAGTATAAATGTCAAGATTTGTTCAAAGCTTTAGAAAGCTAATCCCCACGTTTTGTTTTCCATATTTTTAATGTAACGGTATAATTTCTCATTTTTTGAACAGCCATCTTTCAAAACGAAACTAAGTATGCATATAATTAAAAAAACAAACAAACTTATTTTCTCCAACGAAAACCGAAATAAAACAGACTTTCCCGAATGAAGCCGTATATACTTGAGTACACCCTATTATGAATGATGACGTAAGCCGACGTCGTATAAAAACGCTGGAGTGTAATGGTATTTACACTACCTTAAGACTAATACCCAGCCATATACTTGTATCTAAGCAAAAGTAATAGCATTAGTAAATGTGTATATATTTGAACGATTTGCAGGAAAAATATGCTGTACGTGCTGATTCTAGCGTTTGTCCTCAAATGCGTCTCGTGTAGTGAGAGAAATGCTTTGGGCTTGAGTGCAAGAACCAACGAGGACAGCGTACCACTAGATCCCTCTCGACGTGTTGTGAGTATGGCTATAATTGGTGGTATTGCTGCCGTCGGCGGTGTGACTTTTGTCGTCGAAACGGCGATTTTAGGCGGCAAAGCGGCGGGTTGGTGGAAAAGGAGAAGCACTGATGTAAGTTTAAATTAATTTTTGTGTTGGTCAATTATGTTTGTTTTTTTTATTCGGATTTTTTTTACAGTATTTCAGTCAAATCACAGCTGTCAGATATTCTACTCGCATTTTCCTACGATATTTAGTTTACCAGTTTAAAGTATAGATAATAGTAACTTACAACTGCCCTACTTGAAATAAAGGTAGGATGTGATTAGCCGTAGAAAGGATATCATGGCTAATCACAACATGCTTTATGCGGTCGCGACGGGGATCAAACCCGCGATCCTCGGATCTGTAGTACAGCGCTCTAGTAACTGAGCAAAGCTTAGTCAATTATGTCAAAATCTTAAAATCAAGCGTGGGTGCGTTGTGTAAATTGCACAGTATCTGCGATACCTGACTTGGAAAGAAAGTCCAGAAAGAGTCAAATATTGTAAGAAATGATTTTGTACTAGAAGACATTGGTATAGTTATGATATTGTTTTTCATACGAATAAGTCTTCATGGAAATAAATATTTAATCCTGCCAATCCTACACATATTACATATTGTCTTACCTTTATATAATGTTTAACATATTCCCGTGTCAGTTATTCGTTTGAAAAGTAAGTAACCGAATGTAAAAGTTTATAAAAGACTGTAACATAACCTGATGATACCGGTCAATTACAAAAACATTGCTTTGATGAGTGATCAAGAATACATGTTGCAAAAAAGATTACATATATACATTTGTAAAAGCAATAGTATTGTATTTAAAATTAACAAAGGTAATCATTCAATCAAAGTGTGTGTGTGTGTGTGTTCGTGTCAACCTGTTAAACCATTGGACGTTGCAGGAGGAGCCGGTGCGTTTCAAAGTGAAACTTTACGTGAATCCGTGCACTTTCATGATCTACGATGCAAACGAAGATGACATGATAACAAGGGATGAGCTCGAAGCGATTTTTGGTGACGAAGAAACAACAGGAGAATTGGCTAAGGCGCTTGACAAAAACGGTTAGTTAATCTTATTTATGATTCAACCTCATATGTGTCTCTCTCTGTGAAAAGGGGTTTAATGCATGTGCGTAAAGTGTCGTCTCAGATTAGCCTGTGCAGTTCGCACATTCTAACTAGGGACGACACTTCCCGCTTTTATAATGTTTTTCGTTTAAAGGAAGACTCTTCTTTGCAATAAACAGTTAAGGCGGAAATTGTCGTCTCTGATTAGTCTGTGCGGACAGGCTAATCTGAGACGACACTTGACGCACATGCAATAAACCCCCCTTTCACAGGGCGAGGCTAATATACACAAACTCAAACTCACATACTCACTTGAACACCTGTTGCACAGATCGGTCGCATTAGAATATTTCATGTATAATAATGCGCCTCCTAGCGGAACATATGTCGACTATGTAAGCTGTGCTTTCATTATGATATGCCATAATATACTGTACATGTTTTGCATGAAGCAATGTATATTTCCTTTAACTGGTCAGTGTAAAGCTCGGCATAAGATATTATTAAAGTCGCAGTGCATATTATATATCTAAACATTGAAATGTGGCAATATTAATTTCAGTAATGTTTTTTATTTTTAATCTTGTTTTTTTAATACTCGAAATTCAGCTCATTAATTTTTGTTACATAATTGTTGGACATATTCGAGTAATATTTGTGTATGGTGAACATGTACCTTTAAATATCTTAGCGTTTAAAATAAGGACGTCATCAGGTCGCCGTCCGGCGTCAACAAAGTGCGAGATTGTATAACGTCATGACTGATCAATAAATTTATTTCGTTACGATTTTACCTTATTACTATTGAATTGAAGTTAAAAATAAGATGTTAATGATTTGAATACAATATAAAAAATGTTTTGTTTATGTCTTAAATTAAGAAAACAGAACAGAGCTATGTTATTGGGCCTTTGACGACCATTATTGCTGCGTAGTACTGAAAATGCATTAAGATGATCTAAAATGTATTAATATAATGTTTTGACTCTAAAGCGTTTTAATCAAAGGCGAGATATGGTTGATACTTTTTAAAGTTTAATTTCATCGTTCCTCTCAAAGTGTAAGCCTGTTGCTCAGGTTTGACCTTTATGTAATTTAATGTTAATTAAAATGAAATGTATTCTTTGTATTGCTATTAATTAGATTCCCTCATGCCGAGAATTGTCAGGTTTAGGTCGGTGGCCCCTAATTTTTTTCATGCGTATGTGTTTCCTATGTGTTTGTGTATCACGTGTATGACAGTCCGCACAGGCTAATCAGTGAAAACACTTTCCGCCTTTATTGTATTGTTCGTTAAGGAAAGACTGATCTTGACAAAAATCCAGTTTAGGCGAGAAGTGTCGTCCTTGATTAGCCTGTGCGGACTGCACAGTCTAATCAGGGACGACACTTTACGCATATGCATTTAACCTCATTCTCCCATAGCGAGTCTCATATATATATATATGGTACAGTTACTTCAATATATATAAAGGCGTTTTAGTTTAATTTCTAAAATAACAATTTGAAACCATTAACATATTGCTCGACTGGTGGCGACTTTAAAGCATACGATGATCTCCGGAATACGCCATGCGTTTTTGCTTGGTTTTCACGTGATTCCTCTTTTGCAGCTGACGGTCAGGTGGACGAGCAGGAATTCAAGGAGGCCATGCATACATTTGTTGAAGGGTGTTAAACTGGCGTGAAATAATGAGTCCATAATTGTGTGAAAATTGCTTGTATACGATTAGCTCATACATCATTTTTAATTATTACCAAATGTCTGCTTATTTCGAAACTATACAAAGCCAAACTGCCATGGTTACGTAGGAGATGCACATTGTTGACGTATTTTATGATTTTTATATTTTATGTATTCTGATGTCCATGATTTCATAATCAGTGTACACGTTTCTATATATGTAATCAAATAAATAAATACAGTTATACTGATTTCATGAGACATTTTGACAGTAGTTGCTAGCAGTAGGCTATGTTTCAAGCGTATATCCGTTATTCTCTTCAAATTATACTTTGTACAAAAGCTTAAATGCTTTTTAAATGAATGATGTATAGCCTCACATTAGCCACTAAATCATTTGTGATGTTCAAAAGATAAACACTCTCTCGATATTTACCCAAAGAAAATTCTAACTTTAATCGGTGTTTTGTAATCGTATTTACCAATCTTCACGTACATAAATTAGTTTTAAGATTCTCATCCCGGGTTTGACAACAAACGGGTAGCGGGTAAATTGATACTTTTTGATGTTTTATACCATCTTAAAGGGATCTTTTCACGCTTTGGTAAATTGACAAAATTGAAAAAAGTTGTTTCAGATTCGCAAATTTTCGTTTTATTTATGATATTTGTGAGGAAACAGTAATACTGAACATTTACCATGGTCTAATATAGCCATTATATGCATCTTTTGACGATTTTAAAACCTAAAAATTGTAAAGCGTTGCAACGCGAAACGATTGAATAATTTGGAGAGTTCTGTTTTTGTCGTTAAATTTTGTGAAACTACGAAGATTGCTTATATAACGTATAAAATACTTCACGGTTATGTACTCGGCGGAATAGCTCAGTAGGCTAAAGCGTTTTTACTTCAGGACTCTGGCAGGACTCCAGGGGTCACTGGTTCGAAACCTGGTCAGGGCAATGTTCTTTTCCTTTTTTTAATTTTATTCTTGATTTTTTACTGGAGCTTTTACGATCCAATGTTTACATTAACGATATAAAGCATTTAATGAATAAGTTAAAAAAATGCCAAAATCTGTGAAAAGGCCCCTTTAACAAGAGATGATTGTCGAGACCATAGTGCGTTATTTATACTGATTTATAATTATTTTATACATTAACATTTATGTGTGCTACTTTGTAATTATATCTTTGCCTTGATTGAATAAATATTTAGCTTAACACTTATGTTTCGGTATATCTGACATTACTTTAAATGCATCCACCGAACTGCTTCGTCTCAGGAATAGCATTCACATACATAGCTAATTGTAAGAGAAAACAATTAAGAAATAACTGAAAACTGCGCACGTGGACATTGTATCTTGCAAATCGACACCTCACTGGGATGATACGTTTCAAGTTTCACTTCATTCGCTTGAGGAATTTAGAAGTAGTCCGCTCCATATACGTATACAATTTCATGCGGAGAAACCGACAAAACAACTAGAATGACTATAATAATCCTAATCATAATAATGTTGTGTTATGACCCCCGAATAACCATTATCTATGATTTTGTGTTGTAACCCCCAAATATGTCATAGTTCCTTTTTTATGTCCACCAGTATATACTGGGGGACATATTGTTTTTGCCCTGTCTGTTGGTTGGTTGGTTGGTCTGTTGGTCTGTTGGTCTGTTGGTTGGTTTGTGCCAACTTTAATATTTGCAATAACTTTTGCTATATTAAAGATAGCAACTTGATATTTGGCATGAATATGTATCTCATGGAGCTGCACATTTTGAGTGGTGAAAGGTCAATGTCAATGTCATCCTTCAAGGTCAAAGGTCAAATATATGGGTCATCATCGCTCATTTAATGTACACTTTTGCAGTATTTCAATATTCAATATAGCAACTTGATATTTGGCATGCATGTGTATCTCATGGAGCTGCACATTTTGAGTGGTGAAAGGTCAAGGTCAAGGTTATCCTTCAAGGTCAGAGGTCAAATATATGTGGCCAAAATCGCTCATTTTATGAGTACTTTTGCAATATTAAAGATAGCAACTTGATATTTGGCATGCATGTGTATCTCATAAAGCTGCAAATTTTGAGTGGTAAAAGGTTAAGGTCAAGGTCATCCTTCAAGGTCAAAGGTCAAATATATGGGTCAAAATCACTCATTTAATGTACACTTTTGCAGTATTTCAATATTCAAGATAGCAACTTGATATTTGGCATGCATGTGTATCTCATAGAGCTGCACATTTTGAGTGGTGAAAGGTCAAGGTCGTCCTTTAAGGTCAGAGGTCAAACATATGTGGCCAAAATCGCTCATTTTATGAATACTTTTGCGATATTGGAGATAGCAACTTGATATTTGGCATGCATGGGTATCTCATGGAGCCGCACTTTTTGAGTGGAGAAAGGTCAAGGTCATCCTTCAAGGTCAGAGGTCAAATATTTGTGGCCAAAACCGCTCATTTTATGAATACTTTTGCAATACTGAAGATACTAACTTGATATTTGGCATGCATGTGTTTCTCGTGGAGCCGCACATTTTGAGTGGTAAAAGGTCAAGGTTATCCTTCAAGGTCAAAGTTAAAAAAATCAAAGCGGCGTAGAAGTGGACATAGTGTTTCTGACAAACACATTTCTTGTTTACATTGGTTTTCTTTTTTTACTAGCATCCGTGTGCAGTCTTCATTAATGGAACAGAACTGTGTATGTTTTAAAAAATCTGCTTCATCTTGTAAGCGTAATTTCATATTTTTCTCAACTTCAAGCGGAGATGATTCTGAACTTATTCTTACGTTTCTCATTTACGATAGGGGTTGAGTACTCATTGATTTGAAAACACTGTAAAAGTTTAAATGTGTTTACGAACCACCCCAGCCTCTCACACATATATTTCATGGGCATAATGAAAACAAAAAATGGTTACTATAAAACAGCATATTTATTTAAACTAAAATGTTTACATCAAAACGAAATGTTAACAAAGAACAGAAATAAAACAATTTGATTCTACTGGGTCTCGGACCTTGAGCCTCTCACATGTAAAGCGAGCGTGTAATCACTACACTACGGAACCGCTTGAAAAATCACCTTCTAACTAACATATTAATACGCTATTAATAGTCGGTTTTAATGTAAACCCGGAAGTTTAAACGCTGGATAGTGAGCGGGGTTAAAGGTCCATACCAAAGGGTCCATACCACTGGCAAGATACAGGTCAGGCTTGCGGCCTTCTATATGTGGTTCTTAAAAAATCACCCTGTAGGAGGACTTGATAGTAATGAGACTGGGGTGCTGTGATGGTGCTCCTCATTGATAAGCGGCTGCTTCCTTTATCAAGACTCATTATTACAATTAATAATACGTGTCGCGCTTCGCGCTCTATAGCGCCTTTATTAGTAACTAGGTGGTTGCTATGATAGTGGAACAAAGAAGTGAAAGCGAATTGTGCCTTTGATCTCCAATAATATGTGCACTTATCTGGATAAAATGGCAAAAATGACAACACATGGTTCAGTGACAAGAAATTTTAATTACTTTTTATGTCACTTTTAGTGTAATGAAATGCATATATTGTACATATTTATTTAAAACAGCATATTTTCTACACATTGAATGAATGACAGGAAGTTTTACCGTCTCTATCTCAAGAAATTAAACTTTGAGTATGCCTACCCCCATTCATTTTCACGCAATGAATTTAAGTATAAATGTGTAAATCACTTCTTTTTGGGGTTTTTCTAGTTGCTTATTAAAAGCTAGTTATAAACCAAGACGTATGAAGAAATTTAGCTAACTTTGAATTAATATTGATATAAAAATACATTAATAATACAATCTTAATGTCATCTAAAGTCAAAAGGCAACATATGAATACAGCCGCAGTTTACCACAAAATGTCAAAGTTTTCCCAATATTAAGTAGCATTAAGATGTTTAAGTTATACTGTTTCTTTAAACATGTAGCACAATAATATACAACTTATATTTTAATAAAAGCAGCCAGATTAATGACAACTAGAGGTTCATAATTTAGTATCAGTATAAAGCCATTGCGTGATTTTGACTGGCCGTGTGTTATTTGAAAGCCATATTATCTCGTTCCGTCACTTTTCGTCACTGAAAAACTGTCCGATTTTAGGGACCACATCAGATAAAATAATTTTTTTTGCATTTGTGACTTTTGGTAGCCCTTCATTGTTTTTAGCAATGAAGGTATCCCTAAAGTCATCCTCTCCGGAACGAGAAAATATGGCTTTAAAATGACACAAGGCCAGTCTATATCCTGCAATGTTTTCAGCTGTTGCTCGCTTTAGAGTTCCTCTATGCAACAGCACGTCTAACAATCATATGTTCTTTGCCTTTAAGGCTTTTCATGACTGAAATAAAACTGAATTATGGATCGCAGACACAGTAAAGATGTCGGCCATATTGTCAGTAATTTTACATGTTTTAAGCAAAGATATCAGTGCTTCATTATCATCAGGGGCATTGTTGGCGTTGCAGGTTTCCTGGAGAACATGTTCACTACATCTTCATGTTTGTGTGAGTCTGACTGTCCAGGATACAATTTTTGAAAACCAGCAAAGAGTAAAAAAAAACTGAGTACACAATTGCAAAACGTTTCAAAACAGTGTGTGTTCAGCAATGCGCTAACTAAAACCGAAAAATCAAACCTGCGCCAATTATGAGCAACAAAAATGGCTCCAGGAAACTTTCCAACCCACATCATACAATCAAGTAGACAAGTTTAAATGGATACACTATCAACACTTCCACCATTTACACGCATTATGCCATGATAAGAGATGCAAGTCACTTTTTGAGCTTTGGAAGAAATGGCACTGTTGTCTTCACATATGTCGAGAACTAAAAACCCGTCTTGAAATGCACAGCAGCAATCTGAGTAATATAAGCATTACTGTACCTCGAACTTAAAAACAAAATAAAATTCACACAATGCTTATTTCATGAATTTTATAATTCCCCTTTAAGTTTCATTCTGACGCCTTATATGATCGTTGGTTATGATAAAAATCAATTTTCAGCACAACAAGCACATTACATATTGACAAGTCATTGAACTCAAAGTATCGCTTGTGAAAAGAATTAACCATTTATATGAATAGCTCAGAATGTTAATATACCTTTGCTCCTTCATAAGATTTATTACTATAAGTAATGAATTTATTTTAAACAATCGTGATATTTGGAATAGCTTTTAATATTTATAATAGCAATGACAAATACATATTTTTAATAATGTGCCTGCCCTGGGTTTCTTACCAAAAATCTTACATGTAATTTTACCAACTATTAACACAGTGCCTTTAATAAAACAATTATTATTAATATGTTTCATGTTCATCTCGAATAGAAAATAAGAAAACAATTAATGAGAAAAAATACTCAAATGTGGCACCAGAATAGTCAATAATATTCTATTGGAAGTCAGTTTTAACACTTACTCCATTTCTTTCTCATAGGCATCAATGACAGCCTTGTTAGACGACGCAGTTGAGATTTTCTTGATGGCGTCCCCAGCACGAGCCTCCATCTTCTTAAGATTTCTATTTGCAATAAGCGTTATATTTAGGGTGGTTAGGAAGTTATTTACCTTCACCGGCCTGCCCAAACTGACTATTATTTCTGAACAGAGAATTGAAAATGATCAGAACACGAAAACATAATAAGGCCGTAGTTACTTAATAATAACAATGTATTTTCATAGAATACATTTGTATAATCATTACATTATTAAATAACATGAATGAGCAATCAATTGGATTTAACAACACAAATGTGAAACTCAATTTGAAAACTAAATATGATGGACACCAGAATGTTTCCTTATATATTACACGATAAACAAATATTCACTGGGAATGACACATGGAATTTTAAGGGGACTGGAAATGTGTTAGAAGTCCAAAGATGGCAATTGTAAAATGATTAAACATTGATATGAATGGCAGATTGAACAATGAAGACATGTATACCTGTTCCAAGCTTGGTATTAACGTCAACGCATGGCATTCCCCTGGTTTTGAGATGGTGCTGCTTTCCATAAGGAACACGGTTGACTTATCTACAGTCAGGGTTTTCACAAACAATGTACAAATAACCACTGAGGCCCTTTAGAAGTACGCCAACAATGTTATATATTGTCAATAGAATGGGAAACAGATTACAAAACTAACAATACTGTAATTTGTTTAGCAAAACCTCCAGCTCAATCAATCTTCTTCCCTCCCCCACCCACTTCTGCTTACTCTTTTCACGCCATATAGCAAATGCGAATAGCTTTTACGCGAGTCATTTTCACACTGATCTCCATCGCAGAGCTCGGTAACTGAATAATTGTGATCGTACACAACCTTGTCGATCGGTGTTTGCTTCTTTTTCGATTTTGCAAATCGCCCGCTTTTATTACGCACTTTCATTTCGCTACGAAAAGGTCAACAACCGTGACGTCATTAACACAAATATTTTATGAAACGAATTAATTTAACTACTTTTTTATTGTATAGTTATTAAATCTTAAGAAATAAGTAAATTTAACTCTAAAATAAAAAATACAAATTCATTTCGTGTATTCAGTATAATTTCCGGACTTTACCGTTGATATCGCTTATAGCCGAAACGCTTTCCGAATACGGCAATATCGACCGACTATTCCCGATCTCATTAGGCACCTACTACCTTAATAAGTGACTGTAGTGTAACGGTTTTCAATAAAGCAATAAAACGTGTAATCGCTGTCGTCTTGTAAAATTGAAGAAAATACGCGTTAACCAAAACTCGAACAGCAAAGTCTGCGCTATTGTTAGAAAAATCACAAAATAAATATATTTTGATTATGTTTTGTTTTTAAACAAAACCAGGAAGTTTCACTGGTTCGCGTGTTTTACCAGTCCCTGTGATCTTATATAATTGCCCAGTCTCTGTGATCAGTTATTAATTAAAAGAATTAGCTTTTCATTATTGGCAATAAATGTTGTAGTAAATGTAATAATCACAAAAGCAGTACTAATTTACACTAATTTACACAAAAAATCTCCACTATGCAAGATATTCTGACAAAAAAATATATACATTGATCCGTAAAATAACTTCTCCCAAAAGCGAAAAAAAACCGTATTACATACTAGTCGCCGCACTTCAGTGCGACGCCAATAACTAACCGCTGTAACAAGATCACGATCAGGTTCAGAGCGATCCCAGACAAGAACGCCAAAAACATGTTTATACGTCCATTTTAAAGTCAACGGTGAAGGATGCAGTTCGCAATCTGAAGGCAAACAAATCTTCGGGAGAGGACAATACCCCATTTTGAGCACGGAGGAGAGGCAACGATATTCTGGGTTGAGTATAAGTGACCAAAGAAGTGGACTCATTCTCTGGTCGTCCCATACCGGAATAGGGAAACGTCGAGATGTGCGTGAATAACCACACCGTCAACTTCATAAGTCATCAAAGCAAAGTCAGGCTAGCCATCAATCTCAACCGATTGATATGTAAAGGCATAGACATTGCTGGCGGAAGAGCTGGCTGGATTCACTGTTAGGCGGAGCGCAGTGGAACATAATTTTATCTTCAAGTACAGTTCAATAATTGAGAAAGACCTGCAACATCAACGTGAGCCCTCTCGCACCTTCATCGACTGAGAAAGATTTCGACCACGTGTGGCAATATTGCTTATGGGAGATCCTGAAACGATACAACATTGACAAAGGGCTGATGCAATTCATCCGAGAACTCAACGGAAACACCAGCAGCACAGTACTTCTAAAATGACAGACGAATACATTCTTCAGGATATCAATGAGCGTCAGTAAGGAATGGCTGCACTGCTCCGTACTGTAGGATATTTTTTTTAGAGGAATATGGTTGAGACTCTTAAGACTACCAACATTTACCATGGCAACCGCTGACCAGACTGAGTAGATTGTGTACATGCAGAGCCGTCACATTTTCTAGTAGGTACAGGACCTACATGTCTAACTTCGTCTCCCTCTTCCTGTACAGCTACGAACCAAAGACGAACGAGCACGTCCGAAAGAAGGCAGCAAAGCTTATTGTTGATGATGATGATGTTGTTGATGATGATGATGATAATGGTGGTGGTGGTAGTGTTCATGATGATGATGATGATGATGATGGTGATGATGGTGATGGTGATGGTGATGATGATGACGGTGGTGATGATGGTTATGGTGGTGGTGAAGGTGATGGTGATGATGATGATGGTGGTGGTGGTGGTGATGATGATGATGGTGATGATGGTGGTGATGATAATGATGATGATGATGATAATGACGATGATGACTATGATGATGTTATTGGTGATGATGATGATGTTGACGACGGTGACGACGACAATGATTATGGTTATGATGATGGTGATGATGATGATGATGATAGTGATGATGATGATGGTGGTAGTGGTGGTGCAGGTGGTGGCGGTGATGATGATGATGATGATGACGATGATGACGATGATGATACTATTAATGATGATGATGATGATGATTACGAAGGTGACGACGACGACGCTGATAATGATGAGTTGTCTGTCAAAGTCTACATTATGCAAACCATAGTTGTTTGAAGGTCTCATTGAAAATAAAATTGCCATTGTTAAACTATTTGCATGACTTTGTATCAATGTGTTGTCATAATGGGTTACCTTCGGAAAATAAAGAGATTATTATTATTATTATTATTATTATTATTATTATTATGCTCTTTAACCTAGTGTTGTGGTTTTGAGGACGGGTTTTCAACAATGTCGTGGCCTTTCCTTTCCTACTATTGCATTGCATACCCTGTGCATGCTACGAACAGTAATTATATATGTTAAAGTACTAAAATGTTGCTTCTACTTGTATAAAATGTGTCATATTTTGCATTAGCGACACAACAACGCCTTCGAAATCACTCTCTGTCGCAGTCGTGCTACACTTTAAAGCACCAGAACTCAGGAATCAATGACAACCCGAGCGCAACTCCGTTACCTATTAAACTAATAAAACCATACACACAAACAATGAAAACACGACGGCTGAAAAGATTCGAATGATATACATATATGTTACATATTGTCGCTGTCATTGAAAATATATTACAACAAAAAGGATATTATAAATTTATTAGCATAAAGAGAAACAATCATCCATAAACAATACTTATCTATAACGTTAGCATGGTTTCATCAGTATTTTGTCAACCAAACACGGGATGTGCAACATATTAAATATGTCTCAAGCAGATTTAAACATATGTGTATTGTTATATCCTATGAAAACCGAAATATGAAAATCATACAAAGGGTATTCGTTGCCTTTTAAAGCTGAATTTCAGGTTCAGGTTTATATTTTTGTATAGTGTATAAATGCTTATTGGAAACTTGCCTTTACGATTGTTATGTCGCCTTCCACAACCCACTAGTTAATATCCTATGATGAACGTACCATATTCAATTTTGGCCGACGAACAAATCATTTGAGTGAAGACGATTTTTAAGGGATGATTACACGAGCGTCAATTTTATTAGCAAGAACCACTTAAAGATAGCTGATTGGTATGACATACGAGCTAATGTAGGAGTGAATATGTATTAAATGTTTACCTTTAATGGAGCTCAAGTGTTCAGTAACTTTAATGGCTTCTGGCGCTGCAATTAAGTTGATTGGCATCTTAAAAGATCGTTTTTAAATGCAATATCAAATCATTTGACCAGTTTGTCATGCTTTAAGAGATGACACATGTTAATATGAGTTAATTTGCTGTGATCAGCTACTGCGACCAAAATACCTAAGCATTTAATAATTGGTAAGTGGTATTTTAATGATCGACCATCTCATAATATATCCTATTGCTCATAATATCCGAATTGTGGAAAATATGTAATCTGTATACCGTGACATTAAATATCTGGTGAAAACAAAAATAACCACTGGAAAATATATAAGGTACACTTAATATATCTAGCTCATTAAACGTTGGCAAACTATCGTCTTGTGCGTAAACAAATCCCATGGAGGTAGCAACATGCATGAATTAAAACGTAATTAATACCGTGAAAGTAAGTTTTATTTCAATTTAAATGCATAAGTTGATTGTTATTGGTCTTAATTGTCATTCGAATACGGGACCTTCATTAGCTCTTCAAACTCGCTACCACTATCAATTAGGCTTTTAAAGTTATTTTTTTTTTTAACGCAACGTTAGTAATATACGTATTTTGCAACAGTATATATCAAACAAGACGGATAGCTTCTGCGTGGAGATATTCAAGTACAAGGTTACAAACGCTTTATGATGCTACCCATTGCGAATGCATTTTATTCAAGGTCAACATACATATTAACATGTGCAAAACCAAGAGCCTTTCATATAAAAACCGTTTATTGAATTTAAATAGCAATACAATATTTGCTACACACCAATGTATATGATTTTCAAAAACGTTATGAAATTTGTTCATTTTCTATAAATGTCTTTGCATGCCGTTTTTTACGAACATTTTGCCATATGTTTGTTGTCGGCTTGAAATCATCACTTGCAAGTCAATTATGAAATAAATGAGCTTGAGCCATAGGTCCTGTTGAGAGAATGATCGTGTACAGCATTAACCGATATGTTAAATAACAGAGCATACGTGCTAAGCACAGTGAGAAAGTTGGTCGCTCGCATGCCAACACCTGGTCTCTGCATCGTCATCGTCTGTCTCGTGACAAACCCATCCATGTAGCTTATGCTTCACGTGTATTAACGTTATTTAATGAAAATCCGAATATATCTTTTATTTATTTATCAAGCTTTAAAACATGTTTTTTGTATCAATTTGCCACATATTACAACAATTATGCGTCGATGGGTATTCTTAGTCAACATTGTGACACGCTCTTTTAATTTGCAATGTTGATGACATTTCAAACTACATACGCAGTATGTAACTGATATATCACCATGCTTATCTTTTGTTAAAACAACCTTTTTTATTCGGGTATTGGTAACGCAAAACGCTTTTTGTAAGTCGTTGCATTCATTTATATTTGTTTAATATGTTCTGTTAATGTACTTGTAAAAATGATTGATAGATCACTTTCTCAAAAATGGGACAGATGAAAATATGATTAAATTCATATGTTTCACATTTAAGTGCGATATCTGTGAAGGAAATGTAATAAAGCGGCTATATGATTACTATTTTTTTGCAAATGAATAACATTTCGCTGTAATCTTGTTTCAAATTTCAAGTTTATTTCAAACGCATGTTTCGATGTCTCAGAGTATGCTTTTTATGACATATAAGGCGACGTCTTGGCTGCCGAACACATGCGCTCGCCTAAAACCAAACCTAAATAACATTATCCGATGCACTGGTTTGTGTCTGTTTTATAACCACCCATGATTACAATGTCATATTCACGCGAACATGTTATTTTTGCTTATTTGGTGAACCATATGGCATTTCCATTTGTTTTCAATTTGACTGTAAAGAGATGATAACTGGTATGGACAAGATGGCGAATTGGATGACGAATATCCCTTTATTGGCATTTATTGAACATTAATTTATTATTAATATGTTAATGCAATCAATTACAATCTATTAACAACAGGCCCACATACCTGAGCCGCTTATGTGCTGTTCACATAGCCATCTCAGCTGAGATGTAAAAAAAAGTTATGAGTCAGTTTGGAGATGATTGGGCAAAACATGTGCCCTCTACATTCACGTTTTTCAACGATCTGGCGCTTAGATATTTGAACTTGGCAAATATAAAATTGAATCAATGTATGAGCAAATTCGATGATGATTTTGCATAACAAGTGAGTGCTAGAGTGTTAACAAGGTTTTGGTAAGTCATATAAGAAAAGTTGTTCAAACTCTTGCAGTCATGTTTTTGTCAGCTCCAATTTTGAACTCGGCGAATATATCATTAAATGAGATACTTTTCTTTAAGTTTTTACTTGTACGAAAACAAGTTACTAGAATAATAGGGTCAAGATCTGAATATGTTTAATAGAGGACCACTATATTATGTAGTATTTCAAAGACCAAGCGTCTTCACCTGGTGGTTTTCAGAGACGATGAATGTTTAACCATTTACAGATATAAGGAAAACAAGTTATCGACAGGGCTGGGTCAATTGTGACCCAGGAGCATGATTTGAACAAACATGATAGATATTGACAATAAGTTATTCGAAACAAATACCAATGTGCGGTTTTAAAGTGACAAGATTTGTAGAGTTTTTCACTACAAGACTACAATACAAATGCCACGTATTTAAACTCTGGGCTACTTGGTACCAATTAGTTTAGTGGGATTTAGTCTTGAGTAGAAAACTGTGTTTTTGTAGTCAACAGAGACCGTATCCCACTGGCCTCAAATGCATGTAAGATACCTACAAACAAAAATTTAATCAAACTATCTCCATAAAAATCAAAGTTATTGAGTGGAAAATGTGTATCTATTTTTAGTAACTGCATTGAACTTGATCACAATAGACCCAAATATTAAACCCATACAGATCTACAGGTTTGCTATATACACATACAATTAAACAAGAACATCTCCGTCCAAATGGAAGTAATTATGATGAAACTATTTTTCTATTTCAGTAACAGTGACCTTAATCAACTTGCCACAAATGCACACTTTCGTTAGATCCGCATTAAACCTAACTAGACACACAATATCAGCACAATGTCCTTTCGTTACTGAATGTATTGATCGAAAACTTTAATCTTCTTTAAGCCAAGACGACCTTGACCCCTTGGCCCTCAATGTAAGCCATGCTAAGTATGCAGGTCACATAGGAATAGGAGTTGTCGCATGAAAAATACATAAGTTGTATAAGTACAATAGGATGATTCGGCTGAATTGCAGGTGAGATGGTATTGGCTTTGATCGCTTACCTCGCCTGCTGATCCCGAAAGACATGTGGGACGTTTCGAAGGGATACATAAGCTACACATATGTACGTTTTGCACTAAAGCAATAAATCATTTTTCATCTTGCAAGCAAATTCTTAACCTGATTGTAAAGTACAGAAGAGCGCATAATTCCGCCTCATGGCTTGTTACAGTCATAAGTGTTTGTAAGTGACTGTTTATACTGACCCTTAACAAATATGTGAATCGTTATTTTACGATTTAAGTAGATAACAAGATGTAGAATTATTAATCGGAAATATTAACCTGATTTTTAATGTAAAAAAGGAGCGTAAGTCTACTAAATGCAAGTCAGAATTATGGGCCTTTGTCAGTGATCTTGAATGATGACCCTGTAATCAAAAATGAATTTTTAATGAATATCTGTAGCAATTACAAAGGTGTTCACTTGTTTACTGCAAACTTTAATCTGAATTTCAACATAAACCCAACCCTTAATTTGATTTTGCTATGTAAAACAGGGAGGAGGGGGCATAATTCAGCTTAATTTCTGCCTGTACAAAGTAAATTTTCTTAGTTTGTTACTAATTATAATGAGCAAGGACACATAATTACAATTGTGATTTCCGTATATGCAATATATTCTTTACTAGCTTAACATAGAGCTGTATTTCTATTTTTATAGCGATAGAAATAATTGAGAAACAATCCAAAAACATAAAACTATATTTAGAGAACTAGAAGCGTCACATACAGGTGAAGGTACGAGCCTCAATCAGTTCACGTTCTGACATGACCGGTTGCCTACCCAGCTGCTAATTTAATCGAGTGGGTTTCGATTAATTTCCTTGCTTCCAAGCGCACGGCATAAAGGGCCGGAAACCTGAGGGAAGTTGTTTATCAGTAAATGGGTCGCATACGCTAATGCTTTCTGACCCTAAACTAACAAGGTGTTTACTATAATAATCATGCTGGTCCTCAGGTAACATATGTACACAATAATAATCAAACAATGTACTATCGTTCAGTCGTGATTAAAGATAACTTTAACGTGCTAACTAATTCGTGATGACGAAATTAATAAGTCACGGTATCGACTAATTTTGAACAAGATAAGTAACTCGTGGTAACGCCAAGTCTTGTTAACTATACACCAACTTAATTAAATAATTGTTTTGGGACGAGATAACTCAGGTTCGACAACGATAAAATCAATAAATCAAACTAAATTAGTTTAAATTGAAAAATCGTGGAACGACATATATTCGAACAGAAACATGGTACAACCGTTCCTTTGTATGGTTAAGACATCAATAGTACACTGGTTTACTATGAGCAGTATTCATTAACAACACTTATTAACACTTATTACCTAACACAACAATTGCATTATTATGCGGACTAATTGTCTTATACGTTTTATAAAGCCCGAATGACAAGTTGTAATGCAAAAACGTGTGTTCTCTAGGGTCACAAGATCGAATCCAGGTTTCTGTTTTGACATTTTTGTTTTTAAACATTTAAACATTTTGTAGAATCGAAACATTCAACATGTTACACTTTACAATTGTACAAAACAGATATTAAAATGTTGCATTTTAAAAATTCTCTGATAAACAAATGAGCTGAATATTCAATGCGTGCAACATTTCTTGTGATGAATAATATTTGCAGTCTTTCCCTTCCATATACCTTCACTGCCGTGGTCAACAAACACATTGAATATCTCTCAGTGAACACTAAATAGGCCGCCTACGTACTCTGAACTAATGCAAGACAGTGTACAAGCCATAAAACAATTTTTTTTAAATAAATCTGATGACAAGATGAAGTTTCATTGTATAGTTATTATATTGCTTTTTATTTTCTACTAAATGTTTTTTTTCTGTCACGAAATACGTATTTTGTACACGTTTTATTCGATAATTATCATGACCATTATGCGTTCGCTAATTTATAATTAATTAAAATAGTCGCACAACAAAAACCTGTACTTTACATTAATTCACATCGCAACAGAAACTCATTGACATATGATCAATGCACTACGTGGTTACCCGCCCATATATACACATTGTATTTGTTATAAGAAACAAACCAAGTTTAATATTTCATTGAAGTTTAAAATAAATAATAACGTATACAGGCTTCATGCATTAATCTTTACCAACGGGATCCATGCTTCTTGCATTAGCTATTCAAATTAAAATAAAACTCAGTGTGCGTATACATATTGTTATGGCGTGATATTTGCATTTCAATGAGCAAAAAAGTTGAGAAGATTATCTGCACGGTTGGTAAGGTTTTCACCGATTTTATGTTTTGATTATAAACAGAATGATATATACATATAGACAAACATCACGCTTTTGAGGACATTCTTGCACATAATATAACGCGCGTTGCAGATCAACCGGGTTGAAATAACAATCACAAGAAGCATACTGTGAAACATTTGCCGGTTCTTTCTACTTTAAGTCAATTTAATAATTGTATACATGTAGCGATAACTGTGAAGCCCGCCACTGCTCATGAAGGCTCTAATGGGCATATTTTCAAAGTTTAAGTAACAAAGTAACAAATAGCTGTCGTATCGACTTAAAACATATTGCGCTTGGAGCAATGTTGAGTGTTTTCTTAAATTGGCTTGTGTATGCGGTATTACAAGCTAGTAAAATGAGTAATGTTTCCTTTTATACTGCGATTCCTCAAAGCAGCAATAGGAAGAGTGCATGCGGGGGGGGGGGGTCATGTTAAGTTGTTATTAGCTTATCAGAGCACGATATGCTTGGGTTAGCGTTTTTTATCGCCTTGTGCCAAAATCGTTATCGTTAATACTCAAATTATGGAGATATACAAATATTCAAAAATTACAGATGTCCAAACATCTCCTTAGCGCCGCTTGACTTGGCAGAGATAAAGTTGTCTTTTATATCAAAGGTTCCGATCATTTAAACATTAACAAGAGCTAAACAAATATTTTTGGGAAACACATGCTTTCGTGATGGTGATATATTTTTTAATTATAATTCAAAAGCCAGAAATACATGGTGAAATAGCAAATATTGAAAAACTATAGAAAAATGAAAAGTTGTTCGTATTAACATGATCCTAAATTGAAACGTTTTCATTTAGACATGCATGAAAATGTGATTCTCACATATAAAGTAACGTAAAGGCAATCTTAATACAACCAAGTTAGCACAAAGAGGCAATATGTAAGCATACAGTTGTCATGAAGCAATATGATGACATTCTATTCCATGCAATAATCTATCGGCTTGATTATTCAAGTCCAGGATACTTCAAAATCAGCCACTTTTATTTGCTCGAAGAAGAAGATTAACCTTTATTAAACCATATATAAATGAAATTGCTCAAAAATGTAGAAAACATATATTAAGCACTTGAGAGGAAATAATAAAAGAAAATATCCGGCATTTAACAGATAAAAATATAATTGCAAAAATAAAAACAACACAACTCTCACACCGTTTGAGAAATAATAAAAGTAATTTCGTACATTTTAGCAAAATTATTCTGGTTAATAAAAAGAACAGCAAAAACACACAAAATACAACAAGAAAAGACACAAGCACAACAGCCAGGGACATTAGAAACAGATGTACTGCACCTCCATGTATTTGTATGTTTCAGCACAAGGTTCTACAAATACGCCGTTGCTCGCATGCAGATGACACATGTTTTTGTTTTCCGTTACGCAGCTCTTGTAGCAGTGGAAGTTGTCGAAGCGCAGTTTGTATCCTGGCTTACTGAGGATGAGTGAGGACAGATGTGAAACAATGTTTGCGCTCATAAAACCCCGAGCGCACATACACACTTGGCCCACAGGACAGGACAGGTACATATACGAGCCGTCACAGTCGATGATGTCGGCATGTGCTAATATTAAATACATCAGAAATACGCCCTTGTTCAAGTGTTACAGAACAAAATTGCACAGCGGTTCAATGACAAATAAAATCTTTATAATAATTGCATATGACGTATTAATTGTTAGATATTTGTTTATAAATAAAGAGTTTTACGGTTATACTGTTATATGAAATATATTGATGAGAAGCAAAAGTAATAAAAAACAAAATCCACTGTATTCCTATCGCTTCAATTACTCTGTCGTCAATAAGAGAATTAAATTGATCCTAAATGTGTATGCAGTATATTATATTTATACTCTATTATAATGAAACTTTAATTCATACATAGTTGTAAAAATAGAATATTGAATTCAAACATAACTTTGTTGAGCTTAATAACAACTGTTTATACATGATACTGAATTAAAACATCTTGTTTAATATACAATACTTAATTCATTAACAGCTGCATATTTAACATTGGTTTTCTCGGTGTTAAACCAACACAGCACTATGAACGAATGAGGTATGATGAAAACAATTAATAAACTGTCATTGAACCAAAAATCAAATGTATTTCCCCAGTGAAAATTATAACAACCGACATATTCAGTCGTAATCATTGCCAAATCATAAAATGTGTCGTTGAAAAAATATGCACCGAACAAAAGCCACGCCCCAACAATTTTCATGTCTTTTTTGCATGAAAGGATTTTCAAATGTATGACACTCTATTTCCGTTGGTGTTCTTCTATAATTTCATCTAAACTTATATTTCAGTATGTTATTCATAAAGTGTAATCTGTTTTAAAAAAGAAACCAGACTTTTTTTTATTACTTTTATAATAACTTTGCGACTAATATTGTCAATATACCTCTGAGGCTTTGCTAAAATTCGATTGTATATAAAATATTACGAATAAGTAACACACATATGTTACAACTTTACCCTTTTTTAATCGTTTATATTTTTATTTTTGGTCGCTACGATCTCTAGTAAAAAATAGTTTTTCGAAGCTTCATTTGTTTCAATTATTTATCGGCTGTGAATGAAATATACTTAATTTTTAATCCAAATGCCGTAATAAGTTACATCATTTATTGATTAAATTTTAATTGCAAATACATGTACAACTAACCGCTAATAAACCATAACAAACATACCTGAACAACACAAAGCGACCACGATCAGACAAGTCAAATAAGATTCCATTTTAACTCTTGAAATGTCCCTTCAAGTTTTCTGTTGCGACGATCAGTTGATTTGTTTCTCGATCGCTATAGAGCCGAAGGTTAAAACCATGTGTGTAAAAGTTAAAAAATGTGTGTTAAAAAAATATATAACAAACACATGTTCTATTTTTAGCATGACATTTCTAATGAGATAAATGACATTATTTACCTGTACATATAATTGTTGTCAAATTCCTCGGCTCAATGAATGTCTGTGGACTAAGGATTTCATTATTAATTGTATCGGCTCTTTTCTCCAACGATACGAATTAGTGCACACACAACAGAGTCATTCCGTTTCATTTGAAAATACCAGATTTATTTAAGCAAATTATCACCGTTCATTTCATCGGTCTAGTCGTTTGGTGGAAATGAGTGACGGCTACACACAGATCCTCCGCCAGTCAGGTTTGTTGTAGTCTGCTGGGATTAGCTCATCCATGGGGAGGGATGTCCATTCTTTCACATTGTCTATACAGCATTTCTTCTGACGGCCTCGATAGCGACCTTCCTCTAGCGTGCCTTGGAGCACAGTCTTTTACAGAGATTCTTGTCTAGTGACGTGTCCAAACCAAGCCAACTTTCGTCGTTTAGCGGTCGCCTTGTGGGCAAACAAGTGCTACTGTCATGTATCGGACGTACTCTACGGTGTTGTGACCAATGAAGGAGATGCTTAGCAGTCTTCGGAGACATTTATTTGCAACGGCCTGTATCGTGCGTCCTGTGTCAACTTGAAGCATCCAGGTTCCGCAGTCGTACAGTAGGACGGAGACTACAGAAGAGTTGTTGGGGGAAAGCTGATGGAGCTGCTTGTCCACAACCTGCTCAATCTGGCCATCGCCGCGTTCGTCATGGCATTTCTAATTCCGGCCTCAGCGATACTGCTACAATCATTGGAAATGGTGGCTCCAAAATACCTGAAGCTGGTCGCTTCTTCAAGCTTCTCACCGTTCATGGTGATATCTGCACTGATAAGGTCTTTGATTTTACTGCTTATGCCACCTCTCAAGTTGGTGATCGGTTTGACACCGATAGGAATCGAGTTGTGATGGTCTTGGAGGGTCTACTGCATAATATTCGTAAGGAAAATATTAAACAGGACGGGGGAGCGCAGGCATCTCTGACGTACTCTTTCTTAAGTCCTAAGGAAGTCATCCATCTGTCCGTTGAGACGTACAATGCTGCTGATGTTTCCGTAGAGTTATTGTATGAATTACACCAGCCGTTCGTCAATGTTAAATCATCTCAGAACCTGTCATACGCCATCTTTCCACACGCGGTCGAAAGCTTTCTCAAATGCAATATAATAGTGGAAGTGCTTACGTTGGTGTTGCAGGTGATTCTAACTGATGACTATGCAGTTAAAGATGTGCTTTCCTGTGCCCCGCCCAGCACTGAATCTAGTCTGCTTTTCCGCCATAAGTTCTCGACCTTAAGTTTAAGTCGGTTGTGGATGATGCGTAGCATGATTTTGCAGGGATGGCCTATGAGACTGAAAATGCGCTAATTCTGGTACAGTTTGAAGTTGGAATTTCAGTAGGTTGTTGACAAAAGATTGGGTCCACTCCTTAGGTCACGTCTTCTACTCCATGATATTCATTCATAGTGTCGTCATTGCTAAAGTCATTGCCTCTCATGAGGGTTTAATCAACTCGGAGGTTACGGTGTCCACTTCCGGGATTTTCCTTCCTTTTAGACTTCCTTCTGACTCCTCCACCTCTGCCTTAAGTATTGACGGACTTTCGTCCTCCGCTTTTGGTCTGGGATCGTTCTGAATGAGGCTTAAATGTCCATATATATTGAACTTACTTAAATGAATAATTCATGTAAGCTTTCAAATAAAAGTGGGTAATAATGAGTAACCTGGTTGTAAATTTGATATGTTAGTGATTTACCTTCATAAATCAGCCGTTCCGAGTTAATAACTGATGGTTAAAGTTAAAACAAGATATTTTAATAAACACCTATGTGCTTATAGTAATCGTTGGAATTAAATGTTAACTTGGAAGCCCAATGTCGAATAAATAAGAACTATAAAATGTTAAGTGGCATTTGGTAGGTTCTGAGATGGTACAAGATTAATATTGACGAAGAGCTAGTGCAAGTCATGCAATAACTTTACGAAAACGCCAGCAGCGCAGTACTTTAAAATGTACGAATTGGCGACTTCTTCAGGATATCAGTTGGCGCCGTCAGTAATGTCTGCTCCCTCAAGTCCTGTTTGACCTTTGCACGAGACCTCTTCAAGACCACTTAACATCCATCACCATCGATGGGAGACCTATCTCTATCTTAAAATGTGTTGATGACTGTGAACTCATAGGTGGCACCAACAGTGAACACTAAGACCACACTATCAGACTCTCTGAAAGAGCAGAAACACAGGGATGGAGGTCAGCACGGAGAAGTCGAAGATCATGATGAAAAGTGCAAACAACACCAGAGCGGACATCACTATGAACGGCGAGAAGCTGTTCTAGCAAAATCGTTGCCTTACATTGATTGATTTTAAATTAGCTTTTCACAAATGTAAACCATCATAAGACGACGTGTCGCGTGTAACACCCGTCTCTATGCCTCAAATGTTAAGATAGTACTAAGGATTCAAAGGTTAAGTTTACCATAAAACAGCTTTACCATTACTGTCTCAGGCATAACATTTTCATATATAAATGGATTTTAAAATAGATTTGTAAACATGTAAAGCATTGTTAGATGACGTGTCGTTCATAAAATCCGTCTCTCAACCTCAAGAAACTTAAAGACTAAAGGTCGAATTGTGCCATTAAAAAGCTTAAAATTCCTTTCTCTAAATATAACTTTTCCGTACATTTATGTTTTTAAACAAATTGGTACGAATGTAAACCATCAACGTGATGTGTAACACCAATCTCTTTACCTCAAAGGTCAAGCACACACTAAGGGGTCAAATGACAAGTTTGGTAAAAAATACAGCTTGTCCGGATTGTAACTTTGTCATTCATTATACAATTATAAAATTAATTACCACCAATTACCATCATAAGGAGACGCCATGTCGCGTATAACAACCGTCTCCATACATCGAACGTCTTAGTACCACATACATGTCAAACCTAATTCGGCCATAAGACAACTTCTCCTGACTGAAACATTTTATTAATTATGCATTTTTAATATGACCACAAACCACAATGAGTAGAAGGATGTAGCGTGTTTAAACTGTCTTCTTACCGCAAAGGTCAAAATCATCCTGAGAGGTCAAATAAGTGGGGTAGATTAATGTAGTTAGTCCCGTTAGTCCCGTTACGCTGACAAGATTTATACATTTCCAATCATTAATAAGCTAGCGTTTCTTTAATCATGAACATCAGTTTATATGAATATTTCTTACACTAAAGAGTCAACTGCATGTAACTTTGGAAATTAGTTTGGGGAAAGGCTTATTTCTCTCATCGCGCCACACAACAAAAAAAAAAATATCAAACAGTATTTATACAGTCTTGAATCTTTAAACTTGTAGACGCCATGTTTAACAAAGAGCTTTTATGTTTGTTAAATCATACATGTTACTATTATTGTACGATGCAGTAAATAATGTTCATATCATGTCGAAAGTGTGACACATTTGTTTACCATCATAATCATTCCCTTGACCGGTATGGTCGTTATGGAGAAATAAGGTACGACGACACAGAGCTCCTATGCCAGTCAGGTCTTTTAAGGGATGATATTAGTAGAGCATCCATGGGGAGGGACGTCCACTCTTTAAATTTGTCCATCCAGCTTTTCTTATGTAAACCTCGGCGGCCCTCCCTTTATCGTTCTCTGGAGCACAGTCTTGCACAGTGAGCCGTGCCTGGTGATGTTTCCAAGCCAAACCCAGCTTTCGTCGCTTGACGGTTACCAGGAAGGGTTCATGTGGCCCAAAAAGTACTGCCATGTTTTGAACGTACTAGTTTGTATTGTGTTCCATTTAGGAGCTGCAGAGCAGTCTTCTGAGACACTTGTTTTCAAATGCCTGTATCCTGCATTCTGTGTCCGCGTGAAGCGTTCAGGTCATGCAGCAGTGCTGCTCAAGATATATACTAGGAAAGAGCTTGTAGAGCCTGTACTTGGTGAGGAAACTGATGGAGCTTCTTGTCCTCAACCTGTTCTGTTTGGCCCTATCTTCCATAGCCATGGCAATTCTAATTTGGACCTCAGCGGTAATGGTACCATTCTTGGACAGGGTTGCCTCCAAGTACTTAAAGCTTGTTCCCTATTTCAGATTTTCGTCGTTCAAAGAGGTGTCTGAACTGGTATTGCTCGTTTTGTTCACTTTGATTGTTGATCTCAACGTGCTGATTCTCATCACTTATTCACCTGCTCTCTCATAGAGCCTGTTGGTGAGGTCTTAGAATTTTACCCATGCGGTCAATATCATCGGCGAATCCCAAGTTACAGGTCTGCCACAAATGGAGATTGATGTGTGATGGTTTTTTAGGGTCTTCTCAAGGATAGTGTTAAACAGGACGTAAGAAAGCAGATATCACTGACGACGCCCACTGATGTAAAAAGAAACCATACATCTGTCAATTGAGAACTACTGCGATGCTGGTGTTTTCGTAAAGTTCTCTGATTACTTGCATAAGCACTTCATCAACTTTGAACCTTCTTATAACCTGCCGTTGACCATCATGCCGCCTGCGGTCGAAATCTTTCTTAACGTCGATGAAGTTGATAAAGAGCTCACGTTGGTTTTGCGGATGTTAATTAATGATTTATCTGCAGTTAAAGATTCGTTCAACTGTGCTCAGTCCCGCTCTGAATCCCGCCTGCCACTAGATCATTTTCAATGTGTTTAGTATTATCAGAGGCATGACTATGCAGAGAAAGCTGGTAATTTTGACACAGCTTTAGGCAGCCCTTTTTCGGTAGGATGATGACTAGAGACTGGTTCCACACCATGTACCACTTTATCTCCTACCATATCTATTGGAATAGAGCTGTGAATTTTTAAGTATTGCCCGGTGGTTTTCCTGCTTTCATACTGCGCATCTCCTCCAACTCTGCCTTTAGTGTGGCCGGGTTTTCGCCGTCCCCTTATGGTCTGGGATCTTTCTGAAGGAGACTGTGATCTTGTCGAAGCGGGTATTTATAGATGTAGATGCAGTATTCTGTTCCCCTGTTAAGGACTGTGGCACTCTCGGTCAGGAGGTTATGGCAAATATCTTCGCCATGAAACGTTGTTGCGTTCGCTTATTGTGACTTAAACCGTTGTGGTACAAGTTAGTAATCGATAGCAACAGCCAATTGTTACAACGATTTAACTAAACAGTAGCCGCAAGATCATTGTAACCGATGTGGTGCCGCGTCTCTGTGGTATGTATAAAAACGACGTTTCTCTATTACCGCGGTTATTTCAAACCCACTTCTAAGTGCTGGTTAACGCTGGTTACCACACGGACTGACTTACATGGTGGATGTCGTCGATATTGCTACCATTTTTAGGCTGTGACCGCTGTCCTTGACTCTTCGGACTGAAGGACCGCTTTATTAAATTTCCAACCAGTGGCGAAGACCGACGACGAGTGACTGACCGAGTTCGAGGATTTCCGTCCGTGATAGGTTGCATAGACGGAACACACGTCCGAATTATATCACCCAGACAACCCGATAAGGCGAAATACGCTTACCGGAAGCATTTCCATTCGATCAATATGTAGGCAACGTGTGACAGAAACTACATGCCTATTAGTATTATATATCTCTATCGATAATGCACTTATGTTGAACTCTATAAGTAATGCATACTTAATTATTTTTAATGACGATCACTTATTGATGAAGAACTTGATCTTAAATTATTTAACAATGAATAATAAAACTAAATAATCAATTCATTTGTATTGTCAAGTTCAACTTTATTAACATTAAACATTAGTGATTGTTGTCCATATCAACATCCGTGTTTTTATAAATCCGTTTTTTTTCGATAAAAATGCGACCGTATCAGCGAAGCAACATATAAAAACTGGTCTGTGTATGTGCCGTCTTTACATTTTGCATTTGACAAAACGAAATACAAAAATCACCACGTATTCTTTCGTATTCCGTATTTCAAATAACAATGGGTTTTTTCGTGATGACAAATATAAAACATAATACGAAACTTATATCCTTATTCATTTTTTGAAATTTTTGTTCCTGTTTAAAAACGATAAATGAGTGTTACTGCTGTTTCGATGAGAAAAACTAGATTGACTTTTTGCACTTATTTTAATTTGATACAAATTTGACAATAGTTGTACATTAACTTAGTTAAAATTCAATTCCAAAAATTAAGGTATAATAACTCCAAATTAATGTTTATCTGCAGAAAAGCAAGTAATCGAATAAATAAAGAATACATCAATGTAATATTCGCGCCATGTGTGCATGATGTCAAAGAACACTATTTACACTTCTTACAATAAAGTGTAGATTTATTTTTCTAAGCGCAGCATGTTTTACAAATCCATGTGAACAAATGTTCTTGCAACAGGGCTAAAGTGTGAACAATTTAACAAAACTTTACATTTATTTTTACAGCTCGTTAACCGCAACCTGTTCCGAGCTTTATAGATATTATAAAAATCTATAAACACGCAGAAGTGCTTCTATGGTATAAAACAAAAAGTAAAGTACTATAGTTTTAACTGTTCTTGATTTCATTATCTGAATAAAACAATGTTTACATAACTACTTTTCGAGCTATGTTTGGGAGATAAAAAACATACGATTTTTGTAAATGGTTTGGTATAATTATAATTTGTAATCAAACTTCTCCAAATTCTTTTAGATAGAGTCCGTATATATCAAATGTTGTTAATAGTAGTTAAATATACACATGGGAACGCAAAATAAGACATTAAATAAATAAAATTGGTACTAATCTACCTTTTATAAACATGTAAAAGCGAATAAGACCTATTGTAATCCATAACGAATGAAAACTATTTCATGAGTGCAACATGCTTAAAATATTGCATTCTTACACCATAATATAGGGTATGACGTGGTTTTCAAAAATGTCAAGTGTATGTCGTGGCTTGTAAAAATGTAAAACTAAGTCTTCCAATTTGTGTTTAACCTTATTCAATTTGCCATTTGATGTTAGATTTTATATAATGTTAATAAACGAAAAGATGATTTGTCAGCTATGCAAGAAGCAAATACAGCTTTATTGAAACATCATTTAAGTGATGGTACGTATATTCATTAGGTATTTCGAAACGAATGTACGTATCGTTTGAAGTCACAAATATTAAATGCTTAATGGCATGAATCTGCCGTTAATTTGATTTAAAATGTAAGTGCTTTCGTTCCAAAGACTTATTTTACGTGTATTTTACTAATTTTTATATATCAGATATATAATCTATATAGCAAAACGCTGTATTTCAAAAGGTTTTATTTTAATTTGTATTGCTTAAAACTGTATAAACCCGGGATCCGATAATCAATAATTTGAAATTGAGCGTTTTTAAGTTTCATTTTATTGCTTCAAATGTTAACTGTTATGGCATAAAACCCGTGATTCGATAATACATCTTGTGACACTATATATTAAAAAAGTAATTTTTTCTCCTTTGCTTATATTGCTATTTTGTACGCGATTTAGGTCCCTGTGTATAAGGGTGTCGATAATGTATGCTAACCAAAATATTTATATCATCACGATAAATTAATAGGTTTCGCGTAATGATTCGTAAACCTGACAGATCCTTTTGAATGATGTCGTGTACCAATGCAAATAAGTTTTTGAAAACAACGAGCATGGTTTCCATTACTTATTACATAAAAAGTTGCCGACTGATTTAACATACACCTCTGGATTTACTTACCTTACAACTCAACCGCGTACATTTACTGACATGAGGAGTTTAAAAACTCGATTTTTATATTTCAATGTTAATTTTTACGAATTTATCGGGTTAAATAAGCCCGAAATATCAATTTATCGAAGACAATTGCATTTTTAATGTGTCATTGTGTCAATAAAGTTGTATAATAAGTAAATAATAATAATATAATTAATAACATATACATTATATTTATTATTAAGGTAAAATAAGGCATAGAATATGTTTACCGGGTCTGGATTCGAACTGGGTTCCTTTGGGAACACCCTTTTACGCATTACAACTGGGTCATTCTTGCTAAAAAAAACGTATTAGAGAAATTGTTCCTCTATTATTGCATTTCATCAGTGAGCAGCTTAGTGTTGTTAACTAATAATGATCATATACATGGATGCCTTAACAAAATGTGACATATATGTGGCAGAATTTTGTTTGAATTGATATCGTTTCCACGATTTTGTAACTTAAACTGCGTGATTTTGATTTATTGATTGGGTCCTTTCCACGCGTTAGTTATCTCGTTATCTTGCATTATTAAATTCATTATGTATATAGGTATAACTTAAATCTATTTAATTACTCGGTACAACGAGTAAGTTCTTGTGTTCACGCAGCTAAATTAGTCCATAAAGCGTGTCGGTTATCTCGTCATCACGACAAATAAAATCATTAGCATGAGTAAGTTCTCTATAATCACAACCTCATAAAAGTAAAGTGTTTGATTATTATGGTGTAAACCATTTCAGTTGAGAGCCAGCCTGTTGATTAAAGTCTAAACATTGTCAGTTGAGGGCCAGCAAGTTTTGAATTACCTTTTTGATGAACATCTTTCCTCACGATTTGAATCCTTTGTCGCGGGCGCTTGGTAGTAAGGCATTCGGAACCCCTCAATCTAACTAGCTGCTGAGAGGGCAACCGGTATTGTCAGAATGTGCCCCGATTAAGGCTCGAACGTTCAATATCCCGCTCCACAAGCGAACACTCTAATCAATGAGGTATGGAGACGGTCGACATAATATGTTCTTATTTTGATTCATTGTTTTATGTTATTAGGCCGGGCTTAAAAAGTCGTAACCACGAGTTATGTATCTCTTTCACCCAGCAGGTCGTTTACAAGAGTTAGTTGTCTCGCTTTAAGGAGTAAGGCGATGCTCTCTTAATTGTCTTAAAGCGTTATGATTGCAAATACACGACGATTTCGAAGGTCAAATCGAGGGAAACTCGTAACAGAGACATGGGCGAATGTTCTTCAACTTTAATGTTATTAGTGTAAGTTTCCTAGACTTGAACATGTGTCAGTAATTGTAGGGTAGCGTTTTACATTTGATTTAAATATTATTTTATTGGCATATATGTATATGCAAACACAGCAACACTTGAGCTAGTTACCGGTCGCTAATTTAAGCATTTTTTTTAATTGGTATAGTTCGTATAGATTGCATTAATTTATCATGAATAATCAACGTAGTTTTGTACAATAGTATTGTCATAATAACGACGTCGTTTGTAAACGACTGTATTTATACATTATCTTGGCACGAAGGCGAGATGCATATTCAGATCTTTTAAGTTCAATAAAAACAAATTGTAATTAAATATCTGACAGAACAAAACAGACAAAAGTTTATTCATATAACTTGAACAAGTCCAGTGCATCGTTATATATACAAAACTGACAATATATAAGCAATAATCATATGCAAAGCAATTTGAAAGAGACCAAAATAGTGTAAAGTTCTCATTTAAAGCCTTTTTTACAATATTTTACGAGATTCGTTAGAACTTGAGTGCTAGTATTTTTTACCAAAAGGATAAATTTATGCATACTAGGTCGGTTATAATAGAATTCGTCGATATACAGTTTTCTAATATTGGTATAAATAGGACATGCAATAACAACATGACCCTTCTCTTCGATATCAATTGAGCTTCATTTACTACAATAAGGTTCGTTTTTATGAATATGTATATGTCTCCCAAATTCGATTTGTAACATTTGGGACGAAAGTCTTTACTTTGAAATGTTTTTTTCTTAAATTAAAGTTTTGGATTATGTTAAGGTAATCAGAATCCCCAATTCAAATTCAAATCGATGATTCAATTCTTTGTATAAGGTCAATTAACTTTTTACATTTAAATCATTTCACCACAAACATATGTATACATCAATAAGTCTATTATTCAATTTTGGAATAAATACATTAAAATTTACTGACTCTGGATACATCTAAACATCTTCAAAACCAGTATTTTGAAGCAAGTCCCGTTTTTTGGTTACTCAATGTTTACATCCAATTATATTTTCAGCACCGTTTCTCAAATTACATAGTGTACTTCATAATATATAATTAGTTTTTTTAACAGAATACTATTTTATTAAATATTTAATAATTCGTACATAGCGATTGACATACAGCGGGTATCGCCCTTGTTCCCATTCTACTGCTGCATTAGGAGTACTCATTTTAACACCAAGTATTGGTTTTAAAAATCTTCTATGAACTTTTTCAATATCCTCAGCATTTGAAAAAACCCAAACCTCACACGAATAACACAGTGTTGAAGAAAATACGAACAATAAAAATTCAACATTTTTTTAACAGGAGCATGTATGTCTTTGAGTATTGAAAAAGCGACCCTATAGCCTGAAGCCTTTATCTGATAAAGTTCGAGTAGTTTGTATAAAAGACCCACACTTGAAAGTACAATACCGAGATAGTTAAATGATTATATCATATCTTTTTGCTCATTTTTATAAAAATATTTTTGAAAAAACACGTTCTGTTTATTATTTCCACCTTTTTGTTATATGTAACTTCTTTTTTTCTACATTGACTTTCAACTTCCATCGATCACAATATTCGAATAGATAATCTAAAGATTTTTGCAATCCTTTTGGTGTTTCGGAAAAAAATACAGCATCATCTGCAAACAATAATGAATACATAGAAATTTGGTCTACCGTTATTGTGTATTTATTGTTATTACTCAAAAAGAGTTCGATTTGAATAGCAAAAAAGGGACAATAATATAGGCGAGATTGTCTCCCCTTGCAATAATCCAACTTCGCATAATTTCACTTTGTCACACATCTACCGAATACTGTTATACAATCTAACGTTAATTCCGTTCTTAATAAGCTTGTACTATAGTCCGCTTCGATATATTAAATCATAGCATTTCATTGGGTCAATATAGCAACAGTATAGTTTCTATAAAAGACTTCAGTAGAAAAATAGCATTCACCGTGCTATAGTTAGATTTGAACTGAACTGAGCGTCTTTGAGCGTATCGTTTACAGGAGCCCAGTTTTTAAGCTGCTCGTTTATGACGACTGTCAACAATTTGGCCCAACAGCTCACTAATGTTATACCCGATAATTGTTTTGGTCGAATGAGTCACCTTATTTTGGAAAATACGTAGAATTACTCACTTAGATTGTTGTACCGCTCCACAACATCCGAAGATACGTTTTTGCACATGCTATAACGTTGCCACGCTAACGCATTTACAGTTGTATTTTCTTACCTAGGCGAGATAAGTTATGTCCCCTCATAATCTCCCATTGTAGCGCCCGCCACTCGTGGTTTGTTTACCGTTTAATCAAAGCAGAAAACGGAAACACCCTCTTTATTTAAATTGTCAAACATTGATTTTTGTAACATTAAGATTTTGTTTTGTTTTATAATTAATACAGCAAAAAAAGCTATAAATATAATAAATCAATTGTGTTTTTAAGTATTTTGTATTAGTTTTGGTTATTTAAAATGGGAATACGAACTAATATATGTTGATTTTTGTATTTCGAGTTGTCGAGTTCAAAACAGAAAAAGAAGGTATAAACACGAACTAATACTGGCTTAATCCACTTCTGTAAATGCACGTACACACAAGTTAATGCCATATCACCCTTACTCTCGCCTACCATGCCCGGACAGCTTTGGGTTGCTTTGCGATTATGAAGATTTTCTTTCATCAATTCCGTTATAACGTCCAGCTCTCGATAACTTAAGGTTTATGACCATATTTCGCTTATTTATTTTGTGACACAGTACGAGAGCATATTTGACATGTTCGTCTGATGTATTGCGCGAACAATGACGTAATATTTAGTGTTGCATTCTTGGTAATTTTACTGTGGTCAGTTTACAACTTTCAATGGTAAGGTAACAAAGGAGTATCCATCGTTGATACAAGTTAAAAATATACGGCGGTTATATAACCATGTAAAGTAGTCATGTATACTCATTAAGTTAACATTAACCACTGTTTATACAATTGGCTGCTGGTTAAGTACTTTCCCGTGTGGAGCATGTCAGGTCTCTGTTCTGGACAATGTGTGTGGTTGCAGCGTGTAGGTCAGGGTGGGTTGGTGATTTCAGGGGACTTAAAGAAGTCTCAACCCTCTGTGTTTGGTTTCTCCTATATCAAATCTACCTTCTGTCCCTGACCTATCTTGGTAGGCGTCTGGTCAAAACTTGGCATTGCATTCGCCGTGGACTATGATGATGTCTTTCTTCGCGGTCTTGACTATAATGTGCTCTAACTCTTCATAAACCTGTTTGATCTCCGCGTCTTAGTAATCTGATGTTGGTGTGTATACCTGGATAATGGTGATATTGTCAGATCTCGTTGCGATACCGATGGAGATGAGTCTGCTGGAGACTGGGTTGCAACTGATGACGCTGTTGACTCCCTCCTTCCTGACGATGAAAGCAACGACGTCGTAACGGCTAGAATCCCCCCGCGGCACCATATCTTATGCCCTTCGTTTGTTTGTGTGTCTCTGTTCCATTTTCCTTTTAGTGGCAGCTTGATCGAGGATTTAGTTCTATTAGCTAACTAACCGTATCAAACATGTAAACTGGCAGTGGGCTTGGGTCAATCTTAGCGGCGCCAATCTTCTCTTCCACAATTAGTGGCTGGTCGTACAAAACGTGCAAGCCCCCTCACATCCTTTTGGGATTTTGGTGTGTTAAGCGTAAATATAGTACCTATGTCGTTTTTCAGCAGCTTGGCAGCAGCTCTCTCGGGAGGGCGGCACAATGATGCTAAACTGAGATTGAACTCTCAACTCTTCTTCTGGGACCTAGACCAACCACACCCCGATAACCGCTCCTGCTAACTTATGTTAAACTTTTGTTTTAATTTGTGGATGCATACAGCGGTAATCAAGTGTTTGTCGATTGCCTGAAATAAAATACAGTATTTTTTTAATAACGCGGCCCTAAAAGTAATCATGTATACTTTTTAAGTTAAAACATTTACTTCTGGACCATAAATAAGTATGTACTCATGGTGACTGAATATATGACTTGAATTAAGCAAGCATTCGATTCAGTTGACGTTACTGTTTGCTGGTGTTTGCCTCGAGATATGAGGGGATGATCAGCGTTTATACGTTTTCAATTTGCAATTATGTAGAGTTCTGTGTGGGAAAGGTTTGAGGTTGTATCGCAGAATAACACTTTGTGAAATGAGTGTACGCAATATGCTTTTCATGACATTTGCTTTAAACAAATCACATAAACCTCTACTTCATTGCCGACTGATATATTTTTACAACACTAAATCCACGCATCATGCGCATGATGGCTGATTTTACAAAATGCATATTTCATATATTAAGAAATAGTTTGTCATATTAAAATCATAAATCATCGTAAAGCTTGCTGCAAATTTGATCACTTTGAAGTCGCTCGTAAATATCTCGGAAACTGCTGGACCGTTTAGCAGCCACTTGGATATGAATCATGTGAGTCGTATTGAATATCAAGGGTTGAAAGCCAACATAAACTTCTATTGTATCGCCGACTGATCGAGTTTTACAACATTAAAGCCATGTATCATGCGCATGATGGCTGATTTTACAAATTGCATATGTCATACCAGAAATAGTTTGTCATTTCGTATTAATTAATCCGTGTGAAGCTTGCTGCGACGTTGCACATTATGAAGCCGTGCGCAAATATCTTGGAAACTGCTGAACCGTTTAGCGCCCACTTATATACAATCATATTAGTCGAATTCAACTCGAGGGTTGAGTGGGATACCGCTGTATCTTCTACGGAACTGATTGAGAGCAACGGAGGTTGTACGTTCATTGCGAAATATTTTTTCATATCGTAAACAGAAAAGAAACACACGTGAAAAATAATGTATGTGGGTTGAATATGGTCTGACATTTTTAGAAAATCATATTTGATATGCAGAAATACTGACTTTAGTCAAAATGCGTACTACAATAAACAGCTAAAGCTATAATAACATCCACAATAACCTCCATCACATAATCTTTAATTTAAGTTATGTAAACACGATTTTAATAACATGTCATACCAAATACATCTGGGAACGGCTTTCACGTCCGGTATACACAAATAAAAATAATTGTGAGTTTTTGTTTCAAGCCTTTTTAAATACTCATTGTCCGGCGGCCTGCGGTGTTCGATGTATGAAACTGTTCGAGCCACCCGCTGATCGGACCCTCGCGAATTCGAGCAAAACGACCGAAATTTACGCGAATATATTGAGATACAAAAAAGCTGCTTTGAGGATAATTTGAGCCAACCTGAAATTCGAGCCAATCGAGATCGAGCCTTCAATTATCGACTTTATTAAACATAGAAACTTTAAGTACATAACATAATGTTTACAACCATACTACTGAACAATGTTTTTAAAATGGACTGATATGATTATCTAGAGATTGTGATCAACGAGCTGTTCAAAATATGTTTATGTCTTAAAACACTTAAGAACAATCAGGATTTAATCTATCTGATGCACTATGAAATGAAGTAAATACCGGTATCTGATCAATCCCTTATTCTTCACAAGATTAAAAAAAAACACAATTAATACCAGATAATTGAAATTCAATACTAGATAAAATCGAAATCTGTAGTAAATTAATTGCGAAAAAAGGCTTTGGCGTTTATAAATACCTCTTATATTATAAAAGAAAAATAGACCATATGAGAATTTCAATCACGATAACTTTACTTAAACATATTGCATTTGTATTTATATTTTCTCACCAACGAAAGGGCGATTACTTTGGGAATGAAACGTTAATTACACACACAGTTTATTTCCCTGCTATCATTTATGGTAGCCACTGTTGTACAGCTAATAATTTTCATCACATTTGAAAATCCTTGTTTTTTGACAGCGGTATGATGAAGGTCGGTTGGTAAGTAGGGAATGATCTATGGTCAATTACTTAGCTCGACCTATGTTGATTAAATCTTGGTTTTATCAAGCTTGCAAACATACTGGAAATACTTTTTGGATTATTAGATCAAGGTAAATGCCAATATTTCTTTATATAGAAAATGGCTTCAGCTCAGACCTACATATACATGTATTTTATGCTGCAGTTACAATGTAGATAATGTACTAAAGAATATAAAGAAGTGATACTCCAGCTGCTGGAGCAGTATTGAATTTTCATAAAAAACAATTAGTTGGTCCTTTATTTAAGGCAAGTGACCAATTGCCCAAACAGTACAAAACAGCACAATACAGCACAATACAAACCAACATAAACACAAAATATGAATAAAGCTGGGGTCACCGCCTTGGAACGGTCAATGCAAAGCATTGGAGGTTTAAACCTGGTAATAGACCACACTTGGCCCAGCAATATTCATAATACATTTAAGTGTAAATAAAATTTAACGTCATAGCATTGTAACTCAAATTAAACAATAATAAAAGGGAATTAAAACGCATTCAATTTAATTACTATTTAATTACTCAATTGCATTGAAGATACAAGAGTAACAGAGTTACAACTTTTTGACGAACGATCAAATAAAACTATTAACAATTGTCAACTACATTCCTTCTTTATAGAAAAAGATTTGAGAATATAGCGTCATGGAGTTAACATCTCAGATAATCATCGCGCAAATACAGGAAGAAGCAGCAATAATGGGTGTAAAAATTCCATATTACATAGCTTGGTTGTTTATGTGACTGCTAAAAAAAATAAAAATAATTAAATCAAACAAGAAACGCCTATCAGAGAGAAAATATAAATAAAATGGAACGTTATAAACCCAATGACCTATGCATGTAGATTACAACTGGGAAAGTCGGTCGTATGACGTCACAAAAATCCATAATTACATAATGACGTGAACAAATTCCAGGGGAAGTACTAAATAAAAATATATGTTGGACTGTGCTACTAATAAAACAAGTTTAGGTGATTTAATATTAAGAAACAAATGAATAAAAATGGTAATTCTATTAAAGCGACATTATTGGAATCAAACAGTATATAGGTATTTTGACAACTGAAGACAGAAATGATTTGATGTACGATTTGAGTCCAAATGTAGTTTTCATGCAGATTTGTTCATACGACACAATGACACAATTTTATTCAACAGTGAAAAATGCCTTTAATGTAGTTTTCATGCAGATTTGTTCATACGATACAATGACACAATTTTATTCAACAGTGAAAAATGCCTATAATATCACTAATGATTCCAAATTTTTAGGGGAAGAAAGATTTAGTGAATCGAAAACCATCAAACACGTGTTTTTAAGTACATAAGCATCGTATCCTTTTGATAAAAACAAGTTAATTAAATTGAAAAGTTTAATATGAACATTTGGTTTAACATATTTTAATATGCGGACACGCTTCAAAACATCTCCGTAAAATGATGGATGGGAGATTCCATTATTTAAATGCCATTTTAAAGAAACATTATATTTTGAAATTAAATCACCATACTTAGAGTAAAATCTAGCAAATTTATTTCTTAGGTTATGATACAAAAAGCCTTGTTTTAGCAATCTTTTAGTTAATATTAGATTACGATCATTAAAATCTTTAATACACGAACATGCTCTGGCATAACGTACCAACTGCGAAATGTAAATACCATAGGAAGGTCCTTTAGGGATGTTGCCATCTAGAAACGGAAAATTCACAATTTCAAAGTTTGTCGTATAAACTAGTTTTGATCAAATTATTATTAATAGATAAATGTAAGTCTAAATACGCAGCGTCTGTATTGGATATACACGATCTATTTAAGACTAGTTCTTTTGGGTAGATTTTGTGAATATATTGTTCAAATAATGGATTATCTAAATTAAGTATGCCATCAATGTACCTACTAGTAAGGTTAAAACAATTAATCAAATCTACTTGCTTAGTTTTAGATAAGCATTGGACCTACCGTTAAAGAAACAGTATCAAAGGGCCCTTTCCAATATGTCGAAGATACTATTTAGAGCAAGAGAAAGAGGAAATGTGTTTGTTTCGCTTTCTAATTCACCACACACGTTGGTAGAGCTTAATGATCTTTTTCAAACTGTGTGTGGAATGGGAGTTCGAAAATTAACAAAAATATACTTATTAAAGAATATTCTGATGGGGGCCTTAATATAACTTAATTTCCTTTATAACTGCTCTGAAGTGCTCATGGATACGAAGGTTTATCACAGGAAATGGTAAATGGATAAATATTGTAAAAATGACATTAGATACCCAAAAACTTTATAATTGTGGTGTTCAATATCCGGAAAACCTCAAACATAAAACAAACAATGCTTTTTGGAAAGACACTTCAAAATCCTTTGTCAACTTCCGCAAAGCTTAATCATTTGATATAAAGTACATACTTATAACCCCAATATTTTATAATCTAGATATAACGATCGGTAATACGAGTGTTTTCCTAAAAACATGGTTCGAACATGGTGTACATTTTATAGGTGATTTGATAAACAAATCATGAGGGTAAGAGTTATATAGCTATGAAGATTTGTGTAACAAATATAATTTCTCTCAAAACCACTTGCATTATACATGTATGGGTATTGTTAATGTAGTAACTAAATACTAAAAAAATATGGTTTGCTCGATAAAACACCTGCTTTAAAAAGAATTACAGATTTAAATAATCTTGACTTTGTTAAGCCATTTGTTCCCTTACAAATGATATTCATTTTAAAATATCAAAAAGGTACTCAGCCAATGTATAATATTGTTAAAACGAATGACAATTTACCTATATGCATGTCAAAATGGACGAGCATTTTTGAAACTATTGAATTAAAGGACATGAACCATATTTTTGGAATGCCATTTTCTATAACCAAAGATTCTACAATGGTTTCAGTATAGAATTATACACCGAATTATTGGTACAATTTTTTTTTGATAAAATCAATTATAAAGCATCCGCAGATTGCTCTTTCTGACTCAGTGCGACAGAAACGGTCGAGCAAATTTTTTGGGAATGTAAATATGTCAAAATGTTTATTACAGAACTGTTTGAAGGTTTTGATTTATTTACTGAACTTATAAATGCACCCTCGTTTATGTTAGGATATAAAAACACAAGTGCTCCTCTTAATCTTACTTTCCTTCTTACTAAATTTTTATATATAATCGTAAAATGAATGAAAAACTACATACCGTAATCGCGGCAAAATAATATTTTTAATTCCAGTATAATATTTTAAAGGATATGGATGTCTTCTGCAATTTAGATTCCAACATAATAAGTTCAAATAAAGATTGGGGCATTTTGTAAAGGCTGTATCGTTAGAAAAGATAAACTTGCATCGTTCATCTCTATATTGATTATTCCAATATATGTACCAAGTTGTACCGCTATATATATGCAATAATTATATTACCTTAACCATGCAACTGTGAGCAGTAGTCTACTTTATTCTTCAATTCATGTGTACATTTATTGCTGTTTATGCATTAATGGCAGTTTGTGTATTTTTCATTACGCAGCTATTAACGCTTTTATACAATGCAATATTGTACACCATGTATTATCATGTGTCATATATAATGATTATGAACGGTATGGGGGGGGGGGGGTTGCCCTCGACCCCCACACACCTATTGACGAGGCAAATAAAAAATATAGAACGGAAAAAAATACGTGCATTAATATCACTTGGAGAAAAGTGTGTCATAATTGTTTGTAAAATTTAAATTATCTTTAAAAGTATACTTGATATAAAAAATACCACTAGATAATACACTAAAAGGTTTGTAAGTTGTGTGTGTTACATTTCATATTCAAGTTCTGTGAAATATGGTGCCGTACAAATCTCTCAATTACATAAAGTTTGGCATGCACATTTGAAGTTTCAAAAGAAAAATTCCCGTATGTTTCATGATTGTTCGTTCGTGATGCTTTTGTAGATGAAAATATTTAACACACGTGGTACTCGCAAGCGTTTCGGACCGAGATGTTTTACTAGTTTACAATTGTCACGCCGATTAACGCTGTATTTGTTGTGCGGTTTTGTGCATCGTTGCAACTGACTACGCCTTCTTTTTTTAAATACATGCTATTACCGTGCTATGATTTTGTATGTACTTAGGTTGGCAGTTGAGTGCAAAATATTTTTTGCTCACATTATGGTCTAACGAAAATCGTCGAAATTCAAACTGATTATTTGCAAGCTTCTCTCGGCAATTGCTCCTAGTTCGTGATACATGTGTATCACTGTTGGGAGACGTTTGTCGCACTATCATCGCGTGGTCTTCTCACGATAAGCGAGCAGGCTTCGTTTGGTGCTACATACGATTCATTTACCGACTAATGGTCGACGATGGTAAAAAATCATTATGAAAACCATAAGAGTCTAGAGAACACGTGAATCCCAAGATCTCGTTTAACAATAATCACTAATAATTGAAGTTAAAACGCCTCAGTAAAGGCTTAGATACGCATGTATTTAGGGCTGATGGAAACTTTTGAATACAAACGGTTATTACGGTATATATTGCATATAAATAAATTGTACGCATACTATGATTAAGTAGAACAAAGTAAGGTAATAATCCTTATGAAGCTTCACATCATGTTATGCAAGACAATTATCATGTGGGGGGGGGGAATTTAAAAGCAGATAATTGCAGAGAGTAATTTCAAAAACTTCTGTTTACCTTATGTTTATCATGATAAAGCAAATATAAACAATAATAACACATTATTAATTTGGGATAAAGCAAGGCAATTTAAACAATGCCTAATACAGGAATACTTTCAGGCAGTGAGTATATTGCCCGGGCTCAATGTTGTTCCTTACGTTTTGCAACAGTACCAGGTACTGAATGAATTTTATGAAAAAGAAAATGGAAAAACATATTTGCCTATTCAACAGCCACTGTTCAGACGCGCTTTTTACGAAATGTAAAGTAGGTCTACATTATAATACAATTAACGTTGAGCTCTTGTTATATGCTGCATCTAATAGATTAAAGATGTTACTGAGTTTATCTTTAAATGTTTTGTTTTTATGTTAAAACACATGCATATTGTTTAGTGCGCGTACTCTTATCTTGTATCGCTAATGATTTCATTGCATTGCTTTGTACGTTGTACTAAATGTGTGTGTTTTTATTTATTTTTTCCTTGAAAGATGCATGTTGATTAAAGGCCTCGTGTTGAACTGCAGAGTAAGTTGATTTTTACATTCTTCTCCTTATTCATGTTTAAAATAAGAAAACAGTAACAATTAACTAACTTACTCTGCATTATATCAAATATGTATACTGGGCGCTACTGAAAATTTCTATTTAAGGTCTCGTTTAAAATATAATATAAGAAAAGTAAAACTACAGCTTCACAAGCAGGACAGAAACCTTATTATTATATGTGGTTCGTTATTTATTAGTCGACAAACAGTTGGGACACGATATAAACGTATGTGACAAAACACATATTTACAAAACCAACATAAACACACATGAATTAATGTTCACTTGTATTAACTATCAAGCGTCAATCTTTACTTGATTAAATTGTTTGTATAGTAGGATGTTTTACAACCGGATGTATTGGTAAACAAGTTGGCTTAAATATACTCGACCATTAATAGGATACGTAGCAGGGTTTCAAGCAGTTACCTAATTCATCATGTATGTGCAAAGGATTGCTTTGTTTATGTTGGGATTCTTTCTCAGTTCATGGACACACGCAGGTAGAGTTCGTACTTTAAAATTTTGTATTGGCATCATTATCATTCGTATCTTTATCATTATTTTCTTGATCCTGATTTTTTTAATTAATAAATAATTAGTAATTTCTACTTCTAATTCTACTACTACCATTACTACTACTACTACTACTACTACTACTACTACTACTACTACTACTACTACTACTACTACTACTACTACTACTTCTACTACTACTACAACTACTACTACTACTACTACTACTACTACTACTACTACTACTACTACTACTACTACTACTACTACTACTACTACTACTACTACTACTACTACTACTACTTCTACTACTAGTACTACTAGTATTACTACTACTAGTACTACTACTACTACTATTACTACTACTACTACTACTACTACTACTACTACTACTACTACTACTACTACTACTACTACTACTTCTACTACTACTTCTACTACTACTACTACTACTACTACTACTACTACTACTACTACTACTACTAGTACTACTACTACTACTACTACTACTACTACTACTACTACTACTACTACTACTACTACTACTACTACTACTACTACTACTACTATTACTACTACTACTTCTACTTCTACTACTACTACTACTACTACTACTACTACTATTTCTACTACTACTACTACTACTACTACTACTACTACTACTACTACTACTACTACTACTACTACTACTACTACTACTACTACTACTACTACTACTACTACTACTACTACTACTACTACTTCTTCTACTACTACTACTACTACTACTACTACTACTACTTTTACCAATGGTGCGAATTATGTACATGGCCAAGGGCAGAATGCTGTATTGCAAATAAACTTCGAAACTTTGAATATATTGCAAACACATATACATACTAGTCGTTGATTGTGATTTGTTAATAAATAAACTCACTTAGTTGCTAACAGTCATGTGTAAACTGTCAGCCTTACATTTCCTGTTCATTATCATCATGGCAATACAGATCTTAAAGTGGTGGTTTGGTATAAACTTTTGTATTGCTTTTCAGGACTAAAGTTAATATAACAACTGGTTACCAAAATATGTTAAATTATATTAACGTCGTGCGTTTAACATGAATAATTTCGGGTAAGTCTTCAGATCGAGAACACAATATAAAGAAGTGAAACTTCAGCTGCTGGAGCAGTATTGCATTCTCATTATATACAATTAGTTGGTCCTTTATTTAAGGCAAGTGACCAATGGCCTAAACAGTAAAAAACAGCACAATACAAAACAACATAAACACCTATAAGAATACAATGTCTCGTTTTATTCTGCTAATACGAAGGCATTTTATTTTTAGACCCTCTGAACAAGTCATCGACATTGTCAATTCTTATTCTAGTATGAATCAGAGCTGGTATTTTAGCTACATTTTGTTGCAGGGAGACATTGGTCAAATGCTGCTTTGTACCACAACTCAGGTGATATATATGTTTACAGCCATACAAAGCAAGACGATGCTTGTCTTTAAACAATGATAACATTACAATCATAGATCAGGATTTAAAAAAAGAAACATCCCCGTGAATGAGTTTAACATACAAGAACAGAGCCTTTGTTTGTCAATGCTTAATTTTACAGCAACTAGTAATGAAAATATTTCATTGTGTCCTTCGAAAAAACTTGACTTGTTCTTAAAGCGGCACACCAGGCAAATATAGCAACCGATGCATATAGGCCATGGGGAGATTCCTGAACATAGAGAATGTCGTTTAAGTTACCAGAATTGCCATTGTTAACATAATCATGAATCTCAAATTTAAGATTTTTGTTGTTTTAAAAGATGTTTATAAAAAACATTAACATTTGCTTTTATTTACCAGTCTGTTAAACAGTAAGACAGTTAAATTAAAGCTTATTATTCCCATAACCTATCACTTAACGAGTGGCCTACCTAGTTTAAAGACACGGCTTGCTTACTTACCGTTCTACTCAACCGCCAACATTAAATTACTTAAGAAGTTTTAAAACTGTTTTTTTTATAGTTGAATGTTTATTGTTACACACCGATTGGGTTAATAAAGCCCGAAATACAAAACTTGGAAACTATACTTCATTTTCTATTTGTCAGTATATCAAAGCATCTTTTTACTAACATATACATTATATTAATTATAATCTTAAACAATCTATAAATGTTAAAAAGCATAAACAATGTTGGCCTCACCTGGATTCACTAATAAGTTCGTTCTCTAATTTGTGAATGAGGATTTTATTTCCCGACCTATTTTCCAAGTTAGTATTTCGCTAAACACAATTATGTGTGTAAAATAAATGATATTCATCCAGTTCTTATCTATATTGTTGAAGGTATTCCATGATCGATCGAAAAAGTCATTTATACACATCTTAATTGATATTTATATTCAATGAATTATACATATAATTAGTAATATGTATACTTCTTACTGATGTAAACTAATTACACTATATTTATAGCGTGTCCGTAACATCCACAATTGAAATTCTTATATTGATTGGTGGTTGATCATAAAAACCGGTTAGGAATGAAACTGTATTGCTATGTAGATCTCTGATCTGTCATACAAATTATCTTGTATGTGCAAGATTTAAAAGACCAATTCATACAAGAGTGCCACATATGCCCCCTAAACAGGGCTTTGACCTAGTGACCCCAATTTCAATAGGGGTGGTCTACTGTCCAAGGCCAATGCACATGTGAAGTATCAAGCCAATCTGTCAATTCGTTGACGAGTTATTGATCTGAATCGATTTTTCCACTTATTGTGACAGAGACCATGAATTTTGACATAGTGACCCGATTTATAATCGGGGTTATCGAATGCACATGAAAAGTATCAGGCCAATCGGTCAATGCGTTGATGAGTTATTGATCTGAAACGATCTGGTCTACCGACAGACAGACCGACTGACAGACTGACAGACCGACATCCAGCAAAACACTTTACACCATCTTCTTTGAAGGGGGAATACACATTGGCAAACATGCAATTTCCCACTGATTTAAAACAAATTCACAACATATTTTGAATGCAAGTCGCGCGATGTGCATATCTATATTGGTTACTACTATCTACAAAAAATATAGCCTCATTTTACACATATAATTTAAACATCTTTTCTGGAAAAGTGAGATTAACGTATGCATAAAAATACACGATGAGCGTCATTATATTCACTAAGTGTTTTTAATCAGAAACAATTCAATTTAGAATATTGTTCTTTAGGTTGGGCTGGTAGTTGACACATTCTTATCAAACTTTGTCTAATAGATTTTTGAAAATAATTTTACAAGAGCATATGACAACTACGTGACAAGCACGTGAAATTATCTATAGAATACATCTGGCGACTACGCAATCAACATGATATCATATCATTTAGTTCAGTTAGCCTTGGGTCTCTGTATCGGCAATTATGACACACAAATAAGTTGGTTATTAGTAAACACTTTATTAAATATATTTTCAAGTAAAAACAACTTTATTTTAGACGAATGTATTTGATGTTTTGAGTATGATCACGGTTTGTTCAACAGGTTAACTGAGTGTTTCCTGTTTATGAACAGAATCAAGATGTAAAAAAAATCTGAAGTTATTAATTTTGGAACACAACACTATTTTCATTAACGTAGTTTATCATCGCGACATGTTTCACGTTGCAAAATGAAATTGAATTAAGAGAAAAAATATTTAAATATATTTTTACAAAAATAATAGGATAATGAATGTTATAAGGGTCGTAGAGGGCAGTTTTATCTTCATATGATCATTCAGGAATACAATTGTTCTGCAGAATTCGCATTAACAGATGAAATATTTGAGATTTCCTTTGCATCGCACGCAACATGTTTTAATAGAAACTATTTGAAACTTATCAACATATCCACTTCCAAAAAATACGTCGACTGTGAAATATCTATAAAAAAAACACAACTAAAATAACATTTTGTATTTCTATTGAACATTTTATGTATTGAACATTATAATGTGTCTCTTATGACAATCCAAGGTTCAACGTCATCAGCTTCATTCGCGAGCAAGAGGGGTAATGCAAATCTCGCATAACTCAATATAAGGAAATGTGTATGTTGGCGAAATAGAATCTATGAGCAACGTATTTGCGTAGCGTATAATTTATTGTTCAAATAAAAATAATTCAACTACATGTTTTTTTGGTGATGAATTGGATACACATATGTTGTTCATGTTAAAGATTATCTTATTAAGTTCTTTATTTTTGCTTACTGAAATATAATGGCTATCATCGTTTAACATTATGAACACAACAGAACAGAAAAATATATTTACGACTCACGCATATCCAGTTCATCGTCAAAATAACAATATATTAATAACAAATACACATTAATATTCATGCGTCAAAATAACCACAATTGGGTTTATGTATTTTTACTAATATAATATATGCGTATTGTGGAAAAAAACATTGATGACAACGCGTCAGTTCACTAAAGCTCGATTAAAGTAATGAGATGTTACCATCTCAATTTGATTTTTGGGACACTTGTATTTTTTCTTTTCTTACAATAGAATTATATTATCGTCAAATTGAATGTAAAATTCAACTTGTTAAACAAGATAAAATGAATGATGAAGTTCCTAAAAATGTAACTTAGCGACAACGATTATTGAACAAAAGCACTATTTCATATATTCTCTGAATCTTGCTAGGATGGAGAAAATTCGAATTCCAAACCTCCTTAATAACATGCTAATAATTAACATAATTATAAACTAACGTTATGCAGCAATTACTGGTTAAGCATGGTGAACGGACAATAGTAATTTTAGACATGATCTATTTTCAAACAAAACAATATAAACATCTTCCATGAATACAAAATCCTGACATTCAAAGACAGACAAGACGCCTTTCCTACATAATACCTTTTACATATAACACGATTTTCGATTTCGCCAGCTCATCGGCGTATCTCATATTAAAAATGTATGACACAAAAATGGATATGATAATATAAAAAATAATTCATCATTGTCTCTTTTCTGACAAACTTTTAGATTCTGTCTTTAATTATTATATAATTGTAATCCCGGTTTCTTCTTCTCATTCAAAAGTAGGCAAGTTTCGTTCATTACAAATGTTAATTTAACTATTTATAAAAATAGCCCGAATACATAATACATGTAATGCATTTCAGAGTGTAAAAATGACAAGTATAAATATCCATGCAATTCATTAAAAACAATTAAAGTATCCAATAAATTTGCAGAATGCACACAAATCACTTAATACATATATAATTCATTAATCTTGTGATGAAAAGAAGCGGTAAATGTTTTAGACATTTAAGTTGTCAATAAAGAACATACTGGGCTTCAGCATTTGACAATCGAATTCAACCGAACTGGCATCCATATGAGTTTATGCACTTAAGAGACCTTTGCAGTTATTGTATAGACGTACACATATGCAATTAAATATATTTATACATTTAATAAAGAATATTCAAGAAAAACACTTATTTCTGTCCGAAAATCTGACATAATTTAACAATTAAATTACTTTGATTTGTTCTGAAAAATGATACATGTGCATCAAAACATTTAGATCATTTAGGAATGATATACAACCCTGCAGTGCTGCCACGAGTTGAACTTTTTATTTGAAAAAAAAAACAACAAAATACAACACCAACGAACTTTTAAAACGAAATTCACGTTTTCATGTTAGATTTCTGTTACCACTTGACAGTAAATATTAAATTATATATTCTCAAAACACATCAACTGTCTTAAACGAGTGCTGTTAAATTAAGGATGTCTTTTCGCATCCGTTAGTCGCTTCTTTTGACAAAGGTGAAGCAGAATTTGCTTCAGAAGTTCACGTCCGCGTGGATTTCCCAAAATTTGGCGTATGTCCTCGCAAAACAGTGACGTCATCGCCAATTATGACGGGACTTCCTGTAAGCCACACTGGTAACTCACAACTGCTCAGCACAACGCAATAACTGCGTATTCTTCTTTTCAAAACTTCTTGTACCATAGCAACCCTTTGTTCAAATTCTCGGGAAGGATTTCTATCTTTCAGCGCAATAACGAAGTCCTTTGAGGCATTCATGACATCTGTTACCCCCTTTAGTAGAGTAAAGCCAGGCCGAACATCTGTTGAGTTTATGGTAACTTATATTCCGAGTAATTGTAAATGGTCTCGCAAATATCGGTAGTGATCTGTCAGCTTGTCGTCATTGTCATCGCACAACAGAAACACATCGAATTCCCCATGCATATCTTCACTGGCTGTCTCATCTATTCTATCCACACTAAAGTCAGTAATCTTATCAATGAACTGCAAAGATTTTTTGACTTTGGCAACATCATATTCACGCTGTTTGAACGCTTGTAAGCAGCCTTCTATTTGCACCTCAATATATTCAGTCACCTCAAGTTTTTGACGACCGTCGATCAAAGTGAATGCAAAAATTGAACCGTCATAATCGCCTAGTTTGACCTGGGTTGATATCATTCTCAGAATAACATCAAGTTTCTCCCCCGGTTCTTCTAAAATATTTAAAAGATCCTGGTAAACTTTAATTGATTTATCATAGGTTTGCAATTTGTCACAGAGATATGCTAGATCGTGTTGTGTTTGTTTTGTTTGAGCCTCGCGTTTTAGTAAGCTTTTAAGTGTTGGAGATGTAGACCAGCACATTTCATCTTTATAATGCTCATTCCTTTCGAATTCCATAATGCAATTAGCAGCTTGTTCATATGCATTTGCTAAATGCATTAAGGAACACTTCCCATCGTTTTTGTCAAATATGAATTTTTTTTAATGTGTCATTTGCTTCTTTTTTATCCCCGATTTGTCGCAGAAATAATCCTTTACTGTACAAAGCAGATCTCTTTGGTGATTCCAATGCCTCGTTGAAATGATGAAATATGTCTTTTATATCTTGTTTATAGTGTATCTTGTCAATTTTAAGCACCTCTTTCGGGCTTTTAAAAACTTTGTACAAATTATCAATTTTTGACCTTCTGTCGTGTACCGGATTCTTGCTCTCAAATCTCTTTGTTAATATGTCTATTTCTTATTTTCTTTTTAACAACAGAGAAATGTGCTCGTGTGCCGATGACGTCTGACTGAACTTCAAAGCTCTCTGTTAAAGTCCGACTGCCCTTTGGATGTTATCGACACGTCGAAAATATTTCCCACACTTTAACAAAACGTATGCGTCATTATCACATTCTTTAAGGACCTGTTCAATATACGTAAGTGACGTGTTATCGCATTCTTTCTCATATTCTGGCAATATGTCGTTTATTACATTAGGAAATTCTTTTACATTTCTTTCCGCTATTAAGGTCAATCTTTCAATTTCGGCGTAAACCCGTGCTTTTTATACAGTAACTCAGTCGACGTTCTCATTGTCTTCACTGTTTGTGATTTTAAACAATATGTCAATAACACGCTTGTAATTCATATCGGATCAATCAATTTCCTCTGAGGAAGTTAAATTTGACAAAGATAGCAATCGACCTGTTGCCAAAGCTAACCCAAAAATTCCAAATGCAAATGCTTGTTTTCCAAGCCGACGGCGTTGCAATAAGTGTTTCAGCATCTGCTATAATGTTTTCCAAACGTGCGACCAAATTATGGTAAAATTTGGCACCAATTGTACGATAACCATATTCAATTTCAGCATGTGCTTGAAAAACACGGTGTCGTTTTTCATTTAATTTGTGTAATTTCTCGAGGATTCCTTTCACTTCACTGAACTTTTCTTCGTATTCTAAATAAAAATAAGCTTGAACCGTTAACGTTATAATGATCCCTTCGTCAATTTCGAGAGCTTCTTCGATATGCTCATCAACCTTCGACTTATCATTTATTAGGAAATACAGATGTGAGAGAAGATTGTGATCCCTGCTATTCTCCATAAATGTTCTTCCATTTTTATCACTACTTATTTCGTTATTTATTTTATCAATAGTGATTTTGATATCACTTTCCGTTTTCAATACAGTTTTTCTCCATTCGTTGGAATGTTTGTGAAATGATGAGTAATGGTCTAGATCGCTTTGATATTTTTTTAGTATATCCATTTCAAAAACATAAATTAATGATCGCAAAAAGCTTATCCTCCACAAGCTTAATGTAACATAGATCTACTCGATCATTTTAAAAAGCACACTGCTTAATGCATATGGTGATTTACCTAAACATATTGTCTGTGTTTTGGCAATCTTTCAGAAAAAGCCGCCATTTCATCTCTGATTACACCTCGCGAATATCAAAGCCAAGATGAGCGTAGATTTGCAACAAGTTTTATTTTTTCTTTAGTAAATCACCGTTAAAGTATAAATAAGTGTTTTGTGTATTAAGAAACAGAAATAGAGAGAACTAGTTAGGCACTGAGAATCAATTGTAAGCGGGCAGACAGAATTTTGATTGTTGCAATGTCGGTTTACGATTTGAAAAAAATATTGCTTCTAAACTTGACTGTCGTTGGTCACTGTCCATTGGAGTATATCATGTATCGTGTGCTCTCTCTCTCGTGACTTTACCTTCATTTCAATGGGCTATTCGTCAAAAAATAATTATATTAAATATATATTTGTTTAACCTTAAACAAAGCACATTTTTAGATCATAAACAAATTTGATAATTGACTAGCATTTTTATGTGATTAAATACCAATCATACAAACTAATAACAAAACTTTATAAGATAAACATCACGAATCGGACTAATTTGACTTTATGATATACAATTTGTATCTGTTTGTGTAATGGATGTAATAGTATTGATTTAGCATTTAATGCGCATTTACATGTTTTAACTAATTTTTTCGATGTTCTTGTTGTTTTCTAGTCACATTACAATTACCCAATATCAATACAATACCGTAAATGATCATATTTATCACAGTGTACTAGACCACTGGATTAGGCATATTTTATAAGGGGCTGCATTTTCCCCTTCGTTTCTTTCATAATCCGCCAACGATTTTTGCATGTTTAACCTTAACCGTCAAACAGATTTATTTCCTCTGTCAGGTACATTACCGGGGTATTTATCAAAATACCCCATACAATTGGTAGTAGTAACAGATGTGTTAATAACAATATAACCTTAAGTTTACATCGATTTTACCAGTATTACGCAATCGCACAATATATTTGATCGCATTATCTTCTATTTCAGAAAACCACTAGCTCGCGCACATATTGCAGTGTTTTAAAAGGCTACGACTATTTATAGTATAATAAATTGGTTTTAAAAGCATATTGAAACTTTAGTCAAGAAGGAAGAAGGAAGACTTATTTTAAACGTGTTGTTCGTTTGATATATTTCTCCTTTGTTTGATTTAAAGCTTTTAGATTTAAAGGAGCTTTTTCACCTTACGTGAAGTAAGTTAGATAGAGCTTGACCAGGAAAGAGAAAGGAGTGAGAAGAAACCATGCAAACCTGCAGTGAATATGCCAAAACAAGAAGATGAAACGGTGAAGCTTTTGAAACAGCTCAATGATCGGATCGGCAAAATAGAAGAACAACAACAGCGCCAATCTCACCAATTTGATATGCCTAGACACCATGATGTTCATGCACCGGCATATGAAGATACCAATGACGAGGTTCTATTCAAGGAGGCTACCGCGGAATGAATCGAGGCTTCAGAGGTCAAGGCGTTTATAGACAGTCGCGTCCACTGGGCTCCAACACATTTTCTCCAACTTGTTTATTTGTAACAAAACGGGACAATTTCAGCGCAACTGCCCTACCATACTTGAACAACTTGTTTGTTCCAACTGCAAGGAAAAGGGTCACATTAAACGAGACTGCCCAAACTTCTAAGTGCCCGTGTTGGGGGATCGAACCCGAGCACTCGAGAAAATGATCCCAAATTAATTGGCGAAACAAATGAAGTAAATATCATTGTTGGAAATAAACCGTCTAGAGCTTTATTGGATACCGGAAGTGTAGTGAGCTTAGTCTCACAGACATTTTACCAAGAACATCTTTCTTTTATATCAAATCTTCAACCACTTGGAAATATTCTGAACATTGAATGCGCCGATGGAGAAAATCTACCATATATAAGATACATCGAGACTGATATTACGGTTGAAGAAGAACTGTCTGACTCTAAATATTTACCCTGCCTTCTTCTTGTAACACCTGACACCCGATATTCAGAAAGGACTCCAATCCTACTTGGTACCAATGTACTGCAAGAATTGATGAAAGGTTGCTCCAACAAACATGGCGAAAGATTTTTACAGTTATCTCCACTACGTAATTCATGGTATTTATCATTTAGGACTTTGTGTGTGAGAGATAGAGAGTTAAGCAGGAAGAAAAATAGATTAGCAGTTGTGAAATGTGCTGCAACACAGAAGATAATTATCTACCCAAATCAATCCATGGATATTGTGGGATATACTGATCAAAAGTTGAAGTATCCGCACACCACTGCCATCATGAAAGAGTGTGATGATTGTGCTACTCCACTCATTGATGTAACACCAACTGTCATCCAATACACTGGACAGAAGAGACAACAAGTTAGGATTAACCTGTCAAATGTTACAACAAATCCTGTTGTCATTCAACCTCATGCCATCATATGTGAGATTCAACCAGCTACAGTCACAGATGACCATTAAGGACGCGTTCGCACTGCCACGTATGGAAGAGATCTTCGACTGCCTTCACGGTTCCAAGTACTTTAGTAATATAGGCATGAAGTCTGGTTACCACCAGGTGGAGGTTGAAGAGTCTCACAAAGAACGAACTGCATTCACTGTCGGCAACTTGGGATTCTATGAATATGTGTCTATACCATTTGGTCTTACGAATTCCCCATCAACATACCAGCTTATAATGCAAGATATACTTGGCGACTCACATGCAAATATGTTTAATATATTAAGACGATTTGATTATCTTCAGTGACTCGTTCGAACAACATCTAGAGCTTATATTGACTAGATTACACGAAGCCAACTTGACATTAGCACCTGAAAAAAAGTTTTTTCTTCAAGCCTAGTATCAGTTTCCTTGGTCATGTCGTAAGTGGAGAAGGAGTTTCAACAGACCCGGCAAAGATTGAGAAGGTGATGAACTGGTCTGTTCCAACTAATGCAGATAAACTGAGGTCATTTGTAGCATTTGCAGGGTACTACCGTCGTTTCATCAAAGGATTTAGCGACATAGTGAGGCCTTTGAATGAATTATTGCCACCTACTTCATCCAAGAAGAATGCTAAAAGGACTATAAAACCAGAATGGAAGTGGACAGATAAGGAATTAACCGTATTCAATCATTTGAAAGAGCGGTTATCCACACCTCCTGTTCTGGCATATCCAGACTTCAAACGTCCGTTTAAAATACACACTGACGCTTCTGGAACAGCATTAGGTGCAGTACTGTACCAAGTACAGAACGGTCAAAGAAGAGTTATCTCCTATGCCAGTCGCGCACTCAACAAGTCCGAAAGAAATTACAGCGCATTCAAATTAGAGTTTTTAGCGCTAAAGTGGGCGGTGACAGAGAAGTTCAGCGATTACCTGGCAACAACACACTTCACTGTTCTTACAGACAACAACCCGCTGACCTATGTTCTTACCACTGCGAAACTTGATGCCACTGGTCAGCGATGGGCCTCAGCACTAGGACAATACTCGTTTGACATCTTCTATAAAGCAGGTATGAAGAATCAAGATGCTGATGGGCTAAGTAGATATCCATATGAAAAAATAAAGGATCCTGATGATGTTTGGTTAAGATGGAAAATAAAACAGTGAAAGCCATTTGTAACATGATTGTTACACCATACATGGAAACATTGCCAGTTTACATGAATATACTTGAGGTGACAGAAGATCTAGGTCAACCACTTGCACAGAGAGATCCGTAGAGCACAAAGGGAAGATCCCCAGATAGAGAAATGGCGTATCGCAGTAATTGATAAACAATTTCCTCACAAATACTTGACTGGACATGATTTGACTATGAAGAAACAATTCAAGAACTTTCGAATAAAGAGACGCATTTTATTTCGGAACATTACTGATGGTGAAGAGGTAGTCGAACAACTTGTCATACCAACTTAGTACAGAGAAGTCATATTGAAAGGGATACATGACCAATCAGGACACCCTGGTCAAGAGCGAACACTGAGGCTACTGAGGGAATGATATTACTGGCCTATAAATACAACAGATGTGAATACTTGGGTCTCTAAATGCGATAGATGCATCAGGCGACAAGGAAAGATTGATAAAGCACCACGAGTCAGCATAACAACTGCCTATCCACTTTAACTTGTTTGAATGGATTTTCTCACACTTGAACCATCTAAAGGTAACATCAGTAACATTTTGATCATAACAGACCATTTCACTAAATTCGCTAAAGCCATTCCAACAAAGAATCAGACAGCCAGAACAACCGCTGAAGCTTTTTACAATTAATTTATTGTTCATTTTGGCATTCCTACTCGACTCCATTCTGACCAGGGAGCAAACTTCGAAAGCCAGATAATAAGTGAATTATGTCGCATCACAGGTATTCAAAAGAGCACGACGACCCCTTATCATCCACAGGGAAACGCAGGAATAGAGCGGTTCAACAGAACACTGTTGGGCATGCTAGGTACATTGGAAGAGGACCAGAAAGCAGACTGGAAAAGATACCTAGGCAGCCTCGTCTACGCGTATAATTGTACTTCACACGAAGCGACGCGAGTTTTACCCTATGCACTTCTCTTCGGTAAAAAACCCAAACTGCCTATCGACACCCTGTTTGACAAAGCAAGGGAGGAGTCTGTTGCTAAGACCACACACGAATATCTTGAACAGCTACAAGAGCAGATAATGAACACTAATGCAATTGTCATCAAACACACTCAGAAATCGCAAGAAAAGCAGAAGAAATATTACGATAGGAAGTCAAAATCAGTAAAATTCGAGATCGGAGACCGTGTTCTAGTGAAAAAGCTCGCATTTGAAGGTACACATAAAATAGCCGATAAGTTTCAAGAAGAGCAGTATGAAGTTCTTGAACAGCCAAGACCAGACATACCTGTTTTTAGAGTTAGAGGTTTGAAGACTCTGAGAGAGAGAACATTGCATCGCAATCATTTGTACTTGATGGAACATCAAGATGAAAATGTAATGGTTGAAATGAAAGAGCGTGAGAAAGAAGATGTTATCGAAGATGTCAGGGATGCATCCAGGGACAGTAAAGAACAACAAAGTGGTATCACATCAGTCCAAGAGGAATCTGATAAAGATACTGATGATGATGACGATGATGGTTATGACTATGCCTTAAATGCATATCGGTATGGGGACGCCCATGAACATCGCAGAGGTCATCAAGGTTTGGATAAGAATTCTGAAAAAAGATAATCTTACATTGGAACCAAAAGAAGGTTATAAGAATATTGATGAAATCAATGTTAATAAACCTTCAGATGTCGAGATAATAGAAGAAAGTGAAACTGAAAATGCACAGGTATACAGGAACACAGGGCAACAACACCAGACAGTGACGGGTTAGAACATGAGTTACACATAGAACTTTCTCCGGAGGTAGAGGAAAATGGCCAATTTCAGGGACAAGAAGTTAGCATAAAACCTATACCTATGCCGAGACGTTCTGGAAGAGATAGAAAACCACCCATAAGATACGACGATTTCCAGATGTACAGAACTCAACCGGTTGACCGAAAAATTCAAGCGTTAGAAACATTAATGATGTCTAAAGTTCTGCTTAACATGGACAGAGAGATGGGACATCAAATTATTAATACGATAATGCATAAATAACCATTATATTTACCATTGAGATATGATTTTATTTGTGTGTCTTGTGTAAAGTCCGTACAGTTCAAAGATTTTATCATTTGTAAGTTTAATAAGTATTGTAATTTTTACTTAAATGTGAGGACCCAGTGTTATTTGGCAGGGGGAGAACTTTAGAAATTGTATAGTGTTTTTTTGGTTCAATGTCATATGAGGTCAAGGTCATTTAAACATTTTTTATTTCAGAAATACGAGTTCTAGTTGTTTTGCTATGGTCGATTTGTATTTGTATTTTTTAAGAAGTTGTTTGTATTGTTTAATACTAACACTAGTATACGTATATATGAAATTAGTTCAAATAATGTAGTTGCCAGCTAAGTAAAGTTTTCAGCTTTGTAATGTAGTGAATTGACGGGGCGTCATTTTACGTCAGGGGGAGTATGTGACCATATCGTATTTTACCATACTTTAGATTAATTATGTCGGTCGAATCCACTCCACCTTTAAATGATACGAGACCGGTTTCTACGCTCGAGCGATCATTTCTATTGTTAGTTTATTTTGTTGTTAGTTTAAATTGATTGGTTAATAACTTGTGTAGGTATCCTCGAGGAGTAATCCTCGAGGAGTGTAGTGATGTATAAAACACATTGACCACGGCGTTCAGAGCGGGAAGACGCATTCTTCAGGTATTTATTTCACGTACAGAATTCGTTAATTTTATCTTCTTTCTTAAACAGTTTCACCAATGGACGAACGAGGCATGATTGGATTGTGTGATTGAAGAGATAGTATTCAGAACCAAATTTTGGTTTGTGAGCTGAATGATTTGTTTACGTGATTATGTAATGATGTTCATTGCAAATGTTATCTGTTTGATGTATTTTTGTGTAGTGTAATTGTAAGCTGCATGTTCTCTAATGTTTATATTTATAGAAGATGCATTTTATGTGAAAGTGTATATTTCCATATCTGCTATGTTAATGTTAATATTGCCACTAGATTGAACTAGCATTTATGTTTTATCTAGTCGTGTATTATGCATTTTATTAAATAATTCATTATCATTATTTTCAGATTGCGGAATCTCTTTCCTCAAAGAGTTACTTCAGTATCACGTTAAAACGTTTATGGTCTATGTTGGACTAATTAAATATTTAAAATACATATATATAGTTTTAATATTCCCCCTGATCTCTGGGTTACATTCGTATTAAATAATTTATTAGACGATCTTTCAAAAATAAAAATAATATTTTTTTTTTTTGGGGGGGGGGGGGGGGTTGAGAGGGAGTATAATGTGGGGTGTGGTTATTTATTACGATATTTCTAATATAAAAAAAAATGGGGGGGGGGTAGGGGGAGTGGGGGGGGGGGGGGGGGGAGAGGGGGTTTAATTTGGTGTGGGGTAATTTTTAAGATAATGTTAAAAAAAAATTCATTTTTTTTGGGGGGGGGGGGGGCTAGGTTGGGGGGGAGGGAGAGGGTGAACGGGGGGTACAATGTGGGGTGGGGTATTTTATACGATGATGTTAAAAAAAAAATTTACGGGGGGGGGGGTGGGGGGTATAATGTGGGGTGTGGTAATTCATAAGGTGATGTTAAAAAAAAAAATCGGGGGGGGAGGTTGGGGGGGGGGTTGAAGGGATTCTGGGTAGGGGGGTGGGGTATTGTTTGGGTGGAATCCATTGTGGTATTCAGGTAAGTGTTGTTTTGTCAAAGTAATAATAAAATGTGATCATAAATAAAGAAGTTATGGCAATTTAAGCAAAATGTTCAATTATCTTAGTGTAAAGGGGGCCATAATTATGTCAAAATGCTTGATAAAGTGGTCTGATCTTGTTTATAGGTTGGGGTCATGTTGGTTAACAAGTATGCAAAATACAAAAGCAATATGTCAAAGGATATAGGAAATATTTGGGGTAGTACGCAAAGTTTAAAATAGATTTATCAATAATATGCATAGTCTAAGTATAAAAGGGGCAATGTTCTGTCAAAATGCTTGATACAGTTGTATGCTCTTGTTTAAAGGTTGGGGTCATGATGGTAAACAAGTATGAAAAATATGAAAGCAATATGTCAAGGATAATTGAAAATATTTGGGGAAGTACGCAAGCTTAAAAATTTGCTGCATATTCTAAGTGGAAAAGGGGTCATAATTATGACAAAATGCTTGATAGAGTTGTCTGCTCTTGTTTATAGGTTGGGGTCATGTTGGTAAACAAGTATGCAAAATATTAAAGCAATATGTCAAGGGAAAATGAAAATAATTGGGTTAGTACGAAAACTTTAACATTTGCACGGAAACGACACAGGAACGGAAACGGGGTGAGTAGGATAGCTCCACTATATATATTTCATATATATTATTCGAGCTAAAAATGAAACCTCTAGAGAATTACGGGTGCCATGTTGGAGTGCGGGTGCAGTTTTGAATAAATGAAAGCTTGTTTTTTTAAGAGGTTACAGTAACTTTGACCTTTGACCCAGTGACCCGAAAATGCATGTAGAACTCGTCAAGGTGCAGCTATATACGAAGTTTCAAAGTTGTAGGTTGAAGAACTTTGATTTAAGAGCCAATGTTAAAAACCTTAAATGCTAGGCATGTAGAAGTCATCAAGGTGCAGCTATATATGAAGTTTCAAAGTTGTAGGTTGAAGAACATTGATTTAAGAACGAATGTTAAAAACCTTAAATGTTAAGGTTTTCGCACGACACGGACTGCGGAAGACAAGCTGGCTATGACAATAACTTGGGTTTTCTCCGAAAACCGTCGAGCTTAAAAGACTTGTGACTTCTATAGTATAAACAGATGTATGTGACCTTTTGAGTATAAATAGACTTTTCCTATAAGTTTGCGTACCGACCTTAACAGATTTTCTATATGATTTGACCTAGTGACCTAGTTTTTGACTGCACATAACCCAACTTTAAACTTGAACATTATCATAGAGACCTAGTTTTTGACACCAGATGACTCATAACTGAACTTGTCCAAGATTTCATAGTGTTACATCGTGACCAAGTTTTATTGACATTGTGTCAAAACTTTAAAGTGTTAATAGTATACAGAAGACAAAGCATCATCATGGACAATGGTTACAGGGCGATCACAATACCTCTCCTTGAGCACTTCGTGCTCAGATGAGCAACAAATATATATAGGTTTTACATTTTACGTCATAATAATGGAAGTAATATAGTATAAAAATGGCACAAAATGCACATATTTTCACAGTCTTAAAATGTGACTAAGGCTTATAAATCAGACTGATATGCCACTTGATAGTAAGTGTAGTCTATCATACTGCATGGTCCCAAACTTTTATCACAAAAATGACTAGATGTTAAATAGATGTTAAATATTGTAAATATCATATGACTGAAAGTGGCATCCGTATGATACTCTAAATGAAGACTTCAAAATGGTGATGACTGAGTGGAAATTAAATAAGCATGTGCTCCTGCGGGGTGGGGGCATAATAAATTATTAAGGAAGCAATTAGTTTGTAGGCATGACTTGGTCCTGACAGAAGGTAGCACTTTTTAGCTCACCTGAATACAGCGTGCTCATGGTGAGCTTTTGTGATCGCCTTTTGTCCGTCGGGCGTCGTCCGTCCGTCGTCAACATTTTGCCTTGTGAATACTCTAGAGGCCACATTTATTTTCTGATCTTCATGAAATTTGGTCAGAACATTTGTCCCATTGATACCTCGACTGAGTTCGAAACTGGGTCATGCTGGGTGAAAAACTAGGTCGCTAGGTCAAAAAAAAGAAAAACATTGTGAACACTGTAGAAGTAACATTTGATGCCCAATATTCATGTTACTTTGTCAAAATGTTTGTCTAAATGATATGTTGGTTGAGTTCAAAAATGGTTCCAGTCCGTTGAAAAACATGGCCACCAGGGGGCGAGGCAGTATTCCTTATATGGCTATAGAGACACCTTGTGAACACTCTAGAAGTCGAAATTTTTGCCCCATCATCATGAAACTTGGTCAAAACATTGGTTTCATTGATATCTCTGAGGAGTTTAAAAATGGTCCAGATCGGTGAAAAAACATGACCGCCGGGGGATGGGGCAGTTTTCCTTATATGTCTATAGTAAAACCTTGTTAACGCTCTAGAGGCCACATTTATTGTCAAATCTTCATTACATTTGGTCAGAAAATTGTACTGTATGATATCTTGGATGAGTTCGAAAATGGTTACGTTTGCTTGAAAAACATGGCTGCCAAGGGGCGGGGCATTTTTTCCTTATATGGCAATTGTAAAACCCTGTGAACACTCTAGAGGCCACATTTATTGTCTAATCTTTATGAACTTTGGTCAAAAGATTGGTCTCAATGATATCTTGGATGAGTTTGAAAATGGTTACGTTTGCTTGAAAAACATGGCTGCGAAGGGGCGGGGCATTTTTCCTTATATGGCTATATATATGACTATAGTAAAATCTTGTTAACACTCTAGAGGCCACATTTATTGTCCAATCTTCATGAAACTTGGTCAGAAGATTCATCCCAATAATATCTTGGACGAGTTCAAACATGATACCAGTTGGTTGAAAAACATGGCCGCCAGGGGGCGGGGCATTTTTCCTTATATGGCTATAGTAAAACCTTGTTAACACTCTAGAGGCCACATTTATTTTCCGAACTTCATGAAACTTGGTCAGAAGATTTGTCCTAATGATATCTTGGAGGATTTCGAAAATAGTTTCGGTTGCTTAAAAAACATGGCCACCAGGGAGCTGGGCATTGTTCCTAATATGGCTATATATCATGCTTTAGTAAAACCTTGTTATCACTCTAGAGGCCACATTTATTGTCCGATCAGCATGAAACTTCGTCAGATGATTTGTCCCAATGATATCTTGGATGATTTCGAAAATGGTTCCGGTTAGTGGAAAAACATGGCCGCCAAGGGGGCGTGGCATTTTTCCTTATATAGCTAAAGTTAAACCTTATTAACAGTCTAGAAGCCATATTTATTGTACAATCATCATGAAACTTTGTCAGAAGATTTATCCCAATGATATTTTGGACGAGTTCAAACATGATACCAGTTGGTTGAAAAACATGGCCACCAGGGGGCGGGGCATTTTAAATGATATCTTCGATGTGTATGAAAACGGTTCTGGTCTGTTGAAAAACGTGGATGCCAGGGTGTTCACTAGTCATGAAAGTTGGTAGGAACATTTTGTTCTAATGACATCTTGGTCTGCACAGAACAGGTCAATTCCTTTGAATCTCAGGTGAGCGACATTGGGCCTTTCAGGCCCTCTTGTTATACAAACAAGAGATGTGTTTGTCAGAAACACAATGCCCCCTCATACACCGCTTTTTTATCTTTGACCATGAAGGATGACCATGACCTTTCACCACTCAAAATGTACGGCTCCATGAGATACACATGCATGCAAAATATCAAGTTGCTATGTTCAATATTTCAAAAGTTATTGCAAAACTTTACTGTAAGGTTAAAGTTTTGGGACACAATGACAGACAGAAAGAAAGACAGGCCAAAAACAATATACCCCCGATCATTCGATCCGGGGGCATAAAAACGAAGGTTCACAATGAAACTGAAACAATACCATGAACACTGTTATATACAGCTGATCCACTTCTACACAAGGGCCTATATGGGCTGTCAGTTGTAGTCGCAGCCATTGTGTGAATACGTTTTTGTCACTATGGCCTGAAAATCTGTAAGGGTCATCTTCCAGTCATGACCAATGTACCTATGAAGTTTCATGATCCTAGGCGTAAGCATTCTTGAGTTATCATACGGAAACCATTTTACTATTTAGAGTCACCCAGACCTTTGACCTAGTGACCTGAAGATAAATAGGGGTCATCTGCCAGTCATAATCAATGTACCTATAAAGTTTCATGATCCTAGGCCTAAGCATTCTTGAGATATCATCCATAAACCATTTGACTGTTTCGAGTTACTGTGACATTGACCTTTTTGACCTAGTGACCTAAAAATCGATAGGTGTTATCTACCAGTCACGATCAATGTACCTATGAAGTTGCATGATCCTAGGCGTACGCATTCTTGAGATATCATCCATAAACCATATGACTGTTTCGAGTCACTGTGACATTGACCTTTTTGACCTAGTGACCTGAAAATCAATAGGTGTTATCTACCAGTCAGGATCAATGCACCTATGAAGTTGCATGATCCTAGGCGTAAGCATTCTTAAGTTATCATCAGGAAACCATTTTACTGTTTTAAGTCACTGATTCCTTGACCTTTGACCTAAAAATCAATAGGGGTAATGTGCCAGTTTAGGCGTAAGCATTTTGAGTTATCATCTGGAAATCATTACACTGTTTCGAGTCACTGTGACCTTGACCTTTGACCTAAGTGATCTGAAAATTAATAGGGGTCATCTGCCAGTCATGATCAATGTACCTGTGAAGTTTCATGATCCTAGGCCTAAGCGTTCTTGAGTTATCATACGGAAACTATTTGGTGGACGGACCGACCAACCGACTGTGCAAAACAATATACCCTTCTTCTTCGAAGGGGTGCATAAAAATGTGAATTATATTTTTCATAATTTTATATTCGTAAGCATTATAAGGCTGCATATGTTGCAATTTTCAAGACATGAACAGCATCAAACTTCTTCGGTTTATTGTCATTAATCACAAAATGTGAAATGCTTCCTTATACAAGAAACCGTCGAAGCGGGTGATGCTCCCCAAATGTTGTTTTTTTTTGGTCACATTATTGCACTATATATTCAGATAAAAGGAAACGTCTTGAGGGAAATGACTTTGGACAAAATAATACGATGGATGGTTTAGCAACTTAAACATTTCAAAGGGCCATTACTCTCTAAATAAATCATCTAACCAGTACCCACAAATAACATGCGCATCTCCTCGAGGTAGTTAAGCTTCCCATAAAGCTTCATTCCATTCCACTCGGTAGCTCCTGTGCGAAACTTTCACCGGAAACGACGGCACCAAGACGGGCGCTCGAACTTTGCGGATGCGCGTTATATGTTATATATAATAGCGCGATGTGTTTTTTCTTGCCTCAAATTAGTAAGCCCAATCAGCGTTTTATTGTGTTCTTTGTTTCTACTATTAACAAGAACTTCAAACGATACGAACATGAATTTTATTTTAATATGTTTATTTAATGTTTGGAAAACTCATTGTATATTTAGACTACTACTTATAAAACAAAGTCGGGTTTTCAACATCTGTTTTCGGCATATAAATTGTTATTCCAAACCAGATTTTACGCACTTTACTGTACAAAATACCGTTAGGGCCACCGTGGTTACTCGTTAAAATCCAGAGGGCGAGAATGCGAGAACGCGAAAGTACGATGACGACAGTGCGACAATACGATGGCGACAATGCGTTCGTACGTTTGCGAAAACGCGCTAGTACGATGACGACAATGCGACAGTGCGACAATACAATGGCGGCAGTGCGATAGTACGGGGGCGACAATGCGATAGTCATATCGTACTGTCGCCGTGGTATCATCGCAATGTCGCCATCGTTCTATCGCATTGTCGCCATCGTATTGTCGCACTGTCGCCATCGCATTTTCGAATTGCCGCCATCATACTATCGCGTTATCGCATTGGCACCATCGTACTATCGCACTGTCGGCTATCGCCATCGTATTGTCGCACTGTCGTCATCGTATTTTCGCACTGTCGTCATCGTATTATCGCACTATCGAACTGTAGTATTGTCGCCATCGTACTATCTCACTGTCGCCATCGTATTGTCGCACTGTCGTCATCGCACTGTCTGATTGTCGTCATCGTATTATCGCGTTCTCGCATTGTCGCCATCGTACTATCGCATTGTCGCCATCGTATTGTCACCCTGTCATCATCGTATTGTCACATTGTCGCCATCGTACTATCGCGTTCTCGCGTTCTCGCCCTCTGGATTTTAATGTGTTACCACGATGGCACTAACGGTATTCCGTAATACTGCTAAAGCACAGTATGATTGGGTCACTCCCAATGCTCAAATCTCTATGTTTATTTTAGTAACAACACATGTCTATGGAAGGATATTTAGGTAAAAGTTACATCATTCGTGGTGAATATTTACATTATGACTGATGCTTATTCTAATTTGCTTTATGACAATTCCAACATGCTTGTTGTCTATTCGTTTATACTTGATGATTGCTGCAACATTACATCATTCATGATGAATATTTACATTATGCGTGATGTTTATTCTAACATGCTTCATGACAGTTCCAACATGCTTGTTCTCTTTCGGTTATACTTGATGATTGTTTCAACATGCTTGGTGACTATCCAATGTTTGTGTGTTCATTATTCCTGAAACCAGTCATAATCGGTTTTGCCACTAAGCGTCATTAACAACGGCAGTTAGCAACAGGCAGTAAGCAGAATGCAAGTTACTAAATTATGACAACAGGTGGCGCGCGTTTATTTTCCGTATGTTGAATAAATTACTTTTCGGAAAAAAAAGCGAAAACATCCGAATCATTTTGACTAGTAAACTGAATAAGCTGAATTAGTTCCCTTCGTTATATAATCTCCATTAAACTAAATACGTTCATTATTGCCATGAAGACCAGTAGGTTTACACAATGAATTGACTGCCGTGAATGTTTTTGATATTTGTAAGATGCAATTGGCACTCAAGAAATTATACATGTATTTTATTCAGGACATAACGGGGCTGATGTGTTGGAATTGTGGCCCTTCCCTAGTCCAAATAATTACAGTAGACGTAATCTACCGATGTGCATTGCATATCGACCTCATATTTATAAAGTAGCCCAAACCCCCATTGCCACAGACCTGTGCGTGAAACTTTCAGATTTCTCTAGTCTGTTTACCATGCTATAATTACAATTTCTATAAACACATATTTATCATTTTATGACTATATAATGTCGGTGGTATAAAGAGAAACCTGAAAGTTACAAGTACTCGTGTCTAGTACTGTACAACTATTGTACTCCTCGTTGAGAAAACAACAACTTCATCTACATGTATTGAAATATCATAAAACATAATTTTCAATCAAGTTGGAAAAAATCAATAAATAAATGTCATATAAACAGGTTTGTCAAGAACGTTGACGTCGCTCTTGGTTACCAGAAAAATTCCCACGCACGGATTTCAACCGTCATTGTTTACAATCAATTAAGTGCATAAGTACTTGAATTTGTATAGTGTTTTTTAAAAGTGTCCAGCTACAGGTGGTTAGCGTGTGGCTATAATACTAATTAGTGAAAACATATTTTGGAATGATAAGTAATCATATTATAACGAAAAATCAACTTTTCTTAAAAAAATAAGTTAAATATATATTAAACAAGGTATCCAACTCGAAATCATCCGAAAACGGGATGCATCGTTTTAAACAGCCATTACTTCATCAATTTTGCAGCGATTTTTACGATCTTGGTCTTATTCAACGCAGAAATAAATTTCCTTTCTGGAAATGTATATGTCTTGCACTATTTTTACAAATACTGGGTCAACTTTTAAGAAATAACACGATACACAACTCGCGTGACCCAGCTGTGATCGATCAGACAGTATTCATGACTGAAATCTTCACAGGGAAAAGGGCATTTTCCCTGCAAAGTTCACGAACCTCGATACCATAATTCAATAAAACGTATGAAAAAAACATTCTTACCGTGCTTGCCGTAGCATTATGCATCAAAACTAACTGTCCAGCGCATTTTCAAACCTTTGTTTACATACATTTCAACCAACTGACATTTTAAACACAAGAGTGATTTCATTGCTCCAATGCGGAGTTGTGTCTTTACAACTGGAGATTTCATTCATAAATACGGTCTGATCGATCACAACTGGGTCAAGCGAATTATGTATAGCTTTATTTCTTAAAATTTGACCCAGCATGTGTAGAAATATAACAATATATATACATTTCCTAAAAGGAAATTCATTTCTGCGTTGAATAAGACCGGGTCATGAAAATCGCTGCAAAATTAATTTAGTAATGGCTGCTCAAAACGATGCACCCCGTTTTCGGATGATTTCGAGTTGGATACCTTGTTATATATAAAACGATAGTGATTTTTTTTTATAGAAAATTTGATTTTTCGTTTTAATATGATTATTTATCATTCAAAAAGATGTTTTCACTAATTATTATCATAGCCACACGCTAACCACCTGTGTGTCCAGCACGTGTGCCGGGAGAACAGGGCTTAATGTATTTTTTGTTAAACTCTATAATATTTATATCCAATCTGTATAAAAAAATGTCGGTGAACATTATTCCGGTGTTAATTTTTGAAAATATTGAGGCATTCGTTAATTATGGATCTAAAACGGAACATTAATCCGCAAAAAAAACCCGGGCATATTGCATATTAGATCGGACACATGAAATTATTTCGAAAGAAAGCAATAAGAGTTTCAATTCTACATGAGTAAGTCTCGCTGTGCACGATTACGCTCTTACTGCTCGTATATATTTGACTCTTGGCAAATACCTAGTGTTTTATTTTGCTTAATCTAAATTGTGTCATGCATCTATATGTACTTAAAGCAGCATGACCAACAGCTCTTTCATATGTGAAAGAGATTGACACGAAATACCTACCCATCTATAATAAAGTTTATATGTGCACTTCAATATTATAGTTTTATAGCATTTTATGTGGTGCAATATAAAAGTACTCTAGTAAATTTGAAATTATGTAATCGATTTCCTCTCAACATACATGCAAAGTTCCAGATAACTTTTTCAGCAAAATCTTGGTTTACACTCTATAATAATCCAGCCTTAAAGTCTATTATTAATTCTTTTTTTTTCAGGTTAATATAATTTTTGGCACATCCGCATTAAGGTTTATAGTCTAAGAAGAGCTCATGACAATTGCCGGGATACAGCAGACTTTTTGCGATAAAAGGACCAGATAATGGAAAACGTTCGGCTTTTCGACTGTTGTAAAGATGGTCTGTTATTCATAATAACGTTAAAGTGCTGTTGATTGCATAATTGTAATGAGGGCCTAGACGAGTGGGAACTCATTGATAAAATGTTTACATTATATGCATTGATATTGAGTTTTACGCATGATCACACATTTTGAATTCTTATTTTATTTTTCCAATGTGTAACCGTACGCACAGAATTTAAGTCTACTTTTTTACTAAATTTAATTTTTTACGACTTTAAGCGTCTTATCTGGAGCTCTGCATACATGCATTAGTAGCATATATTGAAATATATCCATAGACTTTCTTTGGTTATTGAAGGTAAATTACTGTACAAAAATTATGGTTAGTCATTAACCAAAAAAAAGTTAAGTCTACAAACACGCGGTTAATTTCGGTTCAGTAGTAAATATCTTATAAAGGTGCGCAACTTCTCCTATAACATAAAATTTCCGTTATACGCCGTAAATTTTCGTAGTCCTCCGTAGCATTTCGGAATGACTGTCAATTGACATCATTGTATCATGCATGATAGTATGTTGCTTTGTGCTTGGGTGAAACTCACATCTTACCATCGCGTTAATTTATTAAACGCATTAATATTTGATTCCATTATGCACTGCGCCTATTGCACAAGTCTCTCTGCACAAACCAACATACACATATGCAGCATGCAATTAACGAACAAGAATGTTGCATCTGTACACATGCATAATACCATTAAGCAGAATGTAAATAGACATTGGACATCAGGCAAGATGTTAGTGTCATCAAGCATGAAAAGGTGTCTACATACTAATTGAAAGTACCATCAAGAATCATGACACAGTCACAAAGAAGGATGTAATTTTTACCTAAATACCCTTCCATATTTGTCGGCACTGTGTGTTTGCTTAATTTCACTGAAGAACGTCTACTGGTAAATTTTACAAAAAAAGTGATAAATAAGACTGAGTAGCAATTTTTTTGGCGTTGCTGTTTAACGTCAAATTTGGCCTTTCAACGAACTTCTTAAAAGCCCATTGAATTTTAATGAAGAAGTTTCCCGCTTGTAGGTCCGAATGAATTAAATCAAATTTTGCAATTGGCAATTTGATAGAAATCCCCATAAAACATTGCACATAGCTTTCTGAAATAAACAGGCCACATTGAACGCATGCACGATATCCAACAGCTCTCTTTGCAAAGACCTATCTAGTGTTTCTTGGCCGTGTAAGATCTATAATTGGAACATCGTCACCTAAACATCTACTAATAGAAGAGCATATTTTGGGGAAACAAATTCAATAAGAGTATAAAACGTCCACGATCAATAATGTGTAGTTTGTTAAAGATATCACGGCAGTAAAAACATAGCACTTTAAAGAGACCACAATCTGGTACATTTGGTCAATTGTTGCGTCCGTGGCGGACAATACATTTTTAAAAAGAAAGCGTACAAAAAAGCAAACACAAAGTTCTTCGTAAGCTTGTTTTAATCTTAAAAACACATAATCGACAGTCATTCCAGTTAAATACAATACTAACAGTCAGCACTCTAGAGATCAAAATCGCGGATATTAATATTTAATTCAGGGATATCAAGTGTATCAAGTTCGAATTCCGGAAAAAATAGCCGGTAGTCTGGGGCATTAGGTCCCTTACAGGGATAAAAGGTAAATCCCCGCCCGAGCCGTAGCTAATTGATTTATTGTAGTCTTTCTAGTTGCAATTTCTGGTGAGTACAATGCGGAATATTACGGATATTTGCAACATGTCGAAGATTTTCGGAAAGTAGCGAAGAGGTTTTTGTCAGTTAATATTCATGTCCGTGCCGGCCGCTAACTTATCAGAATCAATAAAAAAGAACCAGGAAAAATCGGTACCGATCGCAAATTTCCGGAATTCCGATAAAGCTTCAACATTATTTGTTCTCAAATGATCGCGTTCTCGAACGAATCTGTCCCTACGCCTCCAACTCCCTTTAAATCTCATCGGACGTACATTGATCTCAAAATCTATCCTTGACGACTCAAATCATATTTCCTGAATAGTTTGGCCTATTGACGTCCCTGTAATTATAACAATGATCTTTTGGATAAACAACGCTAAGTTGTTGCAATATAATAACCGTTTAAAATAGTTACCGGTTTTCATTTAATAAAATGATTTAGTCATATTCGAGATTTCAGCGATTGCCAATATTTCGCTATTGTTTCTTATAAGCATATGGTGCTTGGTATCTGCTATTGACTCCTATGTAGATTGCAAATATTACATAACCCTTACAGCGGCCGAGCGCAGATATCTGCACTTGGCCGCTAAAAAGAAAAATCTTTGCGCATTAATTTAATTCAAATCTCATTATCATAATCAAAATCATCATCATCGTCGTCGTCGTCACTACTACCACCACCACCATCATCATCATCATCATCATCATCATCATCATCATCATCATCATCATCTTCTTCTTCTTCTTCTTCCTCCTCCTCCTCATCATCATCATTAACAACAACAGCAACACCAACTTAACATCATCATCAAACAACAATAAACATCGGTAGCATACAATGTGCTTCATCAACCATACATAATTATATGCGTTAAAACACCATAATAGAACAGCATGAATGAAGCTGTCTATTACTCTTTTATATTTCCTATACCAATATTTTTTTCGTTAATTGAAGGACTAGTTGAAATCTTCTATAAAAGCCCTCCCCCCCCCCCAAATAAAAAAAAATAAAATAATAATAATAACCCTAGCAAACAACAATAAACATAGGTAAGTTAGTATACACTGTGCTTTAGCAACCGTGCATAATGAATGTTTATGACTTCGGACCGTTGTGATCAAATTTAAAAAAGCAAGATGGTATGTATGCGGCACACAACACATAGATAATTATAGTTTTATACCTTAAACGTAGTTCATCAAAATAAAGATAAGTTATTATCTATGTAAATTAGATTACTTAAATTAGGTTTATAACGTATGCATATTTGTCTAAAACTTGTGAAATGTGATTCGTAAGCCGACGACAACATTATCATTCGGACCCTTCTCCCCACCTAACAATCGAGATTAAACACCTGTGGAGATCCCGATCTTATCAATGAATAAACCGGTTCAATGATGTCAAGTCAAATAAAACATACTATTACTATCCAAATAAATATCTATCAAAAAATGTAAATTGATATACCTACTTAACTAAAACTAAACTTAAACGATTAGCAAGAAAAATATATAAAGAAGAAGCAGGCAAAGTAGACAAATTAATTGTAACATATGTTTTCTCAGTCTCCCACTGTTGAACAATATAAATAGTATTTATCGCCACCCCAAAAGGGATCTTTATCACACGTTTGGCTCAACTAATATATAATTGTGACAGGACAAACTGTCAACAAATACCTTGTTAATGTTTTATACATAACTCCAATCAAAGGTTAACTTCCAAGGAAACTGCGGCATGTTAAAACTGTTGATTATGACAAAATGTTGTTTAGTACAAATCAGTACAATAGCGTCTGTTATGTGGCCTATACTAATCCAGTTAAATAAAACTTTAATCGCAGAAAAGTTTAGATTCTTTACACCTTTAAGAAAATATATATAACAGTTCTTTCCTGTTTTAACAAAATGATACATTTAAAAATAAATTATGAAGCATCGCTAGCAATAGTGGAAAGAGAAGTAGAAGGAGAATTATTATCATTAGTAGCAGTAGCAGCAATAGCAGCAGTAGCAGCAGTAGCAGCAGTAGCAGCAGCAGCAGCAGCAGTAGCAGTAGCAGAATCAGTAGCAGTAGCAGTAGCACTAGCAGTAGCAGTAGAAGTAGCAGTAGAAGTAGCAGTAGCAGTAGCCGTATCAGTAGCCGTATCAGTAGCAGTAACAGTAGCAGTAGCAACAGCAGCAGAAGCAGCAGCAGCAGTAGCAGTAGCACTATCAGTAGCAGCAGCAGCGGCAGTGGCAGTGGCAGTAGCAGTGGCAGTAACAGTAGCACTAGCAGTAGCAGCAGCAGCAGCACTGGCAGCGGCAGTGGCAGCGGCAGTGGCAGTGGCAGCGGCAGCGGCAGTGGCCGTGGCAGCGGCAGTGGCAGCGGCAGTGGCAGTGGCAGCGGCAGCGGCAGCGGCAGCAGTAGCAGTAGCAGTAAGAGTAGCCGAAGCAGTAGCAGTAGCGGCTTTTTGCTTTTTTGTTTTAGAAGTGTTTGTCGTATAAGAAGAACGCAAGGAAGACAAATTAATTGTAACATGTGTTATCTTAGTCTCCGTTGTAGTAGTATTTGTTGTATCTACACAGCCATTTTTCAGTCACCTGAGAGACATGTTTTTATAAGAGATTTAATTGTGGACCAATACATCGTGTATTAATATCAGTGTACCCACTGGGACACCACATGGGGCGAGGATTAACAGATAAACTAGGCCTTCAATTAATTATGCGCCTAGAGGCAAACAATACTATAACCTACTGATAATTTTAGGATTGGGATGTGTTTGTATCTTATTTGAAATTAGCTAGCTTAATTCAAAAACTAATTATAGCCTCAATATTATCACAAGAACATAATCACATATTCATTGTGCAATATATAATCATATCACCATCACAATATGCCAGAGCGTTAGTATTTATTGTGCATACATATCCTACAGCAACATTTACAAAACTTATTACAAACCAACCACTCAAGCTTTAATTAAGATTGATTTCAATTTATATTATGACATACATTAAAGATCACTGTCAATTAATTAAAAAATAGCTTGATGCTTCGTACTCAGCGATTTAAATAAAAGAAATGTTGCGTACACATTAATTGGGGTAATAAAAAAAGTCTGCAATTAAAATAATCAAATTTAAATAATACTAGATTTAGTTTCAAATTGTCGCTCAAAAAATGTATCAGTTATATCAGTTACTAGGGAATCGATTTGTTTAATCTCCGCAATCCAATAATAATTATGGTGTTTGTATGACAAATTAATAGCTATTCGTCATTGAATGTATGATACTCATAAAAATATTAAAACAATAACCACAACAACAACAACATATGTGATTATGTATATATCTTCTTCAGATACTCTGTGTCATACTTTCAAAATTATCCTCATAAGATTCATAATAATAAAATAAACACTATTGCAATCTTAGTAAAAACCAACTTAGCCGTTATGCTAATGATTTTATGTTCAGTATGCGTGTACATTTCAATATTATATAACAACAAGTGTTCACAAATACCTATGTTTAATAAATATTAAAAACATGAGAACCAATGAAGGTATTGCATTTTAATAGACTAGTTTTACCGTGTGTGTACATTCATATAAAATCTTTTGAAAATCACACTTGAGATAATGTCTTTAGGTTTTGCTATTTCTAATCGATTTAACACCATAAAACCACCGTATTTTCTCTTACATTCTAAATTTTCTTACATTTCCTTTTTAAGCCAAAATATTTATGTTTTCATGATTCTAAATTTTCGGACATACGGATTTTCGTACAGTCAGTTAAACAGCGCTATTTTATCAGATTTTGGCCCTGTTTTTGCTTATCTGATGACCCTTCGGTCATGCATTTTTACAACCGGATTAAAGTAATAAAACAGAATCATGCCTAAGGGCAATCGACCATTACATTTGCGTACTTGGGTAAATTACCTTGTAAACCTCTAATAAGCAATGGTTCCTTCCAACAGCGTTTGAAATGATATCGTATTAAGAAAGCCAAACGTTTATTGTTTTTACTTTTTATATATTATTTCAGTTGATTGCAAAGCTGTTAAGTTGTATTTTTAAAGTAAAGAACGAAGGGAACAACACAATAAAATTATGTACACTGATGTATTATTTCTACTTCAATTAAATAATTGACAAACAAACATAACACACTTGTCTCTAAATATTTTTCGTATTTAAATTTTCCAACACGAAAAACAATATCTTTAAGTGAACGGAAACTTATAATTATTACGGCATATAGTAAAAGCAGAGTTGTCTGAACCATTAGTAAAATAAAAAATAAAAAATGACACAGCTTATTTTTCCCTCAAGTGTTAATGATAATATGGATAAACAATTAAAAATACATAAAGTCAATTGTGTTGATTACTCGTTATTGAAATATTGCCATGCCAATTATAAGACATCTGATTAAAACAAAATGTATGGTGGAATACCTAATCTGGAAATACAAACTAATGATACTATTAATGCAACAACAACAATCACATCTTTTCAAGCGCAATCAGAAAACTGCTACAGCTTTGTATTAACAAACATAAATATGTTTGTGCTTATAGATTTAGATAAACTTCAAATCTTTAAGCGTGCTATGAATTGAATATAATTTATATTTAAAAGTTTTGCTACTCTGTTGATAACTAGCAACAGCAAAAAGGAAGATACCATTTTTTATCATCTAATTTTATTTATATTTCATTGTTTATTTGTTTATGATCACAAGGATTGTTTGGATAACAGAGTGTGTCTAGATATACCGGTACCCTTAAAAATATTTTTATGAATTGCAATGAAGCGTAGAAATTAAACAGGCCCTAATACAGACACCATTTTTATCGGAATGCGATTATAGTTTCAATAGCAACTCGTAACGCTTTTTGGATTGAATGAGTAATGAATACTTTTAGCGACAAATTGACTTGGTCAAATACTGCATCTTAAACGGATAAATAAAATTGAAACCATTTATTTTCAATATTATCAACATTATTATTTAGTTATTAATACATTAAGCAGCAAACTCTATTAATCAAAAAGATTTGATATAACATCCGAATACACTGCAAAAATGAGCTGAGCGATAGGTTTTACGGTTGTTGAAATTGTTCATGATGAGAATGACGATGACGACGATGATGACGATGACGACGACGAGGAGGAGAACAACGACGATAACAATGACGATGATGATGATGACACTGATGATGATGATCACGACGATGACGACCATAACGATGTTGTTGGTGATAGTGACGATAATGCTGCTGTTGCTGATGACGATGCTGCTGCTGATGATGCGGTGGAGGCGGAGGAGCAGGACGAGGACGAGGACGAGGGCGACGACGACGACGACGACGACGACGACGATGATGATGATGATGATGATGATGATGACGATGATGATGACGATGATGATGACGATGATGATGATGATGATGATTATGATGATGATGATGATGATGATGATGATGATGATGATGATGATGATGATGATGATGATGATAATGATGAAGATGATGATAATGATGAGATGATGATTATGTTGATGATGATGATGATAACGATGAAAACGATGATGTTGATGAAAATAACGATACTGTAAGTAGTAAATTAACTCATTAATTGTTATTATAATACACAAGCACATGATAATGGATCTGTATCCGCAAGGCGGTCAAATGAAAACTCACTTGGTATAAATATGAAAAATTGAATCAAAATATCATAATGCGGAGTGTTAAAATGTGTTCAAATCTAGCGAAATTGTTGCAGTACTTTTCTACCGAAACCAATGCTTAGCCCAGTTATTTTAAAAATAATTTCAAAATACCACGATACACGTCAATTGGCTAACAAATACATTTGTAAGTTTTACCTCACTCAAAAACAGTATTTATTGAAGACAAGGCGTCAACAATGTCCGAGTTTCTTCAACGTAGCTTGAGTACCTAAAGTACCTTTCCGTTTGATTTATCGCAGGATCCTGGGTCCGCACCCACAGTCTTTTAAAGTGTCTGCATTAAAAAAGATAATAATTGTTGTTTGTAATAATCTTTGACAGCTCATAAAAACATGTAAATCCTCAATTCGTAGAGTTTCAGTATGATTTCATTTATTTAAAAAATAAAGACGGTTAACATATTTTATACACACATATATTAGTAGCTATACGCCATATAACATAGGACATAATGTATATTATAAATCAAAGCGCTGAAGGCACTGAAGTTGTTCGCTGTTGTCGTCCTTGATTAGCTTGTTCGCATTGCATATGCTTATCATTGTGCACAGGCTAATCTTATTTGACGTGCATTAAGCCTCGTTTTCCATGAAAGCAGCCAATATGTGCATATTTTAATGATAAACACTAGACTGGCCAATGGCGTTTACAAGCTGGTATATACATTCACTGCTAGACCAGAATCATTTGTCGTCTGCTGCAGACAGGCAGTGGTAATCGTTCCTAGCAGAGAGAGTTGTGGTTCTTGCCGTACTTAAGTCTTCTAAGCACCTACTGATTTGCATTTATTACCCATTCTCTTCAAACGCCGACTAATAAAGTGCGATAAACCGCCTTTAAGCACTTGGCACATTAACAAATAAGAACATTCCACACCTAACCGAGAACCGACGTCTTTAATCGCGAAACTATTACCAGAAATTGAATACCGCCAGAAACAACAATGAGCTCACTTCGATTAAATATAAATACACTATATTCATTGCGTCCTAAGCAATCAAACATATCAACCGAAAATACCAGCGAATACAGTATTATATATGACATCGGTCTTATATATCGCCTCAGACATGCGAGAGCGCCACGATGTGTGAAGAGTGTGTGTATGAGAGTTTGTTTACAGGTCCTACTGGCCTCTTCACGAGATTTGTGTGGCCCGACCTTAATGATGAATGAAATGGATGTAGTAACAATTATATGAACACGATATATCCGTACCAATATCCATGTGAGCACATACTAATAATAATTAATTTTTTAATCGCCATTAGCTTGAAAATAAACGTAAATAGATACAACAAAGACCAATTCGGAGACTTTAAAATTTTTAAATTACCTCCCCTGCAATAGAAAATATATATGGAGACTCGCATTCTATGGAATATCTAAATCTCAATATATCTTTCTCCGAAATTTTTTTCTGGTAAAAATCATCTTAAATTTAGCTGTATATTCGTATGTAATTAATTTAACAAGAGTTATAAAAAGGCATCGCAAAAATATCGCGTTTTACTTGAATAAGTTACCTCCCTTAAGCCTATCGGAATATCAAAAATACGTATATAAACAAAACGCGTTCCTTGCATAAGTGATAATAAAGCGCGTGCCCGTGCCACTCGTCCTCCAAATACTTACTAAATATAGTACAACGTATCTACAATCATTGCGACTAACTCAAACCTCAGTAAATAAGTAACCAGGATAAATATACGTTTAGGTAATTAAGATATAAAACATACATATAAAAATTTACATGTTCCCTGTCTGCCGAACCCGATCCATGGACTATAGCCACAAGAGGTTCCTATGTACCTATGTAGCCGGATTGCGCCCTCAGAAGCCCAACACCGACACAGATCACGCTACTCTCCGGTCAAACACAATACTTATAGGACTGCTGCCTTTGTCACCATATTATCAGAATCATTAACGTGCAAAATGGAAACTTTCAACTGTCCTTTCACTTCATACATAAGCCATTGCCGATCTTCAATGATCGCTTATTTCCGAGAGATGCATTTTATTTTTTTCAAACTTCGAATTTTGATATATGTTTAACTTATTCATTTAGATTACATTATTTTCACTATAAATATTGACTTGATCCAATTATCATCTGAAAAATACGATTTCGCGATTTCTTCAAAGATCGAGCGAGCCTTTTTACCTGTTTACTTATATATATATCTAATTTAAGGTTACACAGATGTGAAATTGTCGTGGCCGAGTGGGTAAGGCGATGAATTAGAAATATTTTGGGATTTTCCCGCGCAGGTTCGATTCCTGCCGACATCGCATACTTTTTGCGACGCGTTTTATTTCTTTTCTAACGTAATTTGATTTAATATAGCACATAAGCTATGTTTATTGTTAAATATGTTGAAAATTGTATGCACATCCTTCAATTTTAAAATTAAAACAACGTTATGGCTAAATTGATTAATTTACTGCTGAAAATACGAATGATGCATGTTGCATTTTTATTTTTATTTCAAAAAGTAAACGGTAAATCTGTCTATTTTTTGGTATTTTTGCTGTATATAGTGTTTCTATTAAAACTTAGTTTAAAATATAACTTAAATGATACTATTTGAATTTTATGACACTTTGTTTTTAACCGACCCAATTTTTACTTGGCTGAAATCACTAACATTTCATGGCGCTATTCCATAGATTAAAATTTGTAAAAAATAAATGTCTGTAAAAGAATACTTATTTCATCTTGTTTAAACTTTAAACACCTTTACTGCATCTGTACACACCAACTGCATGCCCATATTTGGAAATTTGAATGAATTATGGAACTTTTATATACCCCAGGGGTGAAAATAAACTGGACAAAAGCCGAGCGTGAGGGTGGTTTTGAAAAAATCGGTTTATTTTTTTTTAAGCATGGAAAGCCTACCTACAAATTTGCATGTAGTTTAGTGAAATGATGCTGATTAGGAAAATAATTAATTAAATTATATTTGGATATGTGCCCATCAGAGGTGCGCAAGCTTAAAAAGGTAGAATTACCGAAATTCCCGTTCTTACACGTTGTAGCATGGATCGGGTATTGAACACGATACACGTGTGTATTAGCACCCTACTGTAGTCCCGGCGGGGTTATCAACTGCACCAATACACCGGTAAGCAACCAGGGGAATATCATATGAAAAAAGAACTATCATGCATGTTTGATGTGTTAAAGTGTGTCACAAAATTTCCCTAACTGCCGATGTCGGCTATAATTTCGGTATAAACATGCAAAGAAATTAACATATATATAATGTTATTGCCGGTATGTCATTGGACATTTTGTATGTCAAATGTTCATTATTTGTATTAAAATTAAGACGATGCTTATTTGCCAGAAAGCGTTTATTTCAAATTCAAAACAAGCAATAATCATACATAATACCAAAATATAAAACTAACAAAATGACAACACTCTCGCTTAACGCAACGTTCAGAAGCATATATTCTATCTTTATTTCTGTCTCATCACTGTACAAGTATATACAACAATAAAAGTATTCATATCAATTACAGTGCCAATCATATAATGGATTTATAAGAGACATAACAGTAGTCAAGAACACAATTACTATGCATCAGTTAAAAGTTAACCAAATATGTTAAAATTATAAAACATGGATTATAAAACAATAAAACAATATTGCATAAGTGGAATATTGAGACCTTTGATAGTTTCAATATAAAAATAATCTCATGAAACCTGTGTGTAGAATTTAAAAGTATTAGTTAAGATATTTACTTCCAGATTGTCATGTTGGAATAATTTAAAGCAACAATCAAAGGTCCTATTCCCTTATTGTACAAAAATGTAGTTTGTTTATGTTATCTACAAATAATTGATAAAATCTAAAAACTAAAATGCCATATAGAATGTGTAACCTATCTATACAAATAAGCATTTCTGGTCATTAAAATATTATAGCAGGCTTTGGCAGTATCTCTTATCAATAATTTGTTGGAGAATAAAACTACCATCTTTTCTATATCTGACATAGAGTTAAAATCAGTAATGGTATGACATTTTTCAAAAAGAGAGGTCCTGATATCAGAATAAAGTGGACAGTATAGCATAACATGAGTTTCTGATTCAACACAAGTTGTACAATTAGGGCAGAATCTATTTTCAACAGGCACATTAGCATAACGCCCAATTTCCAACATAATTGGGGCTACCCCACATCTAAATTTAGCAAAAGCAGAACGATGTCTATATGGTAATATCATCTTACAATACTATTCTGTACAATATTCATTCTTGAATTGACAATAGGTTCTTAGCTTGTTTCTGCCATTCCCTCTTATTGCATTTGGTTGTAATACAGTATCTTTCCAATCACTTTTAAATTTACAGAACATAGCACTATCAACCTTGTCACTAAAAGTTTGTTTAGACACAGTAGCTGGATAAATACAGAATTCTTCAAGATTCAAATCTTTAAACATCATTTTCACACTGAACACCCAGTTCTTACACTTAACTCCAGCAGTATTAACAGTCCACTGAAAAACCTTCCTATTGACCCGGTTCATATTCACGCGCACTTAACAAAATTATTGCAACTAATGCAAGCTGTAATTAATATGTGACTACTTGCTATACAACCAGTATCATGCGAAAATTGATCTTATTTAATTGTGGTTCCCTCTTTGAATTTATGTTGCCTGTCGACTTTTAGAATAATGTGTCAGTAAGAAATGTATTGCTTGCTCTACAACCAGCATCATGCGAAAATGGATCTTATTTAATTGTAAATCCCTCTTTGAACTTAAGTTGTCAGTCGACTTTTAGAATAATGTGTCAGTAATAAATGTTTTTCTTCAGTTTCACATGTTTTTTTAAGAAAATTTAGTGAAAGATGCAAATGTGTCTTATTTATTTTTTTCTGTGTCTTCAATGTATCTTGTTTATATGTGACTGCGTGCTTATTTTTTTTCAAGAAATGAAAGATGCAAATGTGTCTCATTTTAATTTTATCCATGTCTTAAATGTGGCTTATTTATATAAGATAAAATGATATACTGCCAGTGTCATGCAAAAAAGGATCTAATTTCTTAATATCCACATTCACGCTTTGTTCTTTATTAGCACCGTCTTTAATTAGGCTATCTCTATTTAAAGTACAGATTACTGTGAACTTAATAATTGTGCAACGGTGATGTTGATCCATTATCGTTGTTAATTTAAAATGTAGACAACAAGTTAGCAATTAATGAAATCAGTTATTTTGGAAGTAAATCTAATTTTTTCTGTACAGTAGCCAGGTGGATGTGTATTGAGCGGATAAGATAGGGATCACCACAACAAGTTTCTAATACACAGTATAGACTTCCCCTATTATTGTATTTGTTATTTACCTGATTGGAATAAATAAAGTGTTAAAGATCATTTCATGTGAAAAGCAGGATTTCTGACATAATTTCAATCGTTTTGCTTTTATACACAATTTCATGGAACAATGAATATATTGGCGCGATGGAACACAATTTATAAATCAAGCTTTTAATTATGTGTAATTTAATTCGCATCTCTCCCTTAACTCGTTCAATGACACTTAACTTATATCAATTATAAAACATCACGTGCATCATTAAATATTTTTTTTAATTATGAAAACATATTATATGTTCTACATGGTTTTGTTTAGTTTTTTTTCTCAACCAGAGAGACATTATAAAACATTGTTATATATAAAGCGCTTTACTTTTCTACATTACATAAAGATATATCGATTTTTTTGTTAAGTGTACGTGCTTGACATATTTATAAAAAGGCAGTGTTTATTTTTGTAATAAAATCGAAAATTGACATTTAATTTGATGCAATCCACATTGTTTAGCGGCCAAGCGCAGTATTCCGCTCTCTGCGGCCGATGGTGTATTGCAATATATACAATGAAAAGCTGGGTTTCTGACATAATTTCAATCGTTTTGTTGACGCGGAAGTGCTTTTTGGTGGCCAAAAATACTATTGTTCCCTTTATTTAAACCTAAATCAGTATTTTTTTACACTTGAAGGTTTGTACAGCGGGGATTTCGGTACCGGCGCGGGTTTATGTGCTTGTTAAGAATTACCGAAATCCCCGCTAAGAGGCAACATATGCTGATTTATGCTTTGATTAATTATTGATAACTAAATTGCAAAAGTGTATAGCATATTGTAAATAAGGTAGTACGATATCATTTGTTTCATCAGATTTGTTTGGAAAATACTTTCTGAAGACTTATTATTACTATGTCATGTTATATTTACATATACTTTTGTGTAACCAATGTTTTAAATGTACATTTTACCTTTTTTACATTCGTTTACACATTTTTCACATTAATAAACTATTTAATAATGGAAAAAATATTCTGATAAGAGTGTTTAAATGATTAACACTAATATGATTGTGTACAAATCAACATTAATGCAAAGCCAAAACCCAAACATAATGACATATAGACCCTTTAAGGCGTAATATGGGGGATTGGCGTAAACATAGGTGATTTCGGCTCTGGGCGTACGAATGTAGCAGTACCGAAATCCCCGCTAATTATTTTCCAAAAGAAGTAACCGAATGGGAGATAATACATGTCACTGGTTGCTAATGAAAAAAAACACTATAATAATTTTGTTGACACTTGAAGGATTGTACAGCAGGATTTCGGTACCGGCGCGCGTTTAAGTTCTAGTGTAGAATTACCGAAATCCCCACTGAGAGGCAACTTAATGCTGTCAAGAGTGCTTAATAATTAAAATTAATATCATTTTTTTGCACCTTAACATTCATGTGAAGTCAAAAACCATTCATACCGATGACCTATTGACCCTTTAAGGCGTAAATATGGGGATTTCGGTACTAGGCGGGCGAATGTAGAATTACCGAAATCCCCTTTTCATCATCGCACATTAGTGTAACATAAATTTTAACACAATATATGTAGGGAAACTCATATGATTCGCGTAATGTGAAAATGATTATTATGCTATAATTCGACCACGAAACTTGACGTGACTTAATACCGGACATTATGGAATGGAGCTACGCTGGCCGTATTTGATATAAGACCCATTTTCGCATATAATCTTATCAATGCTTATATGAATTTGATTGCTATAATCTAATGCGTATTCGACACGGAATTATTGTCAAGGTTTTTCATTTTGTCAATATTTATCATAGCAGGGGACATTGCTGACATCAATATGGATACTGTTTTCATTTTCTGTCGAGAAATGATATGACTTATTATCAAGATTATTTTATAGTACGGTAGCGTTCTCTACACAAGTGAGATTTATTTGTACTGGTAAATTGCTCTTATACTCACCATTCGGACTCGACGATCGGCTCGAATAAAAATGTTAGTCGCTTAAAAGTACAAATTCATCATATTGAGCACGATTATTATTATTATTATTATTATTATTATTATTATTATTATTATTATTATTATTATTATTATTATTATTATTATATAGCTTTTAGAAACTTATACCTTAAAAAAAATCCCATTGGAAAAAAAATCCCATGGGAAAAAAATCCCATGGGACAAAAAAATCACATGATTTTATTATTTTTTTTAAACACGATTTAACGCGTTGAAATCGCGAGAAATGCTCATCATTTGTTAAAATGTAGTGTTTCTGAAGGTTACATGAATAAATCTCTAAAAATCAGAAAAAATTTCCCATAAAAAAATGGGATTTTTTTTCTATCAAAGTAAATTGAACGAAAATAAGCACAAATGCTTTAACAATGCTTAAAATCGATAACTAAGCACAAACGAACGTGTTTTATGTTTGTGAAAATCCCATGGGATTTTTTCTCCCATAAAAAAAGCTGGAGAAAAATCCCATGGGAGAAACCAAAATTCCCATGGGTTAATGAAAAATCCCATGGGGAAAATACAAAAATCCCATGGGAACCCCAACTTTGCAAATAAAGTTCATAGTGAAGAAAACGCATTTAACAAGCAAAAAATAACCAATTATTATAATCGCAAGTTAGACTTTTATCTTATACTTTATCACAAATAAGCAAACCTTCAAGAAAAAGGGTACTTAAGTTTGCGAAATTTCGGTTTCGCAAAGTTTTTTCCGGTGGCCGTTTTATTACATTTTCTTCCAAAATTGCAAAAAAATGCTTTTTTTTGGGGGGGGGGGGGATTCTTGGGTAGGATGGTTGGACAGTATTTCAAAAATAAAATAATACAAAAAAATATTTGTGTTTTATAACCATGTTTAAAAAAAATATTTGGGGGGGGGGGGGCGGCGGTACAGAGTTGTTTTGTCAAAGCGTCAATCAAATCTTATCATAAATAAAGAAGTTATGAAAATTTTAATAATTGGACCTTGAGAGTCAAGGTCATTCAAAGGTCAACGTAATATTCAACTTGCCAGGTACAGTACCCTCATGATAGCATGTATTTGAAGTTTGAAAGCAAAAGCCTTGATACTTTAGAAGTAAAGTGAATCTAAACAGAAAATTTAACCATATATTCAAAGTAACTAAGTCAAAAAAGGGCCAAAATTTCGTAAAAATGACAACCAGAGTTATGCAACTTGTTCTTTACTGTCCCCTTAAGATAGTTTGCGAGTGTGCCAAGTATGAAAGCAATATCTATCATACTTTAGCGGAAAAGTGGACCAAACACAAAACTTAACCAAATTTTCAATTTTCTATGTATAAAGGGCCCATATTTCCGTCAAAATGCCAGTCAGAGTTACATAACTTTGCCTGTACAGTCCCCTTATGATAGTTAGTAAGTGTTGCAAGTATGAAAGCAATAGCTTTGATACTTTAGGAATAAAGTGGACCTAAACACAAAACACAAAACTTAACACAAAACTTAACCAAATTTTCAATTTTCTAAGTTTAAAAAGGGCACATAATTCTGTCAAAATGCCAGTCAGAGTTACATAACTTTGCCTGCACAGTCCCCATATGATAGTTAGTAAGTGTTGCAAGTATGAAAGCAATAGCTTTGATACTTAAGGAATAAAATGGACCTAAACACAAAACTTAACCAAAATTTTCAATTTTCTAAGTATAAAAAGGGCACATAATTCTGTCAAAATGCCAATCAAAGTTACATCACTTTGCCTGCACAGTCCCCTTATGATAGTTAGTAGGTGTTGCAAGTTTGAAAGCAATAGCTATGATACTTAAGGAATAAAATGGAACTTAACACAAAACTTAACCAAAATTTTCAATTTTCTAAGTATAAAAGGGGCACATAATTCTGTCAAAATGCATGCCAGAGTTATCTAACTTTGCCTGCCCAGTTCCCTTATGATAGTAAGTAAGTGTACCAAGTTTGAATGCAATAGCATTAATACTTTATGAGAAAAGTGGACCTAAACTTAACCAGACGTCGACGCCTACGCCAAGGTGATGACAATAGCTCTTTTTTTCAAAAAATAGCTGAGCTAAAAATCATCCGACCATAACCGGCTGATAATATGCACATCTCCTGTTAGTAGTAAAGCTTCCCATAAAGTTTTATTGAATTCCCGTAATCAGTTGCTGAGAAATAGCTCAGACAAGAATTGCACTATATGTACAATGGAAAATTTCAAAGGGCCATAAATCTGTGAAAGATCATCCGACGAGAACCGGCTGATAATATGCACATCTCCTCTTGGTAGTGAAGCTTCCCATAAAGTTTTATTGAATTCCAGTCATTAGTTGCTGAGATATAGCCCGGACAAGAATTGCACTATATGTACAATGGAAAATTTCAAAGGGCCATAACTCTGTGAAAAATCATCCAACCAGAACCCGCTGATAATATGCACATCTCCTCTTGGTAATGAAGCTGCCCATAAAGTTTCATTGAATTCCGTACTTTATGGACGGCCCAATGTTCCTTGAAACGTTCTCTCTATATAGTTATTCCGTCCGCATGTCCGCCAAATCTTCAGAAACTACTATTAATGATACGTAGATGCAACTTGGTATTTAGACCGCAGTTTAATTAGTATCTAAGGCGTTTTATATACATTCGGCTGAATAATTTGAATGAATTGCTGGTCTAATTTTTATATGACCATTTATTCTCAGGAATTCAATAAGTAAACAATATTGTTTAATATTCTCAGATGCAACGCGTTATTATATCTTCGAAAAGGGGTGACATTACACAACTCTTATATTGGCTTTGGCTTTTAAATATGCAACTTGTGCTATAAATAGCTTAGCAACGTTAGAAAGATTAAGCAGTATCCTATTGTTATACATGTAATTATATGTGTCATTACGTATGCTAAGAAGTTAATACTTATTGATTGCTGTAACATAACTACATGTTTCCGACTGTCGTTTACAATATAGAGCAATTTACTTTGAAAAGCCGTATTATAATATTTTATATTTTCTGATAAACACACACTGATGTTTTATTTAAGACAAGTGACAAACCTCACATGCAATACAGGGCGATACAGGGCAATGCATACACCATAACATACAACATGGCGTGTTAATGTGCGAGTATCATGTACCGATGAAATCCGATATATTACAACTCAATTTAGCCAGAACGAAACTGCTCACTATCAAATATTTTCTCGCTCCATTGAAACTTTTGTAAAAGAAGTATTTACAAGACGAGCGTAAATAAGAATTATAGGGGATTTCATGTAAACAAAATGAACATGGCTTCAAATATACTTTTCCAGTTTGATGAACACAAGTTTCAAATAATTACCATTATTTGCATATTATCTTCTATTCGTTTGCAAATGCATTACATTTGCATCGGCATATATGATGACATAAATAAATTTAAGCTGTGAATATATATATGATAATGTTATTACATGGACATACATGCAAACACATACCCAATTTAAGTAAAAATTGGGAAAACAATTTTGGTTTATTTCATATTTGAATTTTAATGAACAGCTTCTGCCATATTTAAGTCTTCTGAGTTCAACATGAATCGACAATATGAATCATTATATTTGCAGCATGCTGGCATTTTAACTTGGTATAACACTACGATATCAAATACAAGTTTACATCTGCAAGGTAATTGATGCTATACCATTTCATAATACCATGTAATTAATTCGCTTACAATACATCTAGGCGCGCCTTACATTATTCGAAAAGGAATTAAGATGTATTGTTGTATAACTTATTTCGAATAATAATACACATTAATAGGGGAATTTGACAGATTTTGAAGGTATCGTTGTTGCTTCCCTACTACTTACAATAGGGCATATCAAATACGTGTCTTTGTGAAGCTAACGCGGATATGGATTAAATCTAAAATGTGTGCTATTTACTAAACAACCGGTAAGGGCTTTACCAGTCAAGCTACGCAAATTGACATTAGTTAAATGCGCGCTTATTCATCATTCTTAAACAGTTTTAGATTACTTATATCCCCTATTTAATTATACTTAATTGGTTAAGGTAGGCATTACAATGACGTCCCAACATTTGGTTGAAAGCTTGCATTCTTAAATGATATTTAATATTTTTGAAGAAAACCGGATGAAGAATTTATGTATTGCATTCCATCAAAGCAAGTATTGCGTTATTCTAGTCATGAAAAATACAGATATGTATCATCATGTGAATGAATCTTGACAAATAATCCAAATTAAGCATTCAAACTGCAAGTGTACAATACGCGACAGCTATTTTACATTGCAAGTGATGTGTGCGGTTAACGGCGGCGCGTGAAATCGATCGTGTGCTAGATATAAAGCGGTATTATGCACAACAGGAAGTAGAAAAACAATATCTGCGCACATGTTTGCCCGACTATTTCAATCCATATTTGAAATAAAATCAACGTACTTATGTTTCTATTTATAATAAGGTATTAAACAAGACATGATACTATTTCTTATAATGACGTAATTTATTCAGTAAATGCATAATATAGCCAAAAGATTTCAGAATACAACAAATAATGGTATGCCATCCGGGGTGCACCATGAGTTTCAAGTTTCAAGTTATTTTATTGGATCATCGGCAACATTCCTTTGATCATTTTTATAAAAATTATCTAATTGCTATCAGGGTACATTAATAATAAACAAGAATATACATGTTAATACTCATTCACTACGATGAGAAGTGTTCAAACATACTGTGCAAACGCTAATGTATTAACAACTAAATAAGAACAAACACTTAATAAATGGACATTATAATCTCAGTTTTATACACTATTAAATTAAGAAGGATGTTTGATAATTTTACTTTTTGGTTTATTTCAGGCAAGAGTTAGAAAAACTATGAAATTGTATATATTTCAAAGCAGAAAAAGAAAAGTAAATCACAATAAAATTATTGTACATTGATTAACGGCTTTTATTTCAACATAATTATAATTGTTGTACTACACACATCTAAAACTGCAAGTCCGAGAGGTTTGATATTTAGCATGCAACCTCGTAATGTAAACCTCTATCGTTTTTGTCTAACACATGTTCATTGGATCCAATCATTTCTCTGTTTGTGGGTTTCTTGCTTATATTATGTTTAAAATTGAACATATAATACATAGGGATTATGATAATTTAGAACACATTATCAGATAATTAATATTTATAAAAACACACAAGTCGTTTATTTAAGGAAAGTGACCAATGACCTTTACAACATGACACTTCATTGAACATACATGTAACAAACCTGGAGTCAGCGACTTCAACGGTTAATGCGAGGCATTGTGGTGGTTTAATATTCACCATTTCAACATAAATGCGACTATCTGAGGCTCATTTATCTTTAGTTGACAACATCGAATTTCAGTCAACAACGCTTAACTCGTGCCATTTTGTCAGACTATTCTCCTCATATTCAAATAGTTCAAACACATGCTTTGTTTGTTTCTGATGCGTGATGTATTACGAATTGGATGATAAAACACATACAAATATGTATTTTACAATATAAGCCTAAAAACAAGTGGTCGTAATACAATATAAAGCGGGATCATTTTACAGATTTATGTAAAAAGTACATTGTAACAAAAACTCTTGTTAAAAAATTAAACCCCTAGTACAATTTAACTGGTTTGTTGTTTTTTTATGAATGTTATAGTTTATTTTAAAAAAGGTTTTTTTTGCTAAAAAAAAGTACAGGCACTATTCAAGGAACATTTCGTATTTAATCTCACATGTAAACACTTTACTAAACGATTAAAGCGTACATGTGGGTAGAATTTATTATTTTAAAGAATCGCACACAAAAGGGTTTAAGCTTGTTTTGTGGATATTAGCATTAAATCAGTTTGCGCATTGATTAAGTGTTTTTTGGTTTTAACATATGCTCAATTTCAATTAAGTTAGAGATATTGTCCATAACAAAATTGGAATATCATATGAGATTTAGTTTCTACAGGTTAATCTATATGTTAAACCACATCACAGAGTACGATCTAAAGCTGTTATATGTTAATAAATTTTAATAATATAATAACGAGGTAAGAGAATACAAATTAATTATAAACGAAATTTATACAGTACGTGTATCTATGCGATATTATATACAGTCAACTGGTTAGGAACATTCAAAATCAGCAAGAGGCATAAGAGCTACACTAATTGTTTTATTTTGTGGATGTGCCTGGTAAATTAAAGTCCATGTCGGAAAATTCTTTGACAACAATATCAGCTCTCCGTGTAACTTTTATATCGACGTCATTATGATTAAAACCTGAGCTCTCAGAGTTTGATGTTTTGCAAGATGGTTTACCAATACGAGACCGCAGTCGTTGTGTAGGTTTGCTGTCACGTTCTGTGAAATTAAGGTCAAGACCAAGTCTCACAAAGGCCTTTATTTTTCGATCATTCATAAGATTCGACTCGTATGAGTTCATATTGACTATAATGAGCTGCCTTCCGGGCTGACATTTGAAGAAGGCCCAAATACCATCGAATTCGATGACGCAATGTACGTCGGTGTGATAGTTATCGCAGACAAAAACTACGAATGTTCTACTCACGCTAACTGCCTTCAGAATCGATGATTCTAAGTCATCTCCAAACGAAATATTAAAGAACGTTGAACACACTTCATAATGTGATTGATTTAACATAGGTCTAACATCTTGTTCTATTAGTTTGCTCACAGACGAACTATTTTGCGAATACGACAGAAATACATCGAAATGAAACTTGTGTTCATTTTTTGTCCAATTCTTACTAAATGAGCTCTTCAATATAAAAATCTCATATCGGTAATACAAACCAACCATACCGTTTAAGAACGTTAAACTTAAAATAATCCCCGTTGCTATCATCGCCCACTTTGTTGCCAACACAGCGTTTTCATTACTACAGTTTAAAATGTCGGCAGTGACATGAAATGCGTCATACACACCTTGTCCCGTTTTACAAAACAATTGATTCTCCCGCCCTCTGCTGCGAATCTATTCACTGATCTAAAGGTGTCCACAATTACATTTCACCGGACTCTTTCCGAAGTTCATTTTGTTCGGATCCAGGAAATAAAATTCGATCGGTAATTTTGTTAATCTCTTGTTGGGAAAATTGTATTTCAATATCTGAGTTCAACCCGCCAAGAAAGGAAGCGTGTATTTCGATGACTGGTGTATTTTACAAACGACAGCTAAGTTATCCTGCTTAGGTAGTCTGTGGGTTTTGCTAATGTCATGCTCCCGTTTTCAACGGTGAATTCACTTTTTGCGTTAGCCCAATGTCCGTATGGTACAAACGCCGGCATTTCTTTAAGATTTGAACAATTCACAACAATGGTGCCCAGTAACTGGTTATCAGTACATGTGCAAACAGGGCGGCCTTGACAACTTTCAGTAATGCAGTTTGAATCTGATGGATGTGGACATTCTTCAAGGTTGCATGTCAATCGGCTAAAGTCTCCACTTTGTAATAATTCTATCAATAGTGCGCCCTTAAGATTGGCAGGTTCCTGACAAAAACCCTCACTATTTTTAGATCTTTATTAATAATGAACCAATCCTCCGCATATTTAAAAATGGGAATAAATGAACAATCACAAATTTGTTGGGTACGAACATTTCCACTAAACATTTTTGATAAATACTTATAATCGGATACGCCCGCTGCTGTGTAATTTATAAGTGTCAGTCCTGATGCATTATTTAAAACCATCCTGCCTGGTCCGTAAACAGTGCTTTCGGTAAAGACAAAGTTGTCACTGGACATTGAATTTACTGAGCTATTAGTGAAATCTATTTCACAGAAGGTTCCGATTCGGTGCAAATCGCTTATATGCACTATTTCAAATGTTATACTTGAAAGGTCAACCTTTAAAATATTACCATGTTTTATACTGAGTGTTTTTGGCTCGAATGTAAAAATGCCGTTGCCATGGAGATCTAAAATACGCAGGTAGCTCATGTCGGTAAACGTTGTTTTGGGGATGTGCTTGATTCTGTTATTTCTAAAATTTTAATAATCCAAATTATGCATGCAAGTTATAGCACCAATTTCACTCAAGCCGTTGTTCGACATATCTATATGTATTAATTTGTTTGAGTGTGCACAGATATTTTCAGGCAGACACAAAAGCCTTCCATTATTGTGTTGCAATCGATATAACACAGTGGCGCTAATATGTGTACGGATGTCCGTGCAGTTTACCACACTTTGTGTTGTTTTTTTAATTCTATGTCACAATTTGAAAGCGTAACACCGCATTTAATCGACGGGTTTTTTGCCGCAATTTCCCAACATGTCTTGGAGTGGCATGCACAACGCACAACATAATATAAATCAATTTCTGGGTTATGTTTTAGACAGTAGTCGTCGCAGTACAGGTAGCCGCGCATCTCACATGAAATTAGATAAGATTGTAATATGTGTAGGGTAGTTTATTTTCCCAAAAATGTAAATAACTATGAAGGCGAGATAACCAGTACGATCATTAAGCCTGACAGCAAAACAGAGATTGTTTGTGAAGCACTTGTAATGAATCGCGCGGATAAGTTTGCTGATGACTACTTCACCTGCAGTTTTGGAATAATCGTCAGCTCATGATTAGCATGCAGCACCGCAGATCATTAACCTAAAGAAACAGATCCTCTTCTAAGATATTCCGTTACACTTGTGAAATATATGTCAAATACCTAAGAAACCTGTAGTTTTGTACAATTGCATGGACATTGTGTAGTCCAAATTAGACCTATGGTCTAACGTTATCGCCAAGCAGCTCAGAATTAGTATTTGAGACAAGACAGACTCCTCATTCGAAGCAGAATTCTTTCAATAATGCGAACATTATCTTAACACCAAAAATCGCGAAACAGTTTATCAGAAAATATGTTATATTGACATTACACAGCCATTCATAACAACACGAACGATATTTAACAATTAAAGATGCTGGAAATGTAAATAGGAAAAAGCATAGCTTGTGAACAACTGTAAGGGGACCTCATACACTCATCAGCCGACTTCATCAAAAGACTGAACATAAAAACATTCCACAATGCAAATGCAAACAGAAACCATCGAACAAATCTGCCGACAGGCTCGACTTTGAACTTGAAAAGTGTATAATTCTTTTATCGGACGTCAGCGATCCACACTTTTCTACTGAAAAAAGTATCGTTGATCTACATGTGCAGAAGGCCCCAAGCTCATGGATACATATTACATTCACGGAGAGGGATGACACTTTATAGAAAACTGATTGTCAGTTTAATATGCAGGCGAAACAAAAGCGCCATGCGAAGTAAGTTCAACTGTTACGAAACAATCTAACACGACAGCTGTAACTGAGACTTGTTACGGGTATGTACCCAGAGCAATTGAGGCTAGCTTAAAACCTCGATCGCAAATCCGATCCCATACTTATGTGAACCACATATGTTTAATTAAACAAGACTATTGCCAAGCAATAAAAGTCCCCTACCGGCTCCACCATTGTCAGAAATTCCACCATTGTCAGAATATTGTTTTTACTTGTTGCCATAGCAACCAGAATTTTTGACGTAGGAACAAAATGAAATGACGTGCATAATGTCCATACACTTAGAGACTTTTCTAACGCATCACTTAATAATATCAATATAGCTCCCTTATTTTTGAACGGCTTGTGTTGAAATATGGACCAAGAATAATTCAACACATTCTGATAATGTCCGAAAATTTAATTGAAATTGGAAAACAACAAAATATAAAACTTAACAAATTAAAAACGTCACTTCAAAAGTCAAAATCGCAAACTTGTACAACGTTAAATTATAACAATGTAAAAAGTAAAACGCATAAACTTACACGTCTTAATAACTGACCGGCTTGCAACATGCCGATTGAGCCGTTTCGCTCCTGAATATTCATACGAGCCATATTGTTTTTCTTTAATAAATGTAATGTTTTTCTTGTGTAAAAACTTTCTAGAATTATGAAATTGAAATTAAATTGGAATAATATGTATATCGCCTTTTACTACACTTGGCGATTTTTCTAACACAACACTTTAAACTTACATATCTCAATAATGAGTGAATATTTTTATTTAAAATGGCTAATGTGATCATTTGACTACAATATGTGCAAGCTAACGATAAAATCATTCATCCGTGACGATCGGACGCTTAAGCAAGTGCGAAGGGTAGCCTGTAATATGCAAAGTGCGCGATTGCGCTCCTGAATATTCATACAAGCTATATTGATTTGTAAATTATTTTATGTTTTCCTTGTGTAAGAACCCACCTAAAATAATTAAATTGAAATAAAACTAGAATTAAATCGCGTTTTAACATGTCCACGTTCAAAAATATGGAACCACAACTACCCAACGTACTAAAGCGTCCAATCGTCACGGATGAATGATTTTATCGTGAGCTTGCATAGAATGCAGTCAGATGATCGTATGTAAAATTTTTAATCAACATCTATACTCATAACTGAGATATTCGTGTTTGAAAAGTGATGCGTTAGAAAAGTCCCCAAGTGTATAGCCATCTATCCATGTTCCAAGTTTCATGAAACAATATTTAGAACTTTTAAAGTTATCGCAGGATCCAGAAAACCGACATTTTGAGCAGTATTTGTAGTCTATTTGTTGCCATAGTAACCATAATTTTTGACCTAGGAACAAAATGAAATGACGTGCGTAATGTCCATATTGCCATTTATCCATGTTCCAAGTTTCATGAAAAATTATTGAAACCGGTAGGGGACTAAAAACCTTATTGACTCAATCTATATAACCCCCTGGATAACGCAATGCATATACGAATGCAGTTAAGAAACTTCAAAGGCCTTGTAAACACAAAAGCACAACCACTCGAAAGCGCTCTAAATCTTACATTCCATTTAATGAAATGGCTTAGACATTGGTCAAGAAAGAAGAGGAAAATTCACGTCAAATGATATTGAACTATCACGACAGCTATGAGCTGTGCCGATATAATTGTGTTACTTTTAATTGCGTTCATAATCAAATAATTCAGTTATCCATCCAATTTTTAGAAACAATCTCTTTAAAATCATGGCTATATCAATTTACCTGGGACGTTCCATTTAGTGTATCCAGTAATATTTACGTCAGTCCTTACGAAGCACCAAACGTTTGGAATGGAGATCGCGATCACCGTTAAAACAATCCATATCAGATAAGTCATGATTGAACTCACTGTTTGCATTCTCGTGGCCAACCATATGAAATGTAGGAAAATTTGCATTAACTTAAAAGTTGACGTTTTATTAGATACCGCATTAATTAAAAAAAACAACAACATTGTAGACAGGCGATTAATATTGAAACCATAATAAATATCTTCTTTGATCTAAAAACAACAATGATTTTCATTCAATTTAAAGTAAATTTGTCATTTTGATATTTGTTTCAATTCATTATTATAATAATAGGTTTTCGTCGAAAAAGTTCTGTTGCAAAATTATTCTCGACTGCTCTAAAATTCTATCTTTCATATATATATTATGATTATTTATCTACAGTTATATTGTCTGTTGAATCATATCTAGAAAATATTAAATAAAAATAATAAAAACAATTTCCACAACTGTATATATGCCGAAACTAGCTCGTAAACGTTTGCTTAAAGAGTTCAATGAAACTAAATTGTTATAAAAAACATAATATATTATTCCAATACTTGATTTTCAGCGCAAATGCAATATTTATGCCGTCCTTCGTTAGAATAAGCCTCTATTCGTACATTAACGTCTTAATTAATTCGTTTTGTACAATATTTAATCATGTAGGCATAATTCAAATCATGGTTGGTGTTTTGTTACACACAATGTTGACGATAATTCATAACAACTATCATATGCACTTTTCCAACACTGTAAACGAAACAAGCATGTGTAATTTAAGATGAAAAGCTACTTTAAAGCCCCAGTTTGCGGAATATGTCGTTGTTTTGCATATAAATTGTATAGCGAGAAATAAACTGTACATAAACTAATTGAAAAATATTTTTTTTTATCGAGGCTGACATCGAAAACCTTGTCAAAATCTGTAGTGAATCGATACAATAATATATAAATGACCATAAATACATGCGATAGGCGAAAATCATTGCAGTGTCGCGAGTTACGCAAATTATATCTATATTACGCTTTTGCTAAACATGATAAAAAAAGGAAGATAAATACATAGATTTAGCAAAAAGGTAGCGTTGCAACTCAGTTTCCGTCTGTAACAGATGTATTTGCATTTGTTCTTACCTTCTTTCCGCTTAATTCGCCCGTATCCGCAATTGTGTGTTTTTTTTTAATTCACGTGTCCAATCATGAATGTTAATTAGGTCGCCTTCTTACTTCATCGTACTCGACCCCCCCCCCTCCCCCTTGAAAAAAATCGCTATAGTGTTTGTTTTCAACCGATTTTAACCGGATTTTCAGTGATTTTTTCAAGAAAAACACGTTTTCTCACGACTCTGCCCATATATATACATGTAGCTACGACCGGGGACTTTAAAAAACGTATTCATCGTCATTGTGTTTCCCATCGATTTGTGGTTTCTACTTTGGCTAAAAACATACACATTACCTAATGCATACAGCCTTTTAGATACCTTTTTCATTAGTCATGCAGTTCATTTAAAAACATACACCAATATTTAAGCAATGTTAAAGGGGCGTTAGATTTAAATAAGTATATATTGTAAAAATTACAATCTTTATTATATTAAATATATATCATTATTATCGAGTAGCGAATAATGACAGTCCTTTTTGTATGGTAAACAAAGGAATTTATTCACGGTTTTGCAAAAAGGCCATTATGAAAAACATTATCATAGATCCAAACTAATGAATGAATCATACTCAAGCATTCAAAATAATAACATTAGTACTAAACACGTAAAGAATTTGCTGTGATTACAATCAGCATGTTTTGCCCTGTCACCTAGTACCTAGGAAAGAACACTGATGATATTTCTTTTAATGTTTACATGTTGTTCAAAATGCTATATAGGTTAAGGTTGTCAACATTTAATTAGGATGTCCGCTGTGTTACCTTGCAAATAGCTTTTAAATTGGCGTTTCATGACAAACATATTTTGTTAATGATAGCCCATGATCGCTTCCTAAATGCAAAAGATATGTCAGCCGACGTCAAATACATCTAAAACCACCCCGTATCAGGCAATTCAACTCGTGTTTAAATCAATAATCATGACATCCGTAACCCAATTAGTCTGTCAACTTTGGTATATATTGCCACCTGCATTGCATGAAACATACAGTAAAGAATCTAACATGGTTCCGCACAGGCCATTTGTTGTTTATTTCTAAAAGGACTAGCAATTGGGTTCTCATCCTAGAAAGTTAATCTCAATTTTGTGTGAACTTGGAAGCCTTGTGTTGACAACTTAATAAACACTTTTCAACGATTTTTTGAATGTGTGTTATTTTGCGACTGCCTGTATCTCCGTTAAATGTCGCATCGCCGTTATATGTCGCAGGCTACGAGATTTGTCGCAACGTTGACGATAAATGTCGAAAGGAACGATAAATGTCGCAAATCCTACTGACGATATATGTCGCAACTTTAACGATAAATGTCGCAAAAAATCTAACTGCCGATATATGTCGCAACATTAACGATAAATGTCGCACACCTTTGTAAGTCATGTAAAAAAAATGAAAAGTTGAAGTAAAATGACTAAAACTTTTAGGTTAGATCTATTATACCCGACAAGGTTCATTTGGCCGACTTCCATCAGAATGGTCAGTTTTAAGTTAGTATTGTCCAAAATGGTCAGTTGCGGTCAGTTTTGTCCGAAATGGTCAGTTGTGGTCATTATTGACCCAATCAATTCTTATAATTCTTGGCTCGAGTGGCCAGTTGTTGATTTCCCTGTGCTAAATGGACTGCTGTTATCAAGATTGGCTAAAGGTCGTAAGATGTGATAAAACTGTAACATTATTACAGCTACACAAATTACGATAAAATTGTATTGAATATTGTATGTTAGTAACATGACTGTAGTTCATGTATCATTATATTGGAATGGCAACTCGTGTCAGATCGTTTTAAGTCGTTCGCTTGCGAACAACTTAGTTAAATAGCAAGTTTTGCAACATTTTTTAACTATAAGCGTCGCGGACGAGTATGTTTATGAATTATTAAAAAAAACGTCCACTATGTGCTACGTCAGTCAAGTGGTATTTTTGCGCAGCACAGGTCATTTCAAATCTGAGACTATTAATAGATCAGGGAAAATAAAACGACTGCTGGTCAACAATGGGATGTCGATATTACAATACACCATCATGCGTCTTTTGCATAACCTCGTTGATAGCGCTTGACTGATTATAACACCTTGCTTTCAATATATTTTGCTAAATAAATAAAAGAAACTTACTCCCAATGTTGTGCTATATATAGAGAGAGATATAAAGTCCATGATTTTGTGTTCGATTATTTATACGTGAAACAAAAAAACGCATGGGTAATAATACACGTATTATAAAATCGTTATAGAAATATTAAGTAAATAATTTGAAAAATCCGAGCTTTTTAGAACGAACAATACTAGTTTTACAAAAAAAAACAATAAATAAACACTAAACGTTAGCCTGACTATGTTTTGAATGTATAAGAAATACATACATTTACCAACATATAGTGTGTACTTGTTAAAGTAATACACGCCTATTACTGCTGACAGGCAATAATTTTCTTTCTGTTCAATCAACATTATGATCAATTTCAGCCCCTTCGCCAGCTTCCTAATTGATATTCGTGTATTATTCATAGAGGCCAAACAAAATACTTATTTCATTATATGAACGCCATTACATTCAGATTATAACACAACGTGATGAAAATTGTATAACTGTACATTAAGTTCTAGATTGGCGGCTGTAGATATTATTATTCTTAATTTAACCCGATTAATCTAAACAATTGTGAAAATTTACATAATAAAATATGCACCAGTTATTGGTCTATGTTGTAAAATTGCTGTATGATTTTATTAATAATTAAAAGTGGCCTTAAGGCAATTAACAACATTAACAACAACAATAATTACACTAGATATAAACCAGTTGAACGTTCTGACGTATAGTGCTTGTAGCCTTACATTTATTAATGTAAGCACTACGAGTATGACATACATGACATTCTCGGATAGGAGTTGTAATTATTTTAGCACATATCACAAAATTAAAGTGAAAAAATGAGCTTTGCGCGATAAATATACATGTAATCATGTTTCACTCGAGAAAACTGAGTTCTTTGATAACTTCAATTCGAAGAATCCGAGGTTATTGTTTCAATATTATACTTTCAAATTATTCCCGGTCTGACGCTTCTATAACATCCGGCTAACAGCGACAAATCTTTTAGTGGATGTATGGATTTTATTTACGTGCCTGGTAACGGAAAATTGATATAATTGAGAGTAAACGATTTTATTTATGCTTCAATAAACTAGGATGTAAAAGATTTAGTTAGCTTTTGTCATCGCATTAACTTTCCATGCGTTTGATGTTTGGTAATGACGCTTTTACATCAATATGTGCTTAAAAGTTGTTTTCATGTTAACGACTCAACTGAAACGTACGGGGAATGCGCGCATCACACGTTTTATGATGGTGAAATATTTTTTTTTCCATTAATGGTTTATTCCCTTCAAGCATTTAAAAGAGAAGAGTATTATAAGTTCATGATATTGCATACAAAACGCAATGAACAGTTGGAGCTTGGGCAAGCCATTTGTGTCACCTTTAATGAAATGACTTAACATTGACAGACTCTATCTGGTTATTTAAGCGACACACATTCTAAAATAGGTTTATATTTGCAGCAATTCATTTTGAAATCCTTACTCGCAACGCGAGATTAAGTTCAAGTTCAAGAGTAAGTTCGAAAGCCACCAAAAACCCAACCTATAGAAAGAACAAGCGAATACAAAAATCATTGTTACATATAGAAACCGATACTTTTCTGTTATTTGGAGCTAAGGACACCGCCATGTTCTTAAATGACTATGTACCGATTGCTTAAAAACCAACATGATTTCATTGATATGATGTTTCACTTGATTTCCTACAATTATGCAATCATGCACAGGTTTTGACTTTATATGTTTGTGTGATATAATTAGGCATTAATTTTAGCTCGACATCTATACAGACGTTAAGCTGACAATGTATACAAGTGCATTATCAGCAAATTGTCTGCAAGCATATAAGAAGATTGTTTTACCTATTCTTACTGAAAAATTAAAATAAATATTAAAACGCCAGAAATTGAATCATTCAGTTGAATTTAAATTCGATGTTAGGATTTCATTACAGGATATAATTTGTTTGGCTGCTTGTTTTTTTTGATACAGGATATAGGCGTTGGGGAAAATTGTTAAGGAATTTGAATAACATCCGTTTGTACAGTTGTTTTTAAGCGTTAATATATCAAGCGTGTTAACAGGGAGTTTTTTGTTGTTGAAAATGGTTAAAGCGAAAAATACGGTGTTATTGTTCGTTTTGTTTGTGAACGATATTAACATATTTAAACCAATGACATCAATTAGAATTGTGGTGACTTATGTTGCGGATGCTTTTGTTTCGTAAATGTAATCTGAATCCCACCAATATCTGAACGAGGTGTTTAGCCAGATTTTAATATGTATGTATCAATATAATATATTGATGATAATTTATCAATAGCTAAAGCGCACAAATACTATGTTTAATATGCAATAAAAGAATTGGATTACCACACAATCATGAATCACCCATTCATATTTTAAATATGTATACGCGCGCGTTCTTTTCACAGCTGTTTGAGTTCAGGTCATCACCGCCACCGCTCAGTTCATAACCGTCAGAGCACAGGTCATAACCACCAGCGCTCAGGTCATCACCACCAGCGTTCAGGTCATCACCGCAAGCTTTCAGGTCATCACCGTCCGCGTTTATGCAATCGTCATCAGCGCCAGCGTTCAGGTCATCACCGCCAGTGTTCAGGTCATCACCGTCAGCGTTCAGGTCATCACCGCCAGCGCTAAGGTCACCACCGCCAGCATTCAGGTCATAACCGCCAGCGCTCAGGTCATCACCGCCAGCGCTCAGGTCATCAACGTTTGCGTTCAGGTCATCACCACCAGCGTTCAGTATTATGTCCAAGTATTATTCGAGGGTAACGGCTTGTCAGACATATACTCCCATCCGGAATTATCAATATAGTGGCACTATTCCTAGACGACACTATCAAAATGTGCATATTAAACAGCTGCGACATCGCTTGCAATGTTATTTGGTCACCGTATTGATATTCTGTAGACATCCGAAACAAATATTTTCATGGTTGCTCAAGTATTGAGTTCCACCAGTTTGCTCCACAAATCCTATTACCAAGTACGGGTGCTGGCCTCAAAAAGGTTACTACGTCTTGTTGCCTGCACCAGTTGATGTACACGAATATTGTGGGAGGTTGTTTACGTGACACCATTTATCTTCCGAACGGGCGGATTGTCCTGCTCGAGCAGATTCGGGGACGCGATATTTAATTTGTACATGTTTGTTTTCACAGATCGCTTCTGTATCACTGCCCATATTCTCCTATTCAATAAATCTTTTTTTCTTATAGCGTAACAGTCTCCAATATTATTAATCGGTGTTGTGTTTGCCATCTTGTGACATCTGTCATTTCGGCTATTACACTTTAGTGTTGCGACTTTTGCGGCATCTCTTAGTTTCGTTATTAGCAGTTTGCGATTTTGCTTTGAATTTTTATTATAAGGATCCCTTCCATAGTAAAGTTCATGCGGTGACTTCGGATCCATGCTCGACATTGTTTTTGGTCATTGTTTTATATACGTTGATACTCTGGTAACTGTTTTGCCCAGTTTAAACCAAAGCTATCAGCATGCGTCAAATCGTATGCAATCTTTTGCTTCAATGTTTTATGCATCATTTCAAGTTTCCCCTGACTTTGAGGGTGATAAGAGCGAATTTTGCGAATCTTTATATTGAGAACTTTCAACAACCGTTTTACTTCCCCATCGAGTTCACGTCCTCTTTCATGCTGAATTATTTTGGTTTTATCAAATTCTGCAAATATGCGACTCAAATGTTAAGTGATTACATCGGCAGATTTGCTAGGTATGGCTCGTAACCACACAAACCGACTTAATATACCCATTACGCTTAAAATGAATTTAAATGTTTCTTTATTGTATATAACTGCATGTGTCTGCATATTGACGAGATAGATTTTAAGTATGTCGTGCACAGAACTGCTGCACACATGCATTACAGGTGCTTTGTTCGAAGACGTTGCACTGCTCTTCTGATAATGTGGCAGTTTAGTAATAACTTGCTTAATCTTTGCCTCTGAACCTTCAGTATATCTTCGTTTTAACAGATGATATGACCTTCTCACAACAATGCCTTTACTTTTATGGTAATTATGAGTTATAACTTTGCGGCCTTTTGATTCAGACAAAGGCTCTTTTCCCTTTTAGTACAGTCGATTATTTTCAATCGAATAAAACCCCTTGTATCTTTGAAATCTTCGCAGTGTAGATCGTTCTAAGGGTGTCTTTTCTTCAACCGGTACATGACACGCCCCGCCCGATACCACTTTGAACATTACCCTATACTCTGTATCGGACATTAGCACGCACGTCTTCCAGCCCTTTGCTAGCGCCATCACAATCAACAACAGCAAATATATCAACCTATAATACAGCATTAATATTATGTTAGTGAACAACAATAAACTAAAACTCTGTTAACGGTTCTATTTTATTGCTTTTACTAAAATGTATTATCAACGTTAAACTGTTGTAATATTTTAAGAATACCATTTTTCGAAAAATCGCAAAATTGGGGAATTCCAATCTCTATTATAAGACCTTAATCAAAAGCACTGTTCACCAAGCTTGACATACAGGTACACTGCATGATATTATTCCAATCAAATCGTTATGGTTACGACGTCATTTCCCCTGACCTGCACCGTCCGATCATATAAGACCGTAATTGTGCGTTCCCTTATTCCAGAGCAAACGAAACATATTTTCCCCATGCGGTAACACATGTAATAAGCATTTGGTAATACGATGGGTGGACACAGTGTCATGTTAATTTGTCAAGTACTTTGATAATGATTCAAACACTCTAGATGCTTTGGGGCTGACCCTCGTACCCCGTTATCTCAACATATTACAGTATTGTTTAAATTAAGGTATCGCGAGCCACGCGCACTGAGTTTAAGGGCGAATACTCTACTGTTTGTGTCGGAGCAGAAGTCAAAATCTGTCTCCGGGTTGAATACTACCGATTGTTTCCATTGGCTTATTTAATACAGAGCGCGTGATAACGAATTGCGATGGCACGTGCGCTTCATTAAGATAGCCAATGAAAAAACTCTAAAGTATTTTAGTCCGGTGGCAGCATAATACTTCTGTACCGACAAATTCATTTAGAGTAGTCGCCTTTTAACGTTCGCGATACGTTTATTGTATATGACTTTGCAAAGCTTTTTATAAAATCTGGTCCCGGTGCGATCCTGGATCGATGATTCTATCCAAAATATTTGCCTTCTATCGCTGATGCAAAGTTAGCAAAGCTGTCAGTATCCAGCAGAAATACCGAGGAATTCACATTTGTTTTACCCAGACGGTTCCTGTAAGACTGACCTAATTTAACCAAACTTGTCGAAACTGCCTTAAACCTAAAACAAAAACTTACGGGCACCTCGCTTTTCCGTTTTCCGATCAGGTCAAAACAAGGACTTTTGTCATTTTTGAATACAACTTAACGTTTCTTGGTCTGATATGAATAAATATGACCGCTTCGGTCGATCTTCACCGCAGCTGACAATTATTGATAATACTGACGACAACTGATCAATTCGAGCAATACTAACTAAAAACTGGTGAAAGTCGGCCAAATGAACCTCGTCGGGTAATCTAGATCTTACCTGAAAGTGTTAGTCATTTTTACTTCAACTTTATATTTTTAACATGACATACACGGGTTTGCGACATTTATCGTTAATGTTGCGACATATATCGTCAGTTGAAATATTTGCGACATTTATCGTTAAAATTGCGACATATATCGTCAGTAGGATTTGCGACATTTATCGTTCCTTGCGACATTTATCGTCAGCGTTGCGACAAATCTCGTAGCCTGCGACATATAACGGCGATGCGACATTTAACGGCGCTACACTGCCCAGTGACAGCTCGTTAGAGTTTACTCGTTAAAATCCTGAATTATAATTCCGGTTAAGGCAAACTGTTCAATTCATCTATTTGTCATTGTTATGGACAGTATGGTGAACTAATTAAAATAGTATATTTTTGTTGGTAAACGCATTTAATGGCAATCTCAAAAATATGAAAAATGTTAATAAATAACAAGTCACTTATAGACATTTACTTCATGATGATGTTGAAAGATTGATGTAAGTCATTACTATTGATGAACACTTCAATTCAGCATGGATGGATAACGTCCAGTAGATATTTTCCATAAAATATAATTCACGGGCCCATAAGAAACAGTTTCAATATAGCACACGAATTTTAACGTAATTTGTCAAGCTAGTATTTATTAATCAATTTTTTTGTTTCCTTTTTTATTATGTAACAACCGAGTGCGGTTATGTTTCGTTAATCTACTTCCTATCTGTTGAAAACATATTACAAAAACAAACGAGTATCTAAAACTTAGCCCTTCTTTTACAGATGAAAAAGCTACAGATTAATGATGTGTATTATATAAATGTCAAGTTTAATGTTTGCAATTTTTGTTCTCAATTGCAATCTAGATTGAGTTACTGCTTCTATGCATAAATGTGACAACTGTTGACACTTAACTATTATGTTATTAAAGTCATTTAAATGAAATGGCAGTTATCTTAAGTGGGAATTTTAGTTTTAAAAACATTTAATAGTTAAGTGTGTTTTAGATACAATTTAAGTAGGCGTTCATTTAAAAAAGTTTGAACGTGTGGAAAGTGTGACGTACTAAAGGGGGGTGTCATATATTTGTGACAGTGGGGAATGGGTTGGAGGGATAATATTGTCAAACATACTATAACCTACTTTATGGACGGGCCCATGTTCATTGAAACGTTCTCTCTATATAGCTATTCCGTCCGCATGTCCGCACAATCTTATGAAACTACTATTACTATGATGGTATTGAGGATACGTAGATGCAACTTGGTGTATAGACCGCAATTTAATTACTATCTAATGCGTTTTATATACATTCGGCTGAATAATTTTTATGAATTGCTTGTCTAATTTTTATATGACTATTTATTCTGAAGAATTCAATAGATAAACCGAATTGTTTGATATTCTCTGATGCAACGCATTATTATATCTTCGAAAAGGGATGACAATTGACAACTCTTATATTGGCTTTGGCTTTTAAATATGCAACTTGTGCTATAAATAGCTCAGCAACGTTAGAAAGATTAAGCAGTATCCCATTGTTATACATGTAATTATATGCCTCATTACTTATGCTAAGACGTTAATAATTATTGATTGCTGTAACAAAACTACATGTTTCCGACTGTCGTTTACACTATAGAGCAATTTTCTTTGAAAAGCCGTATTAGAATATATTTCTTATAAACACACACTGAGCTTTTATTTAAGACAAGTGACAAACCTCACATACAATACAATGGGATACAGGGCGATAAATACACCATAACATAACACGTGGGTCAAAAGCGTGTTAATGTGCGAGTATCATTTACCGATGAAATCCGATTTATTACAACTAAATTTAGTTTCGAACGAAACTGCTCACTTTCAAATATTTTCTCGCTCCATTGAAACTTTTGTAAAAGGAGTATAAACGAGCGTGTATAAGAATTATAGGGGATTCTATGTAAACGCAATGACCATGGCTTCAAACAAACTATTTCAGTTTGATAAACACAAGTTTCAAATAATTACCATTATTTGAATATTATCTTCTATTCGTTTGCAAATGCATTACATTTGCATCGGCAGATATGATGACATAAAAGAATTTAAGCTGTGAATATAGATTGTAGATATGTTAATGTTATTACATGGACATATATGCAAACGCATACCCATTTAAGTTAGAATTAAGATAACAATTTTTGGTTTATTTCATATTTGAATTGTAATGAACAGCTTCTGCCAAATAAAGTCTTCTGAGTTCAACATGAATCGACAATATGAATCATTATATTTGCATCATGTCGGCATATTAACTTGGTATAAAACTTCGATATCAAATCAAAGTTTACATCTGCAAGGTAATTGATGTTATACCATTTAATAATGCCATGTAATTTAAATTTACAGTAAATCTAGGCCTGACATTATTCGACAGGAATTTAGTTTAATGTTTGTATAACTTATGCGAATAATAATACACATTAATAGGGGATTTTGACAGATTTTGAAGGTATCGTTGTTGCTTCACTACTACTAACAATAGGCCACATCAAAAACGATTCTATGTGAAGCTAACAAGGATATGGGTTATATGTAATATGTGTGTTATTTACGAAACAACCGGTTAGGGCTTTTCCAGTCAAGCTACGCAAATTGTCATTAGTTAAATGTGCACTTATTTAATCATTCTTAAACAGTTTTAGAGTACTTCTATCCCCTATTTAATAATACTTAATTGGTTAAGAAAAGCGTTACAATGACGTTCCAACATTTGGCTGAAAGCTTGCATTCTTAAAGGATATTTAATATTTATGAAGAAAACCGGATGAAGAATTTATGTATTGCATTCCATCAAAGGAAGTATTGTGTTATTCTAGTCATGAAATTTAAAGATATGTATCATCATGTTAATAAATGTTGACAAATAATCCAAATTTAGCATTATGTTCAAACTGCAAGTGTACACTACGCGACAGCTATTGAACATTGCAAATGATTTGTGTGGTTAATGGCGGCGCGTGAAATCGATCGTCTGCTAGATATAAAGCGGTATTATGCAAAACAGCAAGTAGAAAAACGATATCAATACACATGTTTGCCCGACTATTCAACGTACTTATTTTTCTATTTATAATAAGGTTTTAAAGAAGACAGGATAATATGTCTGATAATGGCGTGATTTATTCACTACATGAATAATATAACCAAAAGATTTCAGAATACAACAAATAATGGTATGTCATCAGGCGTGCAACATGAGTTTCAAGTTTCAAGTTTTTTTATAAGATCATCGGCAAAATGTCTTTGATCATGTTCATACAAATTTTCTAATTTTAGGCAAAACACATCAATACTATACATTAACATGCATGTTAATACAATATATTACGATGAGAAACGTTCAAACATACTGTACAAACGCAAATGTATTAACAACTAGATAAAACATACAACTAATAGATAGACAGTATAATCTCGCTTTCATACAACATTTAATTAAGAAGGATGTTTTTTTTATGTTTTTACTTGTTGGTTCATTTCAGGCAAAAGTTATAAAATCTGTGAAATTGTATTTATTTCAAAGCAGAACAAGAAAGTAAATCACAATACAATTATTGTACATTGATTTAATGCTTTTATTTCAATATAATTAAAATTTTCGTACTACATCAAATCTAAAACTGCAGTACCGAGAGGTTTGATATTTGACATGCAACATCTTAATGTGAACCTCTTTCGATTTTGTCTAAAACATGTCCGTTTGATCAAATCATTTCTCTGTTTGTGGGTTTGTTGCTTATATTATGTGAATAATTCAAAGTATATTACAAAGGGATTATGATAATATAGATCACATTATCATAGAATTAATGACTATACAAACACCCAAGTCGTTTTTTTAAGGAAATTGACCAATGAGCTTTACACCATGTCATTTCATAGATTTGAATACTGCTGGAGCCGGCGACTTCAACAGTTAATGCAAGGCATTATGGTGGTTTAATATTCACCATTTCAACATAAAAGCGACTCTCTGATGCTCAGATATCATTAGTTGATATCGTCGAATTTCAGTCAAAAACGTTTATCTCGTGCCATTTTGACAAACTATTATTCTCATATTCAAATACTCCAAACACATGCTTTGTTTGTTTCTTATGCGTGATGTATTACAAATTGGATGATAAAACACAAACTAATATGTATTTAACAATTTAAGGCTAAAACACGTGGTCGTAATACAATATAAAGCGGGATCAGTTTACAGATCTAGGTAAAAAGTACATTGTAGCAAACACTCTTGTTAAAAAATAAAATCCTTAACACAATTTAACTGTTTTGTTGTTTTCTTTATGAATGTTATAAATGTATTTAAAAAACGGGGATTTTGTTTTAAATTTTAAAAGGTGCAGGCACTATCGAAAAGACGATTCGTTTTTTTATCTCACATGTAAACACTTTTCCGGACGATGAAAACGTACCTAAGGGTAGAATTAATTATTTTATAGAATCGCACACAAAAGGGTTTAAACTTTTTTTTTGGCAATTATAAATAAATAAGTTTGCGCATTGAATTAGGTGTTTTTTTATTTTAACATATGATCAACATCAATTAAGTTAGAGATATTGTCCATAACAAAATTGTAATGTCATATAAGACCTAGTTTCTACAGATTTATCCATATGTTAAACCACATTACAGAATACGATCTAAAGCTTGTATATTGTCATCACCCTTCATAATATAATTACGAAGTAGGAGAATACAAATTAATTGGTTTGGTACATTCAAAACCAGCAAGAGGCATAAGAGATGCACTGATTATTTTATTGAGTGGATGTGCCTGGTAAATAAAAGTCCATGTCGGAAAACTCTTTAACAACAATATCAGCTCTCCGAGTAACTTTTATATCGACGTCATTATGATTAAATTATGAGCACTCAGAGTTTGTTGATTTGCAAGATGGTTTACCAATACGAGACCGCAGTCGTTGTGTAAGTTTGCTGCTACGTTCTGTGAAATTGAGGTCAAGACCAAGTCTCACAAAGGCTTTTATTATCCGATCATGCATAAGATTCGACTCGTATGAGTTCATATTGACTATAATGATCTGCCTTCCGGGTTGACATTTGAAGCAGGCCCAAATACCATTGAATTCGATGACGCAACGTTCGTCGGTGTGATAGTCATCGCAGACAAAAATTACGAAAGTTTTACTCACGCTAATTGCCTTCAGAATCGTCGATTCCAAATCATCTCCAAATTAAATATTGAAGAACGTTGAAAACACTTCATAATTTGATTGATTTAACATAGGTCGAACGTCATGTTCTATTAGTTTGCTCACAAACGAACTATTTGGCGAATACGACAGAAATACATCGAAATGAAATTTGTGTTCATTGTTTGTCCAATTCTTACTTAATGAGCTCTTCAATATAAAAATCTCATAACGGTAATACAAACCAACCATACCGATTAAGAACGTTAAGCATAGAAATATCCCTGTTCCAATCATCGCCCACTTCGTTGCCATCACAGCGTTTTCATTACTACAGTTTAAAATGTCGGCAGTGACATGAAACGCGTCATACACACCTTTTCCCGTTTAACAAAACAATAGATTCTCCCGCCCTTTGCTGCGAATCCATTCACCGATCCAAAGGTTTCCACAATTACATTTCACCATACTCTTTCCGAAGTTCATTTTGTTGGGATCCAGGGAATAAAATTCGATCGGTATTTCTGTTAACTCATGTGTGGAAAATTGTATTTCAATATCTTTGTTCAACCCGCCAAGAAAGGAAGCATGTATTTCGACGACTGGTGTATTTACAAACGACAGCTTAGTTATCCTGCTTAGGTAGTCTGTGGGTTTTGCTAATGTCATGCTCCCGTTTTCAACGTTGAGCTCAATTTTTGCGTTTTTCCAATATCCGCATGGAACAAACGCCGGCATTTCTTTAAGATTGGAACAATTCACAACAACGGCGCCTAGTAACTGGTTATCAGTACATGTGCAAACAGGACGGACTTGACAACTTTCAGTAACGCAGTTTGGATCTGATGGATGTGGACATTCTTCAAGGTTGCATGTAAATTGGTTATAGTCTCCACTTTGTATTAATTCTACCAATAGTTTGCCCTTAAGATTGGCAGGTTCCTTACAAAAGCTCATACTATTTTTTAGATCATAACGAACAATAAACCAATCCTTCGCACTTTTCAAAAAGGGGGTAAATGAACAATCACAGTTATAACCAGAGTGTTGAGTATAAACGTGGTCATGAAACATTTTTCCTAAATACTTATAATCGGATACGCCCGCTGCTGTGTAATTGATAAGTGACATTCCTGATGCATTATCAAAACCCCATTTGCCTGGTCCATAAACAGTACTTTCGTTAAAGACATAGTTGGCATTGGATACTGAAGAGATTGCGCTATTCGTGAAATCTATTATACAGTAGGTTCCGATTCGGTGCAGGTCGCTTTAATGTATACTTTCAAATTTAATACTTGAAAGGTCAACCCTTAAACTATTACCATGTTTTATACTAAGTGTTTTTGGCTCTAATGTCAAAATGGGGTTTCCATGGTGATCCAAAATACGCAGATAGCTCATGTCGTTAAACGTTGTGTTGGGCATGTGCTTGATTCTGTTATTTCTCATATTTAAATAATCTAAATTATGCATGCAAGCTAAAGCGCCAATTTCACTCAAACCGTTTTTCGACATATCTATATGTATTAATTTGTTTGAGTGTGTACATATATTTTCAGGAATAAACAAAAGCCTTCCTTTAGTGTGTTGCAATCGAAATAACACAGTGGCGCTAATATTTGTACGGTTGTCCTTGCAGATCACCACACTTTGTGTTGGTTTTCTCAATTCTATCTCACAATTTGAAAACGTAACACCACATTTTATCGACTTGTTCTTTGCCGCAATGTCCCAACATGTCATGGAGTGGCATGCACAACACTCATCATAATCAATAACTGGCATAGGTTTTTGACAGATGTCGTTGCAGTACAGATAGCCGCGCATCTCACCTGCAATTAGATAAAATTGTGGTAAGTGATCGGAACTTTATTTTCCCGAAACTGTAAATAACTATGAAGGCGAGATTACCAGTACGATCATAAAGCCCAACAGCAAAACAGAGATCGTTTGTGAACTTTTCTCTACTGAAAAAAAGTATCGTTGACCTACATGTACAACAGGGCCCGAGCTCCTTGATATATCTTACATTCACGGAGAGGGATGACACTTTATAGAAAACTGTTTGTAAGTTTAATATGCAGGAGAAACAAGCGCTATTCGAAGTAAGTTCAACTGTTACGAAACAATCTAATACGACAGGTGTGCGTACAGCTGTAACTGAGACTTGTTACGGGTCACGTACCCAAAGCAAGTGAGGCTAGCTTAAAACCTCGATCGCAAATCCGATCCCATACTTCTCTGAACCACATATGTTTAATTAAAAGACCTAACTGACTCAATCTGTAAAACCCTTTGGATGACGCAGTGCATATACGGATGCAGTTAACAAACATCAAAGGCGTCGTAAACAAAAAAGCACAACCACTCGAAAGTACTCTAAATCTTACATTCCATTAAATGGAATGGCTTAGACATCGGTAAAGAAGGAAGAGGAAAATGCACGTCAAATAATATTGAACTACTATGACAGCTATGAGCTGTGCCAATATATTTGTGATACTATTAATTGCGTGCATAATCAAATAATATCGAAACTACTTACTATTAAATATTTTCCGGCTCCTTTCAATTTTTTGTAAAAGGATCATAAACGAGCGAGAATTAGAATTATAGAGGGTTTCATTTAAACATAATGATAATGGCTTCACGCAAACCATTTCAGTTTGACGAACAAAAGTTTCAACTACTTAGCATAATTTTCATGTTTTATTCTTTTCGTTCGCAAAGCATTTCATGTGCAACGGATTACATGATGATACACACGATTCAAGTCGATGCAAGGTGTCTATATTGATAAATACTCAATATGTTAATGCTATAACATGGTCATACGCTAAAACATATCCAATTTAAATTCAAATTAAGTTAACAATTTTTTTCCTTATTTCATAATTAAATTTAAATTGGCCGCTTCTGCAACATTTAAGGCTTTTTAGTTCAACACAAATCGTCTATGTGCATCTTCGAATTTGCATCATGTCGGCATTTTAACTTGGTATAAAAGTGAGATATCAAATCAAGGTTTAAATCTGCGAGGAACTTTCTGTTATACCATTTCATGATGCCATGTAATTATATCGCTTACAATACATCTGAACGCGCCTTATGTTATTTACAATTGACAACATATTCGAATAAATATGACTGCTTCCAAGAATAGCTCAGGATGACATTCGCGCTTTTATTACTTAACTGAGAATAGTCGATGCGTATGATGAAAGCAATATTCCGAAAATTCGAAAAGTAATTTAGATGTTATATATAACTTTATTGCGAATAATAATACACAGCAAATATGTCATTTTGACAGATTTTGAAGGTATCGTTGTTGCTTCACTACTGCTTACAATAGGGCACATCAAATACGTGTCTTTGTGAAGCTAACAAGGATATGAATACTTTATAAAATGTGTGTTGTTAACGAAACAAACGGTTATGACGTGACCAGTCAAGTTCGGCATATAAGCTAAATGTGCTCTTATTTAATAGGTCTTAAACAGTTCTAGATTGATCATACCCCCTATTTAATAATACTTATTTGGTTAAGGTAGACGTTTAAAAAGCGTTTGAACATGTGTCGGAAAGCTTTACATTTTGTTCCAGCTATGACGGGTAGGGCATGAGATTGTTCCGTATGCGCCATACAGCCTCATTTGCATTTTTAATCTTCCCAAAAACTATCAAATGCATGACTAGTTTGATAGCTGTGAACGTCCAAACAGGCATTCATCTTTTTGAAATGATTTGAAATTAAGGCTGACCTTGTCGTTAGTTTTTTTAAATTTATCAGTTTTCCATGTTTTTTTGCAATTGTTTTTAAGGTTAAAAACTAATTTACCAAAAACAGTTATCAAGACACTAAACCACAAGAACAGCAATACTTTATTCGGTATTGACTTACAACACACAGCGAAGACACAACTACGTTCTTTTTGTTTCAGCATTCTATCCATTGTAGATTTATGACAACCAGATCTTTATTAAAAATGATACGGCTTCGTCCAGTCTGTGCCTTAAAGAAGGGTCGTTCGCGAAACATTTGTCATTGTGTCCGGTTGCTTGATATCAATGCACATACTCACTTTCATAGATCGATGAAGTTTTGCTTGTTATCATATTTTTGGCAGAACAACATTTAATATTAAAGTGTTTCTGCAGTCATTAACAAGGTCAAGTTATATCACAACTGTAACATACCCTTTTAAATAAATTTAATCTAACTATTTTAATCAATATTGAACTTGGAAAAGTACTGACACCCTGATGGCCAATAACAAAATGTATTTACACTACAAAAAAGGGGATATGACATATGCTGTTTTAGACTCACCTGTCGCAACTTTCAGTTTGGTCAAAGGGAGATAACTTACTACTCTTGACACAATTATTTGAAATTTTACTTGGTAACATAATCACCATATTAAATAATTATAATCTTATGGAATGAGCGTATGCATTATGTTAAACAAAAATAGTTAGGATGCACAGTGACAATTACCAATAGCTAATGTTGTCGGAATGACATTTTAAGGACGCCGATTATTTGCAATAATGGACAAAGTATCTGCAAATAGGACAAAGAATACCAGTTCCATTTTACTAAATATCTATTCAATATTGTTAAAATAGTTTTGTTTACAATTGACAGCATATTCGAAAAAATATGACTGCCTCCGAAAATAGCTCAAGGCGAAATCCCCGCTTTTATTTCTGAGCATATGACGATAGTAAAGACGTGTGATGTAAGCAAAATAATGGAAACGCCGATTAAAGTGTTCACATCGAATCTAAACGTTTTTGTAGTTGAAGAAACCCATCATTCATATTATAGTGATCGGATAACTTATTTGTCGATCCGTCATTTGACACGATTTAGTACATTTTTGTTGACACATAAAGTATACAAGAGACACTAGTTTAGTGTTTTAAAAATGTGCGACGGAACATTAAATCTTCATGTGGCCTTACAAAAACGAATAAAACATATTTTGATAAAAAACAGTCACAATAGTTGAAAACAGTCAGAAAATTTTCAAATTGTTAAGAATGAAAATGTATTTAGTTTCGGTCAAAATTACGATCAACAAATAACGTCTTGTTCACACTTAAGTTGAACTGTATAGGATGGAGATTCATATGACATTTCTGCATATTATGTGTGCGACAACCTAGTGACCAATCGAATTATTAAACAAGTTGTTAAAAAGTTAACAAATTTCACTATACAGTTGTAAAACAGCACATAGTTGCATAATTCAATCATTTAAGCGACAAACCAAATAAGACAAACAGAAATAATGATTTTTTTTAATTGATACGTCTAGTAATTTTTCAGAATACACGTATGCCCATGTAAGTAATACCACACAAATAATAACATTACCTATTTTTAAATGCCGGTGATTTTAACAATGAAATATATATGAAATTTAAACTTAAAGTACTATAATGTCATATATTGACATCAAATTCACAATGTTCATCTGTGGTTTTCACTATTTGGTCATTTATTGGTAGAAGATGTGTACCTCTATATTATTTTCGCTATCGGAGTGTAGCAGTTGGTGTCTACATGAACAGGACCAAATTAAGTGTTTTTTTAATCGAATCAAGTGATATGTACAGTGAGATGTGTGATATTTAAGTTACACATAATGCGCACCATCTTGTGTTTTAGAAGTAAATTTAAGATATACAGTAAGTAATAGCAGCGTTGTTGAGATATGTAAAACAAAATGTGCATCCCTCCCGACTGATCTACTGATAACGGGCAGTGTAAATGGGAGGGTAATGTACAATGCATTCAAGGCTTGAATACAAAATGTAAATGCGCTACATAAATATACCTGTACAAAAAGTACAGTTCATACTAGCATTACAGTCGCAATGAAGCATAGGGTTTGAAACCGCATTATGATTCAATCAAATTAAACGAACACTCAACAGTGTCCAAGTTCAAACAAGTAATTACTTTTTTAATAATCAGAAAATTCGTTAAAACCAAATGTATGTAAAGCAATAATAATTATCCCTGGTTATCTTGAACAAATTCTGACTTAAAAAAAAATGAAATGAAAGCATAATCCACTCTGCTTCTTTTGCGCAGGACTTTGTTGTTTTTTGTAACCTTAGATCTTTCTCTGAATAAAGTTCACATGTGATCATTTGGTAAAAAGAATTGGTGTTGCGATAATTATGTGGTCAACTTTAAAGGAACCTGCTGTTAGTGCGAAATACTGACAGCTATAATGGTTCACATATTTAAACAAAGATTAGTGAATACCAAATGAGAAAAATATCACTAGAAAAATCGAAATATGCATGAAGAGCTATTTGGCTGGTGTACAGTTGTTAACTATTAATCAGTTTAAATAAATTAAAGACGACGTTTTTGTCAAGCAAAACAATGTAATAATGAAGTGTATTTAGTTATGATTGTTTTATTTCTAACGACGATTCAATACCCTAAAGTATCAAAAAGTAAAGTACATATGTGTCTGAAGTGTAAAACCCCAATTATAATATTTCCAAGATAAGTCAAGTGTGGATCATTCCTTATTTATGTAACATTATTTCCCAAAATGAAATGATCTCAATATTGTCGATAAGAGTCTTCCTAGGCGGAATTTAGGATATATTATGAACGAAATGTTATGTTCCGAACTACATGCTTTTAAAAAAATAAGTTTTTTTCAACTTAATAAAGACCCCAACTTCCATATACGCGTTAGATAAGCCAAATTCCGGGTTTTTTGAAAGCAAACTGATGCATTACGAACGTGACGCCTTTGGTTTTTTTATGGTTACTTTACATTTGAGTGATTTTGTCATGAAAATGTTTTGATCTTATTTAAGTTTTTTTGTATAAACGTTTCATTATATTAGTATTAATTTATAATTCATTATTCAATTAATGAAACCGATGTTACTTCTTTTCTAAATTAATACATCTTTCAGACACCGATTTTTTCAGATCGAGAATGATTTTCTCATATATATATATTTTTTTTTTCTGTGTACTATCGAATGATTATAATTGTACACACGATAAATGGTATTGTGGGCAGCATTGTATGCCACGGATATATTTTGTAACGCAGCCTGGTAATGCTAAACAACATCTATAGACAGTAAAAGCCGAGAATAATTGTATATCAATAACGACTGTAACTATTTTCTCATCTCCGTCATTGAATCTTAAACACCTGTATGGTATTCGATTCGCCATGATTGACGTTTATCAAATGCCGCCATGTTTCGACAGCAATTCTTAACATTATACCAAAACCAGTATACCAACAGTCCATCATCAAACAAACCGTTTTGCTTCATGTTGTGAATTAGAATTCTTATGTTGAATGCGCATGACAAAAAATCGAATGAAAACACGTTTTTAAATATAATTATTATTTAATTTACAATTTAACATAAAATAAAAACATTAAAGACCAATACACGTTAAGAGACATTATTAAAATGATTGAATATAACTGTGTTTAATGTTGACAAGTATTAGTGTATACTTCAAGTAAACATTTAATCTAGTTTTGCGCGAAAAGTTTTGTTTGCAAAACATATCAAGCTTTCATTTGCAAATTATAGCTCAATCAAGTTTCGTTAGACACATGAATCAACACATATAATTTTTCGGTTTAAGAAAGTTTAAGAAATAACACGATACACAACTCGCGCGAATATTTCTGCAAAGTTAAGCTTTTGGAAACCAGGTTAGAAGTAAAGATTTATAGAATTACGTAAACAATAATGAATAATGCTGCAAAGAACTGAATAACAAACGTAAGAATGCCATGACATTTGGCTATAAAAAACAAATCATACTACCAATTGTTATTTTTCTCAATTAGTATCATTCAAAACCCAGAAATGTATTCGAAAATGAAATCTATTATTTGCTCTAAATCGAGAATACAACAGTTATTCGTCGATTTTACATCTTTAATATTTCGTTTAGCAGATTATTTCACCAAGAAAGATATTATGTATAATATCTATTTTATGCAAAAATACCGCTAAGGTACATTTCAGTTTTTTTTACATCAGACAAATACTGTATACCCCTAATTTATTTTTATATTTTTACTATAACAAAAGACGTGATCAAAACAAAACGTTACATGTAGATAAGGTATGTTTTTCACAGAACCAACTTATTTCAAAGCGATTACAGCAAGTAGTTGCTAGCATTAACTTGATCATATCAAAACGTTTTATAAGCAATCACATCTGGGCTACTTATATGTATAAGGCACATTTGATTTTTTATACTGCAATGCTCAGATTTCATTCATTTTACGACATTCACGTGTGTGATTATCATTCACAGATCAGATATTTCGGATGGTGCATATAATTGACTAAATTGAAACAAACAAATCAACATATAACCAGAGGCTTACTGGTGAGCTAAGTGTAAGGGTTAATTGTTTTGTGTCGTTTACATCTGACCTTACCCATAAATAAATGTATCTGTTTTGGGTATACTACACTTAATGACATAAATAAAAATGTGTTGCAAGTTATTTTTCAATCCTTTAGTACATGGAATATAGGTCAATAAAGCCGTATGTTTGCGACCAGTTTTCGACGTTTGACACTGATGTGTGACCTACGTCTTAACAATGGTGTGTGTGTGTTACATATTGTCTAATATAGGTAACAATTTGTGCATCCGCTAAATAATAAAATCATTCTCTTAAAAATTCCCTTTTGTGGTGGGAGCAGGTTATACTGTCAGCTCAGGGTTTAATTGGTAACTAGTTGTAGTTTATGATATTGCTAGCACTTTTATTTGTGTTAATTATATAACTGAGTTTCATCAAAATCTTACTCTGACAAATCAAATAATATTCACAATATTGGTAAAGTATTGAATATACTTATTTGTTTCATACGATGTTAAGTGATTGAACGTGTACAATACTTCGTCACAACTGGAGCATCGGAAATCGCAAGATATCACGATTTCTTTTGACCTCGTTCAAAAGCACGGGTTTATGAGTCTCAGTATTCTGTATTAAGTGATAAAGGTGTAGTAAGTGTAAACTATTGTATTTCTTTGATGTTTTAACAAAAAGCCTGGTATTAAAGACGTTGTCAAGTAGCATGTAAATGGGTTTAGATCTTGCAAACTTAAGTAGAGACGAACGTTTGAAAGGTATTGAAACTTCAATAAAATTATGTGATTATTATAATTACTTTTTGTGCATTCATGTGATTATTATAATAATTTTTTTTTATATAAAGCCAACTGGTCGATTGACATAAATTGAAAACCAATTTCGGGTAATGGTTATTTCATAAGTTTCTGTAGTTTCATTTTTCCTATTTATTCAAGTATGAGTTTTATTGTCTAGTAAATGCGCTATTTGTTCCAAGTCAATCCTATCAGACTACAATCGTATCTCCGTTTGTTAAGTATTGTTCGTAGTGAACTTGCATATTATTTTAAGGATCTTATAACAACTGTTGTTTATTCCCTGAGTACTTCAGGAGAGTACAAATGGTCTTATTGATGAAGATTTATCACACAACAAAGTATCAGAAGTGTACGCAATTAAATGTTTGACACATTTATACACGCTGAACCTCGGTTTTAACCACATAATTCACTTTTCAAGAACACAACTCTACACGAAATGAATTATTTGCGAGTACTCCGTCTAGATGGAAACAATTTGGCTAATCTTGATGCCAATACTCTGAACATCAGACACGGAAACATTCTTTTTGTTGATGTATCATATAATCACTTCGAAACCTTGGATATAACCAACCTTCATCGGCCGGGATTTTTCTGCGCCTTCAATCTATCGAATGTGAATATTAAATAAATAACGAACGTCGCGCATTTTAAATTTGATGAAAACAAGACATATTGGCCAGGGGACAATTTCGTATATAATACGGCTATTCATTCTAGAACTATGCCGCCACTGGTCTAACTGATATGAAAAAAATAGGAAAACTAATTTAAGGGGCTGTACTTTTCAAGAATTCGTTTTTTTCGTATGATTGCGCCTTAGTTCCTTATATCATGGAATTAAGGGGCTGGATGTTAAACTGTTTAAATCTTGTTGATTATCCACTAGTGTATAATGAGCAATTAAGATTCAGAAACAGATCTTTAGATGATGTAATTATAAATGAAGACTAAAACGACCTTGCTTGTGAGTTATCTTACTGCTCTTTCCCCCTGACAAGAATTATCATTCCGAAAGCTGTTCTCAACGTACTGAATGTGAATCTAGATGAGTTGCCTGATATTTTACCGGTTGGTCATTGGAGCAACCAGAATATTGAACTAAAGATAAATGGAACAAACATAAGAAATATTGATAGCCGTTTATACCTTGACAGGGCGGTGTCATTACGCATTGGTAGATGTTCCGATATTACACCGACAGCGTTGCAAACCATGCCTAACGATATACAACTAAATATCAACAGCCAACAAAAAGCACTCCTTTTTATTTTATTTTTAATGAATCCATAGCAGATACAGTTAGGGAAAAAAACGTAATCTGCACATGTAAAAATCTTTGGATAGGGACGTGGATTCGAGCAAAAGGCAAACGCGGGCAATTTCTTTGTAGAACTACTAATGGAGTAATTTGTGCATATTATGTAGATTATATACTCTTTTATTGCACATGTCATAATAATAGCCAACTTTGGTCTATTGTAGGAGTGGTAACAGTAACAATTGTTTTGACCTTTGTGAGTGCGCTCTATTGGTGTTTGGTAAGGTACGAAGTGCTTATTTTGAAAAGGAAGTATTTACCGTGTCAAGAAAGAAGACAACAGCTTTACAGGCAACGTATTTATTTCATTCTTTTAAGCTATTCCGCATTTTTTTTAAATTTATGGTGCGTTTTTTGCGACCAATGCTTATAACAGCAAGCTTGTTTGTTTTCGATTCTTTTCACGTCATTGAACTCGATGAGGAGGATATCGGTGTCCAGCTGACAAAGGCAGTTAGTAAGTGCAATTATTATCTCATAATTGTATGTGAAGATTATTAAAGCGATGAGAAAACCTGTCGTGAATTTAACACAATATGGAAACCTTTTGAACACATATCACACCGACCTGTCATAAATGTTAACTTCAACTCTGCGGTCAGTTTGGAGATATCAGATAGACGTATGCGTGCGTTCCTTTGACTTAAACAGGATCACAATTTCAAGGACACAAACACGCAATTTATCGACGAGCTGAATGCTAGATTATGTGCGCCTTTTGCGTCTGCACATATGGCGTAGCGATTGCTTAAGGAATACCTGATACACGGCAAAGAATACTGCACCATTCAGACAGCCCTTGTGATGACCCAGACTGGAAATTTACTGTTTCAATAAATGCAATACATTATAAGTTAATATGAGTGACGCATATTTTAAGTCATACTGTTAAAATGATCCTATAGAAGTGAATTGTATATACATTAAGTGTATATCTCATGCAGTTAATATTCGTATTAAGCTTCCAGATCTAAAAGCAAAAACTACAAAATGGCTTGAAATTGTGGCAGTGCATTATATTGCTTTCCTCTTTTAATGACCATTTTTTATAATTCGACAAGTTATAAAAATGCGTAATCATTAAGAGCCGAAATGCAAGTAATTATGAACATTTTTATTGTATTTGTATCATGATTTTATGACTAAACCCAGAACTAAGCTGTGTTATGGCTTACTATAAAATAGCAGAGCACATTAAACATAAGCTGTTTTAACACATCATTTCGTAGTACCACCTACAACAACTAATTGTACACACTAAATCAACATCAGGAAAATAAGCAACTAGTAAATATGGCGAATGAAACACACTTCTACAATAGCCGCTCATTTTAAAAAATACTTCTCATTCACATAGACAACATAGTTGTTATTTCGACAAGATAATTAATCGTATGTAGTCAAGCTTTTATGTTAATCGGACCAAGCGTTTTATTCGTTATCTCTGTATCTATGTGTGTGTCTTTAGCATGGAATACTATATTGTTTTTATATTATCTTGGGTTAACGTGTATGCCTGCAAATTATCAATCAATTCAACTGTTGTGTAGGAAAAAGGAATAAGCATCGTCTTCTGATTTAACAGCTAAAACCAGAAACACAATCGATACATCATAGTAACGAGTCATTTTTTACGATTAACTATATTTATGGATCCTTGATAAAATTAACTACAAACATATCGCCACATTCCGGTTAAATGCCGTAAATGACGGACAAAAAGGGTCTCTCTTGTTGGTTCATACAAAGTAACAAAGTTGCACGGGTGTTATGTTTCTATTTCTCTGCCTTCTTATTCTTGATATATCGTGATACATTTCAACACCGTTATTTCGAACACCGATAATCCGAAGTCACCGTTATTTCGAAGTATTTTTCGGGTCCCGATATATGTATTTATTATCGGTGTTTGATTGAATAAAATTGTTTGACAGGTTTTGAAGGTGCGCGTGTTCAATGATGCGGAAATCAAGATTTCCTCGTGCATAGATTTGTAGGTTTGTTCATTCGACAGGCAAGCAGGGTAGAGCGTTGACGTGCTTTAAATCGTTTAATTATTTTATTTGTTAATGCTATGTTTTGTTTAAAGGCTAATATTATGCTTTATGTGTTTCAGTGAGTGTTAAGAGAGTAGAAGGATGACTTAAGATAGAACGGGGCATTGGTTCCGGACATTAACGAGTATACTTGTTATACTCCATTTTTCACAGTTCTATGTATAATGACACTTATTTGCCATTCATACTTTATGGCAATGTTGTTTTTTTTGGAACCAGTGTTTGTGCGTGTGTTTTCAAGAAATAAATTACCCTGCTTGTCATGACACCTAAAGAAATGTGTTTGTTTTTATAATAAATGGTTAGATGATAAATAATTTATGTTTGGCATAAAATGAAATGGAATATAAAACTTAATGGTTCTTCTTTGTTTAATGTAAAATTTCATTGTTAATCCGAACTTCGTTAAACCGAAGAAATCGTTAATTTGAAGTGATTCAGTCGGTCCCAACACTATAATTCGCACCTTATTAACAATCTTTAATCCCAAGTCAAAACTGCAAATTACTGAGCGTAATTTCACACCTTTGTCGTGGCTCGTCAAAAGCCGATAATTACACCTTTGTCGTCTGCGCGAACGCCGGTGTTCAGAGAGACATCGCGTATTAGTTAAAAAAATGTTAATTAATTTCCGGAAATGTATTAATATGTATGTATGTCTGATAATTTGTGCTATTCATTATATTTTATATGTTCTGTAATAAGACAAAAATAAAAACAAGAAAAATATTCGTTTTATTCCGCCGTTTGTTACAAGTGGAAATCTTTTGCTATCTGACTAGTTTACGCTTTTGAGTAAGCGTGTAACCGAACCATGTGAATTACACAACGTTTCATTTATATGGCCCTTGATGTTGGAAATTGAAAATTTTACATCATATTTTGCCCCGTTCTTTTTCTGTCGATAAATTACCCTGCTTGTCATGACACCTAAACAAATGTGTTTGTTTTTATTATAAATGGTTAGATGATAAATAATTTATGTTTGGCATAAAATGAAATATTTGACAGAAGACTTCTTTGATTTTGTAAAAAATGAAACGTTGTGGAATTCACATGGTTTGGTTGTAACAGTTGAACTTACTTCGCATTGCGCTCGTTTCTCCTGCATATTAAACTGACAAACGGTTTTGTATTAAACGCCATCCTTCTCCCTACTTTTAATATCTATATCGATGAGCTCGAGGCCTGATGTAAATGTAAATCAAAGAAATATCAAACCTCTCGGTCTTGCAGTTTTAGATGTGATGTATTAGTGCTAATTTTGACCCAAGGGTTATGATTTGAATACAACGTTGTAGAGGACCACATTCTACCAACTATTTTCAATGTTTTTATTAAGTCAATTAAAATCATGTGAAACCTTGGGAAATCTTCCATTTCGATCTGAGGAGTACGATTTGAACAAACATAGAAGAGTATCAATAGATTATGTTCAGCACTTAATTTTGATATAATACAGTGGTGGTTTTAGAGAAGAAGATGTTTGGAGCTTTCCTTTAAAAATCTATTTAGAGCCCCTGTCGCCAATTATTGAACGTTTCTGAACGATTGTTGTCAATATTACGAACATAACATTAACCCCAAATATCGCGAAATACTTAATCAGAACATTGCATACCCATACATGACAACATGAACGATATCAAACATTTGAAGATGCTGCAAACGTAAAAAAAGGAAAAAGCAAAGCTTGTTATATACTACAAGGGTACCTCATACAATCACCAGCCAACTTCATCAAAAGACTGAACATAAAAACCGGTCACAACCCCTCCGCAAATGCATACAGAAAGCATATAAACAACACTGCCGACAAGCTCGACTTTGACCTTGAATAGTTAATAATGCTTTTATCTGACGTCAGCGATCAACACTCTTTCACTGAAACAAGAATCGTTGATCTACATGTACAGCAAGCCCCGAGCGCATGGATATATATTACAAGCACAGAGAAGGATGTCACTTAATACAAAACCGTTTGTCAGTTTACTGTGCAGAGGAAGCAAGCGCCATAGACAGTAAATTCAGGTGTTACGAAACATTAGGCCACGACTTTTATATTTCTTGGTTTACAAAACCGCCGACCCTAATTTTTGGAAAATGGGAAAAAAAATAAAATCGGAAAATCGTCTTTTTTTTAAATATTTTATTCCCGACCGCACTGCAAAATGAGCGAAATGAGAAAAAAAACGATCCGGTTTGAGTACGGTTGCGAATAAAATCAAGTAAGTACAATCAACGATTGGTTCACATATATTGCAGAGATCGGGATATTTTTCAATGTGACACATTATGTATCAGTCCTTTTATAGGCACTTCTCAAAATTTATTTCGGGTAAAAATTACAGACAATAAGAAAATCAGCGTCAGTCAAATGTCGACCCCATCAAAATTTATTTCCGTGTCTGTGACGCAACTTTATTGTTTAACATGTTAATTATATTAAACAAACCCGATAGTATTTGATAATAAGTATAAATAATCCAATAAATCACTGCCATTATTTACGATATATGTGTTTAGGAATTTTGTAAACACGTCCGCCATAGTTTATAGGAACTGTACAGAAAGTTTGGAAATCGGAACAAATCGGTATATCTCGGAAAATCATTGATACATGTATTTGTCGTTTCAATGCTTAGGGCCGAGTAATTTCGGCAAATCGGAACTCAACTTGTGTAAAACACTAGCTCAATTAACCGTTAAACTCCGCCTCCGTTCTCTGCAAAAGATTCGAAAGCGGAGCTATGCACGTGCTTTTATTAAATTGGAGGATTGCAATTGAGAGACAAACACACGATTGGTTCGGCATGTTGATTGCTAGACAAAGGAAGCCAATTTTTTCGGCGCGAAATTTGTCGCTTTATTGCTTCCGACAGAAAGCGGCTTTCCTTTGATGACGTCAAACTGTCAATTCACACAGACTGCACATTTTCGGAAGACTTTAACTGACTCCTTGTTTACAATTCCAGTAAAAAAAACACTTGCTAACATTAAACTTTGGATTAAATTATCAAAATAAAGCAAAAGCGAAGTTGACAAATATGATTAAATTAATTCGCGTCAGTTCAAATAAGACGTTTTGCGTTGTAAATCAACGAGTTTTCATGACAACAACAACTTTGACAAACATTACCGCGACGACGCATGGATCGATCTACCTCGATTATTTTTTTTCATGTACGATCTCATAAGTCGAGTAAGAGCAAACACATACCGGGTAATTTGTGTATGAGTAGTTTATCTTATATAAGATTTATGCAACGGGCATCGCATTGCGTAATGGTGCGCATCCAATTATGGAAATGAAGCGCAGTTTTTCGTTTTAATGGGAGAAGAACGCATGTCATGTAATGGAGTGTTTAAAATTGCCTGATGTTACATAAGGTGCTGTTAGGACTCATTTCATTTGAAGATATAGATGTGTTTCATTGCATAATTTGATTTTTTGTCTCTGTGTTAAGGTTATAAAAGATATGTTGTCTTTGTTCTGATGTTATTAGTATTAACTTTTTTTTCCAATGATGTTTTTTTTTTCGACCGCCCGATGGACCATTTTCTAAATAATTTTTGTAAACCAATAAAAAAAAAGCCGTGGCCTTATAATACGACAGGTGTACGTACAACTATAACTGAGATGTGTTACGGGTTACGTACCCAGAGCAAGTGCAGCTAGATTAAAAACCTCGTTCGCGAACCCGGCCCACCCTTCTCTTAACCACATTTAACAACCTCACTGACTCAATTTATAGATTTCCCTGACTGGCGCAGTACATACGAATGGGGTTTAGAAACAACAACAGCGGCATGACAACAATACCACAACCATTCCAAAGCGCTCAATATCTTACATTCAATTAAATGGAATGACTTAGACATCGGTCAAGAAGGAAGAGGAAAGCTGCCTTCAAATAATATGAAACGAGCATGGCAGCAATGAACTGTGCCGATATATAGTTGTGATACGTTTAATTGCGTACATAACCAATAGGGCTGTCACGATTCACCGGTATATCGGTTTATCGCGGTGCATGTCGTGAAAAAAATCGCACCGCGGTACGGCGTTGCCGCACCGATTTTTTAATATTATTATATTAGCACAGATATAAATACATTACATAATTATTTTGATATAGATATCGTTTTGAAAACTGTAAAAGCGATTCAAAAGGACTAAATAAATAATCCGTTAATATCCAGGTCAAGCAAGCGCTTCCACTGGTAGATGTTTAACTTTCACGTTTAAAATACGGCGATGTATGGGTCCGTACCTTTTTTGGAGACAGATTTCCTTTGCAAATAAGTTCATAATTATCCAAAAGATGTTTACTCTATTTCTTATTCTCTTTCTTTAGTATATCGATCGTTCAAAGCATGGCACTTCCGAATCATGTGATCTTAAGATTATGAATAAGTCGAGGAAGAGTCAGAACGCTACGGATACGGATACTTCAATACTGGGCCTGCTGACTCCGCATTTTAAACATGCCCTTAAAGCGTTCGATTTACACAGATTGTAGTCACAGCTATTGTAAACAACATGGCGGACATTTTAGAAAAAGACGCGAATAACAATAACAATAACAATGACTACTTCTATCAAGTTTATTACAGTTTCTTTTACAGTTTCTAGTCATACTATGATACCAGTGTTTTCTGATTATTGAGTTTAATAAAGTTTGTAAAACTTGTTATTCTGCTGTTTTCTTCACAGATATATATTCTGTAAAATATCGCGGTACGTACCGCGATACAGTGTTGCCGTACCACGATATACCGCGGTACGCTAACGGCGTACCGTGACAGCCCTAATAACCAAGTATATCATTTATCAATCCACTTTTTAGAAACACGTTGTTTAAAATCATGGCTATATCAATTTACCTGGTCCGTTCCATTTAGTGTATCCAGTAATATTAACGTCAGTCCTTACGAAGCACCAAACGTGTGTAATGGAGATCACAATCGCCGTTAAAACAATCCATATCATATAAGTCATGATTGAACTCCCTGTATGAATTCTCGTGGCCAACCGAATGGAATATAGGAAAATTGCTTCAACGTAAAAGTTGGCGTTTTATTCGATACATCATCAATTTAAAAAAAAATCAATGTAAACAGGCGATTAATATTGAAACCTAAATTCTTCTTTGATTAACCATTCCTATGGATGTTTTGTGCTGATTGAATCTGAGCGAATGACAAATGGTTTAATTAGACGAGCTTTGTATGAATCGGTATCCACACAGTGATATTCAATCCTTATACTTGAACCTTGTATCGCGGCATTGCGTTCCCAATATTTGGTTTCATGATGACACGTTAATATTGATGCTTATGCACTGAATATCTTCAATGCCTATTACTGATACAATACTATTTTTGACAATAAGTTATTTTAGGGGAATTCTTAATAGTATGCTTCATTTGTTATTATCAAATCCAAACGATATGTTTCAAATGACCACCCTAGCTCAGGTCGATCAATGAACTTATCGTCAGTTACAAACTCTGACACTTGGTTTTGCAAATATTGTCATTCTTAATAAGGAATATTGGCATTCTAAATAATAATTTAATTTAATAGCGTTTACATCACCTATCTAATAGAATATAATTTGTGGGGACAGTTGTCTAGTGGTAAGATGCTAGGCTAGCGATCGAAAGGTCCCTGGTTCGAATCCCGCCCAGGCACTGGATTTTTCTGAGCAAAAGATTAATCCCACGCTTGCTCCTCTCCACCCAGGTGTATAAATGGGTACCTGTGAGGGAAATAAGGCAATATGCCGTGGCTGCCTGGCTGCCATATGTTATCGGAAGACTTAAATCCCAGTGATTGTGATTGTGAAGTCTGCTGAAGATTTATATCGAAGCAGACTATAAACCGCACCTTTAACCTTTTATACCATAGTTTTATTCTAAAAACAACAATGATTTTCATTCAATTTAAAGTGAATTTGAGATTTGTTTAAATTCATTATTATTAATAATAATAATAAAAACAATTTCCACAACTGAATGAATGGCCGAAACCAGCTCGTAAACGTTTGCTTAAAGAGTTCATATGAAACTAAATTGTTACAAAAACATAATTCCAATACTTGATTTCCCACGCAAATGCAATATGTATTTCGTTCTTCTTTAAGATAAGCCTTTATTTGTACATTAACGTCTTAATTATGTCGTTTAGAACAGTATTTTAATCATGTAGGCATAATTCAAATAATTGTTGGTGTTTCGTTACACACTATAATTTTGTTGATAATGCAAAACTACTATCATATGCACTTTTCTAACACTGTAACGTTAAACGAAACGAGCATGTGTATATTAAGATGAAAAGCTACTTTAAAGCCCCAGTTCGCGGAATATATCGTTGTGTTGCATATAACTCGTAAAGCGAGGATAAACTTTACATAAATTCATTGAAATATATTTCTATCGAGGCTGTCATCGAGAACCTGGTCAAAATCGGTTTTGAATCGATAACATTATAAATAAATGATCATTTATACATGCAATAGGCGAAAATCATTGCAGCGTCGCGAGTTATGCAAATTATATCTATATTTAGCTTTCGCTAAACATCATTAGCATATGGAAGATACATACATATATTTAGCAAAAACGTAGCGTTTCAACTCAATTTCCCTCTGTAACAGATGTATTTGCATTTGTTCTTACCTTCTCTTTGCTTAATTCGCCCGTATCCGCAATTTTTTTTGTTTAGGTTTGAATTCACTTGTCGCATCATGAATGATAATTAGGTCGTTTTCGTACTTTACCGTACTCGATCCCTAAAATAAAAATCGCTATATTGTTTGTTTTCAACCGATTTCAACCAGATTTTCAGTGATATCCTCAATAAAAACACGTTTTCTTACGATTCTGCACATATATATAGCTATGACCGGGGACTTTAAAGAAACGTATTCATTTTCATTGTGTTTCTCATCAATTTGTGGTTTCTACTTTGGCCAAAATCATACACATTACCTAATGCATACAGCCTTTCAGATACCTTTTTATTAGTCATTCAGTTCATTTAAAAACACACACCACTATTTAAGCAATGTTGAAGGGTTGTTAGATTTAAATAGGTATATATGGTAAAACTTACAATCTTGATTATATTAAAGGACTAGGTTCACGAAAGTGCCTATTTGGCCTTATATTTTCGAAAAAGTCAAATGCAATGAAATGCTTTATTTGACACTTTTTTATGTTGTCTAACATTCGTTTATACAATATATATAGAAACTTTTTGTGTTCGTCGTCTTTTCACCAATATGAACATGATTGATTTTTGTCAGTATGCCAAAAAAATCCGTTTTTTAGCAAAAATGCTATATGTTAAGGCTAAAACAAATGTGTTCCGCCAAATGCGACATCAAGATATTTCGTTCATTTTTCCTATAATGTTACTTCTTTAAGTGGGTTAAGTTTGAAGGTGTCGCAATTGGCGGAAAATATTTAAAACATTTGAACATTGTCACTGCTTATCGTGTTTTTAAATCCGCCGCTTCAGACGTAAACATGAATTATTACCAATTTAAATTTACACTAACCATTAGTATCAATGTTGTTCTTTTCCAAACAAAATTGAGTCTAATCGACACATGTTTATTTTGGTCACTGATTTTTGTTTCTGAGAATAACTATCCGAAATAATCGTTTTCACGGGAAACAACTCTACTAGTCCGTGACTAACAGAGTACTGTACTGACTACAGTTGACAGCGTTGTTAGCAACCGTTTAACTTTGCGTGATTTCTTGAATTTACCACGATGAGACAATGAGGTAAACAACTTTTTTCATACATGTTATTATAGTCGAATTATTAAAGCTCCTAAATATTTCAATCCATTAATCTATTTGTAAATAACATTGTTTTTTCTTGCGTTGCGTATCGTTGCAGACGACAGTTATACTAGACATGATAATTTCTGTGTTACGCTTAAATATATGCTGATTATTTTGCTTTAAAGTGATGAAAACGTATTAAATTAGTTTGAGAAATGTAAAATAACATGCTTAAAAGAAAGAATAACATATTTAAGGAGAATAATGACAGTCCTCTGTGTATAATTAACAAAAGAATTTATTCACAGTTTTGCAAAAAGGCAATTATGAAAAACATTAACATAGATCCAAACTAATGAATGAATCATACTCAAGCATTCAAAATAATAACAAAAGTACCAAATATGTTAAGAATTCGCTGTTCCTATAATAAACATGCATTACCCTCTTACATAGTACCATAGAAAGAACACAAATGATGCTTTTATGTTTACATCTAGTTCAAAATACCATATGGGTTAAGTTTGTCAACATGTTATTAGCATGCCCGGTGTGTTACCTTACAAATAACTTATAAATTGGCGTTTTATGACAAACAGATGTTGTCAATGATAATTCATACTCGCTTCCTAAATGCACAAGATATGTCAGCCGACGTCAAATACACCTTAAACCACTCCGTATCAGGCAATTTAACTCGTGTTTAAGTCAATGATCTTGACATCCGTCACCCAATTGGTCTGTCATATATATATAATATGGGCCGTGTCGCGGCAAAACCTGTATTCGTGACATCAGTTATGACGTTGGTAAATTCTCTGTAAAGTGACGTCAACATTTTATTTAATTTGCGCGATTTCGTCATCACTGCAACATGTGGATCTGTGTAGCTGTTTTGGACAGTTTTATATTTGTGTTAAATATGAAATGATGTGATATGGATAATGAAATAGAAGTAAGTAGTATATTTTATTATAATTGGCTATTTTGCAAAATTGGTTTGATCTAAATATTTAATGGAATATAGCGAACTAGACGTGTTTACAAATTAACCACCAGTTTAAACGTTGTTAAGATATTCAGTGAACGAAAATTTATTTACGGTATAACTTATCAGACTAAAAGTTTGTTATTTTTATTTGTACATGAATCGTTGTAAGAGTTTATCCCATTCTTTTATTGGAACCATAGGGTAACTACAATTTTTTTTTTCCAATATTAAACCCGATCGATTCTAATTTGTTGTGCCGATCCTGAAGGCTAAGCAGTTTTTATAATTCAAAGCAAAATAGTATTTGATATTTGTTAGTTTTTGTTTTCGATTTTTATTATAAACTCGACCATAGTCTCTAAATTATTATTTATCCAACTTCTTAATAGATTTAAATAGATTAATATGCAGGAAAGAATATTGCATAGAAGTTTAGAAGATTTTTGTCACTTATTATCCTTGTTTCGGTAGGAAATAGCTTGCATATCGCACATAGATCTACATTGTCTACTTTTATTTAATGAGTGCAAATACAAATTTCTGTAATTTCGCGTATAGAAACACGTATCGATTATTTAATGTTTGAATAATTGGCATAGACTATATACGTTTCCAGGAACTGGACAATTTATTGTCCGACCACTTTGGGCGAACTCCATCGGCATCTCAGGTGAGCTCAAATTCCGATGATGGGACTTATATAAATTCCCCAAATGATCATTCATTTAGTGAGGACGAAAACAGTTCAGCAGCAAATAGTGTTGATTGTAGAGCTAGAAATTTCATTCACCAACATGACATTGCATGTAACAACAGTGATGAGTATGAAAGTGATGTGGACGATACATACATTGTCAGTGGTGCATGCGCCAGTGGTGACATGGACGCTGACTATGCAACTGTCAGGCAGTTTCTCGAGATCGGATGTGGTTGCAAGAGTAAGTGTACTGTTAATTTTGAAATTGGCCAGGTATACCATCATATATTGAACATGAGAGAATTGACAAAGGAAGAGAAGGATATTATTGTCATGAGTAATCTTAAGTGTGGAAATGGCCTGACTACAAAACGAGGGAAGCCAAGGAAACGTTCGATGGTTTCATACAATGCATTCCAAAAGCCAGTTTGCAAGAAAACGTTTATGCTGGTTAATGACATTGGTAGATCAGCTTTAGAAAATCTTGTAGACCATTATAAGCAGAATGGTTCATTGCCAAGAAAGCATGGAAACGTAGGAAAGAAACCATCACAAGCCGTCATTTATTATGATGTAAAACGCGTGGTTGAATTTTTGCAAAATTATGCGGACACGTATGGTATCCCCCAACCAGCAGCTCCCAGAGGAAGCGACAATACTCCTCCAATTTATCTTGACAGTGGCAAAACAAAACTAACCATTCATAAAGAGTATATAGAAAGTTGTCGCGAGGCTGGGGTTAGATCTTTGCAGCGAACTGCTTTCTGTGAAATTTGGAAAAGCTGTCTGTGTCACATTAGAATAGCTTCGCCTAGGGATGATGTATGCGCAACATGTGAAGGCCATAGAAAGAACATTATGAAGGCAATTGAAGAGAGTGAAAAGTTAGAGGCTGCCGAAAACTTCAAACAACATGTGATAAATGCCCAAAAAGAAAGAGAACTTTATAATGACTGTGTAAAGCGTGCCAAGGAAACATGCATATTAAGTTCTGATAAAAGAACAAACCACTATACTTTTGATTTTAGTCAAAATGTATCCATTCCTCACTTCTCGCGGCAAATGGGGCCAATTTATTTCATGTCCCTTCGCAAAGTACAGATTTTCGGTGTACGGATAGATGGACTGCCTAAACAGCTCAATTTTTTGATTGATGAAAGTGAAACTATGGGCATAGATGGTACCCAAACACACGGACCCAATTCTGTCATCTCAATGCTGGATATGGTGCTAGACACCCACGGGCGTGGTGAATCGACATGCTCCATCCATGCGGATAATTGTCCAGGTATTATTTTGTAAAATTATCCAGTGGTAATCAATCATATGATTCATTTAGTTATATTTGAATAAATATTTCAAACATATGAGTAAATATTGAGTTCATAACAATTAAACATTATTTATATCTATGACTATATAGTATATGGTAATAATTGTTTGATTTTTCTTTTAAAGTAGGCGTAACAAAATGTGTAACGTTACCTTAATAACCAAGAAAAAAATATAGAAACGTTTTATTGTGTTTTTTTAGAATGTAAACATATGGTCTGCAATATTTTACAGGTCAGAACAAGAACCGCTACCTCATTGGCTATTTCACATGGCGTGTGATGACCGGCAGACATGACGTGATACAAAGTTGTCAGGCCATATCTCAGCGATGCTAACAAGGATGCTACTTGCCCATGCCCAGAAACATCACTATAGTTAGTTCGTCGCATCTATCGCATCTACGGCGAAATATTACACACATTATAATGTCAATATTTACAGGCGAATGACAAATAACTTGAAACTTATTCTTCAGTACTTTTTGAATATCCTTCAATGTCTGTTTGAATACATTGGTTTATTTATAACACATTTAAATAACACTTTTTCATATCAAATGAAATATTTGTATTCACTTCTGCTCGTTTCTATAGAATTCATGGCAAACGAAGAATTATGCATACAATATAAGCTGTACGATAAATAAATTGTGAACATGCTAAGAATAATTATAAAAATTATTAAAGATTACTCGACTCTTAATTTTTAGAAACAGCACTTTTGGGAAATAAAAATCTAACATTTCAACACAATGAAATTATTTATTATTTTTATTATTGGATATTGTTGGTTTATGTATTAATGGTGTAATTGATAATGTTTGTTTTGATGCGTGCATTCCTTTGAAAAACTAAATGATATGTTGTGAAAATATGTGAGATTAGTTTAGAAAAAAATGATTTAAACTGTATGGTTTGCTGGTCGATGTAGATATAAGTGGACTTTGTTGCTAAGCAACGTATGTTAGTTTACAGTTTAATATAAATCACAACTACTTTTAGAACAAATAGATACCTGATAATATATTTTTAACAAAATAAATGTGTTCTTAAATGTTATATCATGTCTTGTTTATAAGTGTGGATTTTGATGTAACATACATCTGAATGCGGTTTACTTTAAAACGTTGTTAACGTTGTTAACGTCAAAACACCTCTGCAGTGCTGTTACTAAAATAAAAATTTCTCTGTAAGTAATGGGGCTATATCTATAAATTTGGTATCATAATAACAAGCACAGAACAGTCTTTATCAATCCATAGAAAACAAAAAATGTCAAATTTTGTCACGAATACAGGTTTTGCCGCGACACGGCCCATATATATATATTGCCACCTGCATTGTATGAAACATACAGTATGGAATCTAACATGGGCCCGCATAGTCCATTAACTTGATTTGTTGTTTATTGGGCGTCCAGTGGATACTTTTTCATAAAATATAATTCACAGGCCCATAAGAAACAAATTCAGTATAGCACACGAGTCAAAACAGAACTTGTCACGCGTGTATGTATTAATCACATTGTTGTGTTTCCTTTTTTATTATATAATAACCGGATGAGGTTAAGTTTCGTTAATCTACTTACTTTCTGTTGAAAACTGATCACGAGTATCTAAAAAATTGTCTCTTCTTTTGTAGATGAAAAAGCTGCAGATAAATGATTTGTATTTTATAATTGTCAAGTTTATTTTTTGCAATTTGTTTTTTCAAATTCAATCGAGATTGAGCTACTGCTTCTATGAATAACTGTGACAACTGTTGACACTTAACTAGTCTATTATTAAAGTTATTTAAATGATATGGCAGTTATCTTCAGTGGAAATGTAAGTTTTCAAAACATTTAATTGTTAAGTGTGTTTTAGAGGAAATTTAATTAGGCTAGGCGTTCATTAAAAATGTACGAACGTGTGGACAGTGTGACATACTAAAGGGGGGGGGGGAGGTCCGAGATTTGTGAGAGTTTGTGACAGGGGAATGTGTTGGAAGGTTAATATTGTCAACAAATACTATAACCTACTTTATTGATGGCCCCATGTTCCTTGAAACGTTCTCTCTATATAATTGTTCTTTCCGCATGTTCGAAACATCTTCTGAAACTACTACTACTATGATGGTATTGAAGATACGTAGATGCAACTTGGTGTTTAGACCGCAGTTTATTTATTATCTAAGGCGTTTTATATATATTCGGCTGAATAATCTTAATGAATTGCTGGTCTAATTATTATATGACCATTTATTTCAAAAGGATTCAATAAGTAAACCAAATTGTTAAATATTCTCTGACGCAACGCGTTAGTATATCTTCGAAAAGGGATGAAATTACACACCTCCTATATTGGCTTTGGCTTTCAAATATGCAACTTGTGCTTTACACAGCTTAGCAAGGTTAGAAAGATTAAGCAGTATCCCACTGTTATACATGCTATTTTATGTGTCATTACTTATGCTAAGAAGTTAATACTAAATTTCAAATAATTAGCATGATTTGCATATTATCTTCTATTCGTTTGCTGATGCATTACATTTGCATCGGCATATATAATGACGTAAAAGACTTTAAGCTGTGAGTATGTACTGTAGATATGTTAATATTATTACATGGACCTACATGCAAACACATTCCCAATTTAAGTTAGAATTAAGGTTACAATGTTTGTTTTATTTCATATTTGAATTTCAATTAACAGATTCTTCCATATTTATGTCTTCTGAGTTCAACATGAATCGAAAATATGTCTTATAATATTTGCATCATGTCGGCATTTTAACTTGGTATTAAACAACGATATCAAATAAAAGTTTACATATGCAATCTTATTGATGTTATACCATTTCATAATGCCATGTTATGTATTCGCTTACAATACATCTAGGTGCGCCTTACATAATTCGAAAAGGAATTAAAGGGACTGTCAACCACGACGATGAAGAAAATAAAAGTTATAAAATACCGTATTTTTTACAATTATTAGTTTATATTGATTAAAATATCACGACTGGTATACTACATTACTTGAAAAATGTTGTTAAGTTTTCATATTTTCAGTATATTCGGTAATACATTTTACTGGGTATGTCTACCAGGTAACTACTACCCTTTAACTATAAATAACGCCAGTAGATTCATCATCGTCACTTGGTTATCACAGGAATGCAAATTGTGCATGAGAAGTGAATAGTATATAATTTATATATAAAATGATCAATCTACCTGCATTATTTATAGTGTGTATATCGTTATGTCACCTATTTTCGCGATGTACTTTCGATTTCACATTGCGAAATTTTATTACCGAATATACTGAAAATATGAACTTTTTTCAAGTATTGTAATAAACCAGTCGTTAAATTTTAATCAATATAAACTAATTATAGTTAACAAATACGGTATTTTAGAACTTTTATTTTGTCGTCATTCGTGGTTGACAGTCCCTTTAAGTGTAATGTTTGTATAACTTATTGCGTATAATAATACACCATAATAGGGGATTTTGACAGATTTTGAACGTATCGTTGTTGCTTCAATACTACTAACAATAAGGCACATCAAATACGTGTCTTTGTGAATCTAACGAGGATATGGGTTTTATGTAAAATGTTGTTATTTACGAAACAACCGGTTAGAGCTTTACCAGTCATGCTACGCAAATTGTCATGTGTTAAATGTGCGCTTATTTAATCATTATTTAACAGTTTTATGTTTAAAATTGAAATAATTTATAAAATTACAAGCAACAGAATTGAAAGTTTGCACTCAATTTCAATTTTTATGCCTTTTTTCGCATTTTTTTAATACTTGTTTGTCTTTTTTTTTTTTTAAATATTTGTCGAAAGCTATGGCCGAAAGTGACATATTTTGCGACAAAAACATGTTTTCCATTGTTTATTCAAGAAAAAATAAGAATATTATTCAAATTCAGAAAGTTCAGACTGAAAAACAGATAACTGTTTTTTTATTCATTTTGGCGGCCATCTTGGACGCCATCTTGGATTACAAAAAACCTACCATCACGCGGCATGTCCACCCAAAAATTTCTGACACTTCAGACATTTACCTAAAAAATGATATATAAATCAGCTTTCACTCTTTTTTGCACACTGGAGGTGCCCAGGGACTGTACTAATTACTTATATCCCCTATTTAATTATACTTAATTGGTTAAGGTAGGCGTTACAATGACGTCCCAACATTTGTCTTAAAGCTTGCATTCTTAAAGGATATTTAATATTTATGAAGAAAACAGGATGAAGAATTTATGTATTGCATTCCATCAAAGCAAGTATTGGGTTATTCTAGTAATGTAAAAAATATATATGTATCATAATGTTAATAGATTTTGACAAATAATCCAAATAAAGCATTATGTTAAAACTGCAAGTGTACAATTTGCTATTTTACATTGCAAAAATGATGTGTGCGGTTAACGGCTTCGCGTGGACTCGATCTTGTGCTAGATATAAAGCGGTAGTATGCACAATAGGAAGTAGAAAAACGATATCAGCACGCATGTTTCCCCGAATATTTCAAATCCATATTTGAAATAAAATCAACGTACTTACGTTTCTATTTATAATATGGTATTTAACAAGACAGGATATTATTTCTGATAATGCCGTGATTTATTCAGTACATGCACAATATACATGTAACTAAACGATTTTAGAATACAACAAATAATGGTATGTCATCAAGCGTGCAACATGAGTTTCACGTTTCAAGTTTATTTTGTTGGACCATCGGCAACATGTCTTTGATAATTGTATACAAATTATCTAATTTTAATCAAAGTATATCAATAATATAAAAGAACATTCATGTTAATACTCGTTCATTACGATGAGAAGTGTTCGAACATACTGTACAAACGCTAATGTATTAACAACTAGATAAGAATAAACAATTAATAAATAAACATTATAATCTCGGTTTCATACAACATTAAATTAAGAAGAATGTTTTATGTTTTTTACTTTTTGGTTCATTTCAGGCAAGAGTTAGAAAAACTGTGAAATTTTATTTATTTGAATCAGACAAAGAAAAGTAAAAAACAGTACAATTATTGTACATTGCTTTAATGTGTTTATTTCAATATAATTATAATTTTCGTATTACATCACACCTAAAACTGCAAGACCGAAAGGTTTGATATTTGGGATGCAACATCTTAATGTGAACCTATATCGTTTTTGTCTTAAACATGTCTATTGGATCCAATATTTTTTCAGTTTGTGGGTTTCCTGCTTATATTGTGTGTATGTTTTAACACATATTATTAGGGATTATGATAATTTATAACACATTATCATAGCATTAATAATTATAAAATCACACAAGTCGATTATGTAAGGAAAGTGACCAATGACCTTTACAACATGGTACTTTATAGAACTGAACAAAGCTGGAGTCAGCGACTTCAACGGTTAATGCAATTCATTCTGGTGGTTTAATTGTCACCATTTCAACATAAAAGCGACTCTCTGAGGCTCATGTATCTTTAAGTGACACCATCGTATTTCAGTCAACAACGTTTAACTCGTGCCATTTTGACAAACTATTTTCCTCATATTCAAATAGTCCAAACACATCTTTTGTTTGTTTCTCATTCGTGATGCATTGTATTACGAATTAACTGATAAAACACATACAAATATGTATTTAACAATATAAGGCTAAAACAAGTGGTCGTAATACAATATTAAGCGGGATCAGTTTACAGATCTAGGTAAAAAGTACATTGTAAAAAAAACACTTTTGTTAAAAAATTAAACCCTTAGCACAATTTAACTGTTTCGTTGTTTTCTTTATGAATGTTATAAATGTATTTAAAAAACAGTGTTTTTGTTTAAAATTAAAAAAAGTACAGGCACTATCGAAGGAACGATTCGTATTTAATCTCACATGTAAACACTTTTTCTGGACGATTAAAGCGTACCTGTGGGTAGAATTAATTATTTAATAGAATTGCACACAAAAGGGCTTAAGCTTTCGTTGTGGATATAAAAAAAAATTAGTTTGCGCATTGGTATTACCATACGATCAACTTCAAATATTAAGTTAAATATATTCTCCATAACACAATTGGAATATCATATGAGACTTAGTTTCTACAGGTTATATATATGTTTAACCACATCACAGAATACGATCTAAAGCTTTTACATTTTCATCACTTTTCATAATTTTCATAATGTTAACTTTTGTGGGGAAAATTGTATTTCAATATCTGAGTTCAACCCGCCAAGAAAGGAAGCGTTTATTTCGACGACCGGTGTATTTACAAACGCCAGCTTAGTTATCCTTTTCAGGTAGTCTGTGGGTTTTGCTAATGTCATGCTCCCGTTTTCAACGTTGAGCTCAATATTTTCGTTTGCTCAATATCCGTATGGTACAAACGCTGGCATTTCTTTAAGATTTGAACAATTCACAACTACGACAGTACCGCAGTTTGGATGTGGAGGATGTGGACACTATTCACGGTTGCAAGTAAATTGGCTAAAGTCTCCTCCTTGTACTAATTCTTGCAGTAGCGTGCCCTTAAGATTGGCTGGTTACTTACAAAAAGCCATACTATGTTTTAGATCATGATAAACAATGAACCAATCCTTAGCATGTTTCAGAATGGGAATAAATGAACAATCACATTTACAACCACCGTTTTGGGTATAAACATGGCCATGACATTTTTTTCCTAAATACTTATAATCGGATATACCCGCTGCTGTGTAATTTATCAATGACGGCCCTGATGCATTATCAAAATTCATTCTGCCTGGTCCGTAAACAGTGCTTTCGTTAAAGACAAAGTTGTCATTGGATACTCAAGTGACTGTGCTACTCATGAAATCTATTACATAGTAGGTTCCGATTCGGTGCAGATCGCTCAAATGTATACGTTCAAATTTTATATATGAAAGGTCAACCTTTAAAATATTGCCATGTTTTATACTAAGTGTTTTTGGGTCGAATGTTAAAAAGGGGTTACATCGAGATCCAAAATACGCAGGTAGCTCATGTCGGTAAACGTTGTGTTGGAGATGTGCTTGATTTTGTTATTTCCTATATTTAAATAATCCAAATTATGCATGCAAGTTATCGCATCAATTTCACTCAGGCCGTTGTCCGACATATCTATATGTATTAATTTGTTTGAGTGTGCACATATATTTTCAGGCAGACACAATAGCCTTCCATTATTGTTTTGCAATCGATAAAACACAGTGGCCTTAATTTGTATAACAATGTTCTTGCAAATCACTACGCTTTGTGTTGTTTTTCTCAATTCTAGGTCACAATTTGACAGCGTAACACAGCATTTAATAGACGGGTTTTCTGCAGCAATGTCCCAACATGGCATGGAGCGGCATGCACAACATTCATCATAATCAAAATCTGGGTCTTGTTTTTGACAGCTGTTGTTGCAGTACAGGTAGCCGCGCATCTCACCAGCAATTAGATAAGATTGTAGTTAGTGAAGGGTAGTTTTTCCCAAAACTGTAGATGACTATGAAGGCCAGTTGACTAATGCGATCCTTAAGCAAATCGGCAAAACATAGATCTCTTCTGAAGTCTTTGCAACAAACCACGCGGATTAGTTTGCTGATGACTGCTACATGTGCAGTTTTAAAATCATCCTTAGCTTATGAACAGCACGCAGCATCGCAGATAATTAACATAAAGAAACCGATCCTCTTCTAAGATCTTAGGTGACACTTGTTCAAGCTATGTCAAATATATGATAAAAACAGATTTGTACAAGGGCATGGTCATTGTATAGTCCAAAGTAGACTGATGGTCTAACGATATCGCCAAGCACCTCCGAATTATTATTTGAGACAAGACAGACTTCTTCTCCGAGGCGGAATCCTTTCAATATTACGAACATTACCTTAACTCCAAAAATACCCTTAATCAGAAAATAAGTCATATGGACATTACATAGCCATACAAGACATCATGAACGATATTGAAAAATTAAAGATGCTGGAAACGTACAAAGGAAAAAGCATAGCTTGTGATAAAATGCAAGGGAACCTCATACAATTATCGGCCGACTACATCAAAAGACTGAAATTAAAAACTGTCCATAACCCCTCATCAAATGCAAACAGAAACTATCCAACAACGCTGCCGATTATGGAAGAGAAAGACCGCCAATATTAGTAACCACCAGAAACCTTGCACGTGTTGAAGATTCAGCTAATTTGTTTATCAGAGAATTTTTAAAATGCATGAATACAACTTTTTAATATCTGTTTTGTACACTTGATAAATGTTGTATGTTCCGATTCTACAAAATCGATATGCAAATAAATCAATTATGAATTTTAATTTGATCGCTGTCCACAGTACACATGCGTAGACTTACATCAACAGGTTTAAATAAACATACATGCATGCAACTTCTTAGACTACATATCTTTAAATGAAGATATTGGATATATATATATATATATATATATATATATATATATATATATATATATATATATATATATATAGTCTTCATCTTAATATACCAAATATTGTAGTCATACTAATTAATAAAAGATAATAGATGATGCTAAGATCCTTCTGAAAGTAAGTTTATGAAAAACTACATTTGCATGTTGAATATTTTATTTGTTGTACGATCGGTTTGAATAATCTGCTACAAGTCAGCATCTAACAATTGTACACTATACAACTGTAAAGAATACAAGTTTACCAATCATAATTCAACATTTTACAACGCATTTTCATATTAAGCAGACGACTGCCAAGTCAACCGGTGTTAGGGTACAAATTGTCATTAATAGAAGCCTGCCTTCTATTATCTTTGAAAAACTTACTGTCCAGTTTAACTGCATAGTCTTGATATGTCCCAGGTAAGGATTTATTAAGATTTCGATATACCATATATCATCATCATTGTTGTATTCATGGATGCAGATAGGTGTTAGGCACATTGGATCGCAAATAAGTGGTTATCGACCACCTGCTCGCTGTTAACAATATACCTGGTAACAAAATGTTAATGAACAATGCACATGACATGTATATTAATTTAGATGTGTTTCTCTAACGTTTTAAGTTTAAACATTAATTGTGATTTGAGATGGAAGCCTGCACCCATTATCTATTGAACACAGGCCAGATTCAGCTTGGTTACGTTCGCTGTGGTGAAGCGACATTCCCATTTAATTCGATATTCAAACCTTGTGTAATTTCACCATTTAACCTAGTTCAATTGTGTTCTCTTTTACCAAAGACTTACAATGGAGAAAAGGCTTTCATCTTGAATGAGAGTACATGGGACCACAGGACGGAGATTTTTGTGATACATTGGTTTAAAGAGGAATCATATATTGGTCCACTATACAATGTTTATTTTATGAAATATACTGTTTGGCACATGTGTGAAATATTGTTTTAATTATATTTGATGGTTAGATTATTGTAATTTATTTGAGGTCGATTCGGAAACAAGTTTTGCCAACTTATATTAATCACATTCGACACCTTTTTCCTGATTGAATCCATCACCTCGAGGTTCTCATTTCTTTTTTGAGAAGGAGCCAGTGCTTTGCTGCATAGTTGTACGCGTTAACCACAGGTAGCAACTGGTAACGTTTATATACGGCTTTGGTATGATGCAGATAAGGATTGAACACCCAACCTCATGCACTCGAGGAAAACGATCTACCACTGAGCTGTTGAGGCAGTTTTAAACGGTGGGTCTTTTTTATAAGCTTGGTTTGTTAACAATATTACAACAAACAGACATGTATATTTCTAAAATTTACCTATATATTTTACAGATCGACGCTATCCCAAACATATCAGATAGTGCTCCAGAATGGATCCTGGATGCGTAGACATTTTCAATAATCGACTGATAAGGCTGATCGGTTTGCTTGAATCTTGCACAAGTCGATCCATCGTTTTAGGTAATAATATCAAGTATCATTTAAAATTATTGGAATTGTTGTATATGTTTGATAATCATTTTGATATGTATAATATAATGACGTTGATGTTTTGTCAGCCGTATAACTATAAACAAGTTTTTAATACCCAAAACATAATGTTTATGGTGAGTGGGATAAAGTTTATAAATGTTGATTTATTGAAAAATAGAACTGTGTGGAGAATTTAACTTCTATAGCAATACAACATCACAATGCATTATTAAGTATGTGATGATTTACGAAGAATGTATTATATTTTAAATGCTACGTTATTATGTATGGTAAAGAACTCTGGACATATACTGGACATAAAATTTAATAATTGTCAATATGCAGCTGAACTTGTATTTACTTAAGGCCACTTGTGCAGTAAGATAAGTATACCAAAGATTACAATTCATATGGCTGCACTGTAATTAGTAGGTCTATTGTATATAAGATGATTTACTATTTTAAGATACTGGAGGCCATATCGATCACGGATGGAGTGCAAACTACTACGACAACTAAAAACTAGAAGATTTAACATATGAAACCGGTCTTCTCATGCGCACCACAACGTAGAACAGCGAATGACTAAAAGAGTCTGTTAACAGTAATAAACATGTCAATGTACTCCGAAAAGACGCGTAGCCTAAAAATCATCCTTTGCTGGACATGATTTTAAATGATGTGATAAGCAAGATTGAAAAGAGTGTGCCTTTCCTTCGTTTGTGAGGCTGCACAGCATATATGGTTTTAGGTGCTTATTCATATTCTATATTTGTTTGTTTAAACATGGTCATCTATATCACAATAATATATTTTCTAACAAATTTTATTTTAATATATATGATTATGCAAATTATCTGTGCAATAAGCAAACCATTTAAAACCAGAATATTTTTTAGGTCATTCAAAATTATTTTTATTTTTATTTTACCATCAAATAATTGTATGGTTGTAACAATATACATGAAATCCTAGTGTAAACATATAATTGATTGGCTGTCAGGTATGTGTGTAATGGGTATTTACTTACTTATCTTTAATGGTTTGATATGGTTGTGCCTCCATATGAATTAAATTTTGTATTTTGTACTTTTAAAGAAGGTGATGAAAGTATCTTTTAGAGACTTGAAGTGATACCTTGACAAATAAACAGTCAACATAAAAACAGTACAGGTTCAAAAGCGTCATGGTCGTAGTAATATTCTTTTAACTTTTTTTCATTGGCCAGTCTTGACAAACCAGAAAAATGTTCTGTTTTATAACCTGATGACGCAAGTATTGCAGTGAAAGAAAACATTCAAAGTAAACATTGAATAAAGATGAAATCACATATTTTGACAATGCAACAAATCCGACAACATTTCATGATTATTAGTTTGTGCAGTGGTAATTAGATCTTGCAAGCCCTTTTCATCACTGGGGCTGTTGAGTACTTTCATTGAGTATTTTTTTATATATCCAGATTTCATATGAAATTAAATTTATTTATATTACAATTTTATATGTTTGTTGGTATAATGAACCCCGAAGTCAAGACATATTCATGATGATAGTCTGTTTAGTGTCAATTGGTGCTTTTATATGTTGGTATAGCAAGATTTGTAAATTTATAAATTGACAGATTAAACTTTGTAAATACTGTAGTACTTCTTTATATAGTTGATACTGAATTACAACTGTCTTTAACATGTAAGATTTGTATGCTTCTTAAATTGCAATGTAATTATTTTATTAATGTAGTGTTCATTTAGATATATTTAAGAAACCCATACGGGTATACAGGGCTTTGTTTCTCATTTTAGCAAGAGCTTTATATAGGTCCCTGTCCCCAAGAGAAAGTCCCCTTTCCCTAAAAAAATTATTTAAAATGATGCAATTTTTTCCAAATGTTAAGCGTACAAGTTTGGGGAAATTTCTACCCTTTTTCAGTTGTGTCGATATATTTTTTTCCAAAATTGGAAGGCCATGCCCTTTTTCCAAGTCAATAAAACAAGCCATGGCATAATATTGCTTGATTGGTCATTGTCGGGTAATTCTTACATGCACCCCGGGTACTCTTAAGTATACTTACATGTACCCCGGGTACTGTTATTTGTTATGAAACCACTGTTTTATTAATATGCATTATCAGAGTTCATGTGCATCTAATCAATATCAATACTAAACAAATAAACAATACACATAAATATATACCTCTATTAAACAAACACTTTGTATTGATTATGCAAAAATATATATATAATGGTTTGTTAATATGGTTCCTTTTTAAAAGAGAAAACGCTTTCCTAAGTCCTTGTCTGTCACTGCAGTTGAAATATTAAACTTGTTGCATAACAACAACTTCTGTGTAGTTCTATGTTGTTCATGTTCTTCTAACTTTTCAGTTTTAAACTGGTACAAATCTTTCCACGAATCATTGTCAAGTCTTACAAACAACAAAATTATAACACATTTTAACTTAAATGCCTTTACTTTCTTTGTATTTTATTCATACAAAAAGTGTGTACAAATAATTAAGAAAAAATATTAATCATGCTATTACAACAAGACAAGTGAATAGGAAGAAAATCTTATATTTTATCAAAACATGTTTTTTTAGAAAGATAATAAATACAACTTCAACAGTGTTGTTTATTTAATATGTTCAGTTTAATTCGGTAAGTTTGAACAATACACAGTTAATTCAGTATTCAATTATGTAAAAATTGGTTCATTTGATATATAATCACTACAGACTTAAACATATGTTCTAGAAACTTATAATGATTTGTTCAGGTTAATTGCCGGATGTTAATTTAGAAAACACTTGATTCGACATTTGTCACTTGTACGCACACACAAATTAATGTTGTCGATTTCAACGCATGTAGATGCAGACTTTAAAACTGTGCAAATGTAACATTGCAAGATGTAACGATACGCGTTGACCGATCTAGACGTGTTTAAATGCTCACAGTGGAAATTGGCAGTTCGTTACAGCTACTGTTGCAAATTTATATACTTAAGCATTCGCCTTTGTAAAGAAGCGTTAAAGTTGTGACAAAGTTGTGTGCGTTTTGTATGCGATTTAAAAATACAAGTAGAGCTAAATGTATATTTTACATTTCGAACATTGAAGTGTTCATTCATTGAAGAGTTTTAATTGGACAATTCACAAGATGAACATTTGAGAAGTCTCCACCTTAACAATTAACATTGTTTACAATTGAAAATCCTCAAACCTTGTTTATTTGTAAGGATATTATTTAACATGTATGTTCTATCTATACTTGCAACATGGAACGTATCAGCTGAATAATAAACACGTGCAACATTTCTGGTGATAAATAATAATGGCGGTCTTTCCCTTCCATAGCCGATAGGCTCGACTTTGACCTTGAAAAGTTTATTATGCTTAAATTGGACGTCAGCGGTCCACACTTTGATCTGTATGTAAAGCAGGCCCCGAGCTAATTGATATAATACAAGCACAGAGAAGGATGGCACTTTATACATTACCGTTTGTCGGTATATATAAAGGAGAAACAAGTGCAATTCGAAGTAAGTTCAACTGTTACGAAACAATCTAAAACGACAGGTTTACGTAAAACTGTAACTAAGACTTGTTACGGGTCATGTAGCAAGAGCAAGTGCGGCCAGCCTAAATACCCGATCACAAATCAGATCTCACACATCTCTGAACCACATATGTTTAATTAACAACCTCACCGACTCCATTTATATACACCCCTTGATGACGCAGTACATACGAATGAAGTTAAGAAACCACAAAGGCGTCGTGAACGCAATAGCACAACCACTTCAAAGCGCTCTAAATCTTACATTCCATTTAATTGAATGGCTAAGACATCGGTCAAGAAGGAAGAAGAAGGTTCCCGTCAAATGATATTGAACTAGCATGGCAGCTATGTGCCATGCCGATATAGTTGTGATACTTTTAATTGCGCACATAATCAAATAATGCAGTTATCCATCCACTTTTTAGAAACACATCTGTCAAATAATGGTGATATCAATTTACCTGATCCGTTCCATTTCGTGTATTCAGTAATATCAACGTCAGTCCTTACGAAGCACCAAACGTGTGTAATGGAGATCACAATCACAGATAAAACAACGCTAATCAGATAAGTCATGATTGAACTCCCTGTTTGAAATATCGTGGCCAACCGAATGACTTGTATGAAAAATTGCATTAACTTAAAAGTTGACGTTATATTTCATGCCTTATCAATAAAAAATCTTTTTATACAGGCGATTAATATTGAAAACAAAATTACTTCCTTCTTGGATTAACTTTCATAGGGTTTCTTCTTGCGGTTTCTTCATAGGTGTAGGGACCTATCTCAATTTCAATCACAAAGGATGGAGGGGTTGAGTGGAGAGAACTGTATAGTGTGGGGTGTGTGGTCATTTATTACATTATCTTCCAAAAATGCAAAAAAATGCAAAATAATTTTTTTTTGGGGGGGGGGGGGATTCTAGGGTGGGATGGTTGGACGGTATTTCAAAATAAAATTATAGAAATAAATAAATGTGTTTTTTAACCATGTTTGAAAAAAACAAAAGATGTGTTTGTCAGAAACACAATGCCCCCTATTGCGCCGCTTTGAAATTATTATTTATTTATTTTTTACCTTTGACCTAGAAGGATGACCTTGACATTGAACTTCGACCACTCAAAATGTGCAGCTTTATGAGAAGGCCGCTTTGAAATATTATTTTTTTGACCTTTGATCTTGAAGGATGACCTTGACCTTGAAGGATGACCTTGAACTTCCACCATTAAAAATGTGCAGCTTCATGATAACGCCGCTTTAAAATTATTATTTGTTTGACCTTTGACTTATAAGAATGACCTTGACATTGAAGAATGACCTTGACCTTAAACTTCCACCACTCAAAATGTGCAGCTTCATGAGAACGCCGCTTTGATTTTTTTTTGACCTTTGACCTTGAAGGATGACCTTGACCTTGAAGAATAACTTTGATCATGAACTTCCACCACTCAAAATGTGCAGCTTCATGAGAACGCCGCTCTGAATTTTATTTCTTATTTTTGACCTTGAAGGATGACCTTGACCATGAACTTCCATCACTCAAAATGTGCGTCTTCATGATAACGCCGCTTTTATTCTTTTATATTTTGTTTAACCTTTGACCTTGAAGGATGACCTTGACCTTGAAGAATGACCTTAACTTTGAACCTACACCACTCAAAATGTGCAGCTTCATGATAACGCCGCTTTGATTTTTTTACCTTTGACCTTGAAGGATGACCTTGACCTTGAAGAATGACCTTTACTTTGAACTTCCATCACTCACAATGTGCAGCTTTATGATAATGCCGCTTTGAATTTTTTTATTTGTATTTTGACCTTTGACCTTGAAGGATGACCTTGACCTTGAATGATGACCTTGTACTTCCACCACTCAAAATGTGCAGATTCATGTGAACGTCGCTTTGAATTTTTTTTTGACCTTGAAGGATGTCCTTGAAGGATAACCTTGACCTTGAAATTCCACCATTCACAATGCGCAGCTTCATGAGATGCACAAGCATGCCAAATATCAAGTTGCTATCTTCGATATTAAAAATGTTATGGCCAATGTTTAAGTTTTCGGACGGACAGACGCCATATATTTGACATTTGACCTTGAAGGATGACCTTCACCTTCACCTTTTACCACTCAAAATTTTCAGCTTTACGAGATACACATGCATGCCAAATACCAAGTTGCTATCTTCAATATTGAAAAAGTTATGGCCAATGTTAAAGTTTTCGGACGGACAGACACCATAAATTTGACATTTGACCTTGAAGGATGACCTTGACCTTGACCTTCCACCACTCAAAATGTGCAGCTCTATGAGATACACATGCATGCCAAATATCAAGTTGCTATCTTAAAAAGTGAAAAAGTTATGGCCAATGTTAAAGTTTTTTTCGGACTGACAGACAGACTGACTGACATACTGACGGACAGTTCAACTGCTATATGCCACCCTACCGGGGGCACAAAAAATTTTTTTTGGGTTGGAGGTGGGGGTTATAGTGAGAGGGGGTGGTATTCATTTATTAGATGATATTTAATTTAAAAAATAATGGGGGGATTGAGGGGGATTAAGGGGGACTATGGGGGGCGTGGGGGATGGTTTGGACGGAGTCAATTGTGGTATGTCAGGTAAGAGTTGTTTTGTCAAAGTATCAATCGAATCTAATCATAAACTAGAAATGGCGCGGCAGAGGCCGACGCGTATCCCCACGCCGCATGTTTGACCCAGGGGCGCCCAATGGTTGGTAATGGGTCCATGCATAGTTGAGATTGACCGTATTGTCATAAGAGAAGTTCAGTATCCATTAGAAGTGAATCGGTGTAAAAATGAAGAAATTATAGTAAAAGACAATTTTTGGTGGGTGTGGCCTATTATGGGCGGGTGCCCCAGGGTTGGTAAAGGGGCCATACATAGATGAGATTGACCTTATTGTCATAAGAGATGTTCAGTATATATTTGAAGTAAATCGGTGTAGAAATGAAGAAATTATAGTAAAATGCAATTTTGGATGGGCGTGGCCTATGTGGGCGGGGCGCCCCAGGGTTGGTAATGGCGCCATGCATAGTTGAGATTGACTGTATTGTCATAAAAGAGGTTCAGTATCAATTTGAAGTGAATCGGTGTAGAAATGAAGATATTTTAGTAAAAGGCACTTTCGGGTGGGCGTGACCTATGTGGGCGGGGCGCATAAGGGTTGGTAATGGAGCCATGCATAGATGAGATTAACTGTATTGTCATAAGAGAGGTTTAGTATCAATTTGAAGTGAATCGGTGTAGAAATGAAGAAATTATAGTAAAAGGCAATTATGGGTGGGCGTGGCCTATGTGGGTGTGGCCTATTATTGGCGGGGCGCCGCAGGGTTGGTAATGGGGCCATACGTAGTTGAGATTGACCGTATTGTCATAGGAGAAGTTAAGTATCAATTAGAAGTGAATCGGTGTAGACATAAAGAAATTATAGTAAAAGACAATTTTGGGTGGGTGTGGCCTATTATAGGTGGGGCGCCCCAGGGTTCGTAATGGGGCTTTACATAGTTGAGATTGACTGTGTTGTCATTAGAGAAGTTTCCTTATGAATGTGAAATAAATCGGTGTAGAAATGAAGAAATTATAGTAAAAGGCAATTATGGGTGGGCGTGGCCTATGTGGGCGGGGCGCCCCAGGGTTGGTAATGGGGCCATGCATAGCTGAGATTGACCGTATTGTCATAAGAGATGTTCAGTATCAATTTAAAGTGAATCGGTGAAGAAATGAAGACATTATAGTAAAAGGCAATTTTGGGTAGGCGTGGCCTATGTGGCCGGAGTGCCCAAGGGTTGGTAATTGGGCCATGCATAGCTGAAATTGACCGTATTGTCATTAGAGAGGTTTAGTATCAATTTGAAGTGAATCGGTGTAGAAATGAAGAAATTATAGTAAAAGGTAATTTTGGGTGGGCGTGGCCTATGTGGCCGGGGCGCCCCATGGTTGGTAATGGGGCCATGCATAGTTGAGATTGACCTTAGTGTCATAAGAAGATGCAACTTGTCGAAAACACAAAACTTAACCAAATTTACAAGTATAAAGGGCCCATAGTCCCGTCAAAATGCCAGTCAGAGTTACAAAACTTTGTCTGCACAGTCCCCTTACGATAGTTAATAAGTGTTGCAAGTATGAAAGCAATGGCTTTGATACTTTAGGAAAAAAGTGGACCTTAACACAAAACTTAACCAAATTTTCAATTTTTTAAGTATAAAAAGGGCACATAATTCTGTCAAAATGCCAGTCAGATATACATAACTTTGCCTGCACAGTCCCCTTACGATAGTTAGTAAGTGTTGCAAGTATGAAAGCAATGGCTTTGATACTTTAGGAAAAAAGTGGACCTAAACACAAAACTTAACCAAATTTTCAATTTTTTAAGTATAAAAAGGGCACATAATTCCGTCAAAATGCCAGTCAGAGTTACATAACTTTGTTTGCACAGTCCCCTTACGATAGTTAGTAAGTGTTGCAAGTATGAAAGCAATGGCTTTGATACTTTAGGAAAAAAGTGGACCTAAACACAAAACTTAACCAAATTTTCAATTTTCCAAGTATAAAAGGGCACATAATTCTGTCAAAATGCCAGTCAGAGTTACATAACTTTGCCTGCACAGTCCCTTTATGATAGTTAGTAAGTGTTGCAAGTATCAAAAGCAAAAGCTTTGATACTTAAGGAATAAAATGGACCTAAAAACAAAACTTAACCAAAATTTTCAATTTTCTAAGTATACAAAAGGCACATAATTCTGTCAAAATGCAAGCCAGAATTATCTAACTTTGCCTGCCCAGTCCCCTCATGATAGTTAGTAAGTGTACCAAGTTTGAATGCAACAGCATTGATACTTTATGAGAAAAGTGTACCTAAACGCAAAACTTAACCGGACGCCGACGCTGACACCGACGCCGACTACGACGCCGACACCGACGCCGACGCCGACGCCAAGGTGATGACAATAGCTCATTTTTTTTCTTCACAAAATAGATGAGCTAAAAATCTAACAATCGGTTTTGCAAATATTGGCATACTTAATTAGGAATATTGGCATTCTGCATAAGGAATTAAGTTAATAGTGTTGACATCACCTACATAGTAGTTTTGTTTTGAAAACAATCATGATTTTTATTCAATATCAAGTGAATTGGAGATTTGTTCCAATTCATTACTATTTCAGAAAGAAGCTCAGTACCCCATTCGTTAACCAAGATTCGATTCATTCATCCAGTTAGAGTTATTCGGATTACAAAGTGTAACCGTCCTTTACCATTTGTCTATGTCATGCACGTTCGGTTACAGTAGCCAACTTATCAAATTGATCCCTGATCTGTTGGCGACATCCATTTGTTCTACGCAAATTTATTAACAAGAACAAGGGCTAATGAATTATTACAAGAAAAGCCAGCTTTGTCATTTCATATTTATTATTATGTTTTAATGTGATACCTTACGTAAACACATTTTATATTCTTGAACAAGAGAAAACATAGGAGAGGAACAATACAAAAATATAAATGGAATTAAATGGGCAAATGGCGGAATATAATTTACACCAGACTAGCACTAGAGTTAATAAACCTCAGCTATAGACTAGCACTTTAACTGAGTGATGTCGAGGAGGCGACCGGAAGTACTGCCCTAAAGATAGCCCCAACCCCAGTTGCACTATTGATTTAGCTTCTCGTTTATGCAATAATCGCCAACAGACGATCCACACCATTTTTATGCTATTTCGCAAATGTATGCAATTCATATCTCAACAAAAAGCTTGCTGGTTCGGAAATAGATATTATACATGCGCAATCGCTAAGGCCATCCGCAACCGGCCAAATAAATTCTCGGTACGCCGTACCGTACAACGTAACATACATGCGCAATCGCTAAGGCAATCCGCAACCGGCCAAATGAATTCTCGGTACGCCGTACCGTGCAACATAACATACATGCGCAATCGCTAAGGCCATCCGCAACCGGCCAGATAAATTCTCGGTACGCTGTACCATGCAACATAACATACATGCGCAATCGCTAGGGCCATCCGTCACCGGTCAAATAAATCCTCGATACGCCGTACCGTAGGTTTTCAAGCCAAAATAAGCTATTCCAGATACGCCTAAGCAGGCCGTGCCATAGAGCGAGTACTAGAACATCCATACTATCCCGAAACTAATTTTGAAAGCATTCCTGCCATCCTCACACATTCGAGCACTAAGTGATAGGTGACAACAAAATGCTATGTTTACCTCCCCCGAACGTATGTACATCAATATATAGTTACCTATCTATAATGTTAATGGTTCCGATCACCTCTAAGACAAAGAATTTCCGCCACAAAATAAATTAATTTATTTTCCACCAAATTCTATGACATGTTTAAAACAAATTTTAATAAACACTCGCGCAACGAATCTAAATATATATTTCGAGTCCGACGTCAGATAAGTGAACGCCATCATTTCTGAAAAACCTGGTGTTTTCCCATACGAATATGCTCGCCGGAAATGCCCTTTTAATATATTAAATATATTCTAATTCGCTTATTCTGAATAAACGATAATTCATTCCAACGTAGAGATATTCTTGACCAATAGAGATTCAAGCTTATCTTGAGCGACCATAGGCAGAATCGAACACAACATTAAAATCGATATATGTGGCTCTTTTATCCACGACATGCCTTTCTTGACCGCCCTGGAGCATTTTGCTTACAAAACTATGTTCGAAATGCAGTACCATACGTTAATCCTATGATAAAATGACAACCCTGTGAGCTGGCCATACTACCGCTTACCTATACAACTCCCTAAATTTATTAAATAAACCTATCGCCGTTAAATGCTAATTGCGTGTTTTTAGAAATGCCTGCGAGTACCAATTATTTAACTCTATATTGAATACATTCCATACATCCCCAGATGGGGTAATCACGTGATAGTCAAGATGGCGAAGTCCATACCGAGACGGTTATCTTTCGACGTTTTATACCCTTTATTACTTCTGTTTATTTTTTAAATAATGATCAGTTTCCAGTCATATCAGTAAAAAGGTGATAAGCGTTTATTTCGTATCTAAATTCCCTTTATATCTCGACTTTACTCCCCGCAAATTTTCTTAGTGGAGCCCCAATTAGATCATCCCGCTAAGAAATTTTGCACCGAGTAAAGTCGAGATATAGAGCGAATATTACTATGAAATAAAAGCCAGTAACTTTCTTCCTAATATGGCTGGAAAGTGAGCGGAATAAAAAATAATAATACAAGTAAAACAGAGTGTAAAACAACGAAAAATACATGCCTCGAAATGGACGTCGCCATCGTGTTTGTCACGTGATTACCCCCTCTGATTCCATAGATAAGCCGGCATTGGAGTTGCTGCCGTGTTCGCAAACGGGCCCAGTCCCCGAAAACGCTCTAACCACGTGACCATTGCATCATTGTTTACAACGCCATTTGCCTGAATGATGGATAATAATGTCATTACCAGCCTAAACACACGCTGTCTTACACCTGTACATTTCGTTTAAATCATGTTTACGTTATGTTGTCACATAGTGCCGATTTAATGCGTAAATACACTCCGACTGCTTTATGACCACATTTTCAATACTCGTAAAACCCGCCCCATGTTAACTTTACTATCGACCGCTTGTTTTCGAGCAGTTTAAATTTCAGCTTTAAATATCGTCTGATATGATTTAATTTACCCTGTCATTATAAAATGCCCGTTAACGTTTGATTCATGGGCGCAGCTCACTCTTTATTTATACATGTCATTCACTTGCACGTGTATAGTGTGTCGTGTAATCCAGTTGTAATGCATTTTTCACAAACGCAGCCACGTTTGTTTCGTACCGATATCGTATATATTATAAATGTTGATAACTTGCTTGTGTACAAGAAAAAACTTTAAACATATCTTTAAACGTACAAAGTATTAACATTAATCGATCCAGATCCAAACACAAATATTGTGCTATTAAGTAGTTTTTCTTTGTTTTGAAATGCGAGGAAGCGGACATCATGCGAAACCGGCGCTCGCGTTACCCAAAGCGTGCATAGGTCACAGGTTAATAATAGTCTGGAGGATTCCGCTATGTACATGATTAGGTTTCATATTTGTTAATGCTTTTGGCATGTTTGGTACAATTTTTGCGAAAATCAGTATGGTGTTATCCCTTTAAAACAAAACACTGACTTCATGGATTAATATATTTACATTAATTTTTAATTTTATTTTTAGTAAATATACTTTTCATTTTATTTTATATAGATATACTTATCATGTTTAATAATCATATTAAAATAGCAAATGGTTACCAAGAACACAAGAAATAAGTACATGTTTTAACACCTGTCTTTACCTACAGCATGAAAAATACTTCGCAAGCAAATTCTTATAAACGAAACAAATCACATATTTCGGTTGAGGTTAAAGACCTTTAATTATAAGAGAATTCGGTTCAACAAAAACACATATCCCCAGTTCCAAGAATATAAATCAGGGTGGAAAAACAGTACGCTAACTGATCGCATGTCACTTATTCAGCACCGAGGAATTATAAAAAATCTATTGTTACCAGTTAATCTGTCACTGATCCACCAGAAAAATATACCTATGAACATATCAAAAAAAGGAGAAACCGATTAATGCCAGTTAGCACTTTTGTAGAAAACTGTCTTATGTAAAGTCTGAAGATAGCCGACCTATCGCGATAGAAATCACAACCCTATTATCAGTATTCAAGCTTCATGCACACCGTATTTTCTGTCTCGCTTTACAGAAATAAAATTGAACTGCCTTGGCAAGATCGTTGGTTTTGAATTATTATCCTCAAACCATCAGGCAAGGAATATATACATTATACATATATTATGTAATAATAAATGCTAAACGAGGAAATGGAAATAACATTTCACGAATAACATTAACACACGAAATAAACATCAAGATATCCTAATATATCCAAAAGATCCAGAGTAAGAAATAAAAAATAATCGGTAGTAAATAGGACTGGTTATAATCAAAGAGTTAAGTTTTAGAATGTGTCTGACGAATACTGATCAATTCTGGTCAGTTGAGATAACTGAATTGTTGTGAGAAATATCGACTCGGGCGGTATTAAGCAATAATGCAAGATTAAAGTGGCCTTTTCACAGATTTTGGCATATTCTGAAGTTTGTCATTTAATGCTTTATATTGATAAATGTAAACATTGGATCTTGAAAGATCCAGTAAAAAAATCAAGAATAAAATTTAAAAAGGAAAAAAAGTAGCCGGTACCAGGGCTCGAAGCAGTGATCCCCGGAGTCTTGGAGTTAGTCTGAAGTAAAAACGCATTAGCCCTCTCGGCTATTCCGCCGGGTGTGCACAGTGTTAGTATTTTATACCTTATATAACCAATCTTCGTAGTTTCGTAAATTCAAACGACAACAAAACCCTCCAAATTATTCAATCGTTTCGCGTTGCAACGCTTTATAATTTTTAGGTTTTTAAATCGTCAAAAGATACATATAATGGCTATATTGGATTATGGTAAATGTTCAGTAATACATTTACCTCACAAATATCATAACTAAAACGAAAATTTCCGAATCTGAAACAACTTTTTTCAATTTTGTCAATTTACCAAACCGTGAAAAGATCCCTTTAACATATTCGCCACAACAAATACATGTCGCTGTGTAAGCGACTCGGACACGTAAATTGATACATCATCATTAGTTTGTTTATGCAATATATACATTCTTTGAATATTATCCATTTTAGACAGACTTGACTTACTTGACTTAAATAAGATTTCGTTTGCATTACACGCTTGTGCCTCGTGCTTACCCACGTTGTGACCACATCGGCTGTGCGACAAATATCACAGAAATCAACAACCTCATCGTTTTCGGCGTTATCGTCTGTGCGTTTACGTTTTGCAGGTGGCGCTGCTGCGGGTGCCGCCTCTGGCTGTGGTCCAGAAACAGGAGCTGATGCCGGCTCTGGTACCACCGCCGTTTCCGTCGCATTCCTTCTACGCCATCTTGACCTTTGTTCCTTCACCGGGGCCGGATCAACTGCCGCCCGCATCCCCCGCCCCTCTCTCTGTCTGTTTCGCTACGGCTTGCCCCACCCGTCTTCGTTCGCTACGACCTCTACCAGACATTGTAGATTTACGTTTTATGGATGTGTAAACACAAGTTTCTTAATCAAAGCTATTTCGCAAAAAGAACGAGATACGTGGAGCACGAGCATATATACCGTATTAGTGACGTCAGACAGTCACTACTGAAATCAATTTCACGCATGGTTTATTGTCGTCTGCTTGTATCTAATGATTTATACGAGATTTAAACCTTTTATTTACCGGAGACATGTATTCGCTACTTCAAATAAAAGAAATTAATTTTTAAGGAAATTAATGTTTATTATAATAATAGGATTTCATGCATAAAGTTTTGGTAATGCAAACTTTAAACAAGTATTCTCCATTGCTGTTATATATTCTCTTTCATATTCATATAATGATTATTTATCTAAGTTATATTGTCTGTTGAATCTTATTTTGCAACCTATGAAACAAAATTGTTATATAAAAAACTAAAATTCCAATACTGGATTTTCTGCAAATGCAATATATATTCTGTTTTTCTTTAGAATAAGCCTCTATTCGTTCATTTAACGTCTTAATTATGTCGTTTTGTAGAATATTTACCCATTAAGGCATAATTCAAATTGCTTTTGGTGTTTCGTTACTCTAAATCTAGATGATAATTCAATTCTACTATCATGTGCACTTTTCGAACACTGTCAACGGAACGCGCATGTGTACATCAAGATGAAAAGCTAGTTTAAAGAAACATTGATTGTGTTTCCCATCGATTTGTGGTTTCTACTTTTGCTAAATACATACACATTACCTAATGCATACAGCTTTCAGAAACCGTGTTTTAATCATGCATTTCATTTAACAACATATACCACTATTTATCCACTGTTAAATGGTCGTAAGATTGTAATATGTGTACATGGTAATAATTAAAATTAAGCTAACTAGTGCCGAAAAATAACAGTCCTTTGTGCATAATGGTTAAAATGGGATTTAAGCACACTTTTGCAAAATGGCAATTAAAGAATACATAAGAAGAGATTCAAAATAATAAATGAATCATACTTAAGCAATCCAAATACCAAAATTCGTTAAGATACAATTCGCTGTTAATATAATAAGCATGTAATGCCCTTTCACAAAACACTTAAAAAATACATGATGTATTTCGTGTTTTCATCTTGTTCAAAATACCATATGGGTTAAGGTTGTCAACATGTAATTAGGATGCCCGGTGTGTTACCTCACACATAGCTTTTAAATTGGCGTTTCATGACATACAGATGTTGTTGATGATAATTCATACTCGCTTCCTAAATGCACAAGTGATGTCAGCCGACGTCAAATACACCTAAAACCACCCCGTTTCAGGCAATTAAATTCGTGTTTAAGTCAATTATATTGCCATCCGTCACCCAATGTGTATGTGTCAATTTTGGTATATATTACTACCTGAATTGTATGAACATACAGTTGAGAAGCTAACATGGGACCTTACTGCTCATTTGTGGTTTATTTCATATAGAACCAGCAATGCGTTCCTGTCCTAGAAGTGTCTTTGGTAAATATGAATTTGGGTGAGCCTTGTTTTGACAAATTAATAAAGAACTAAGAATTATTCGACATTAATAAAGGTAGCAATTTTTAGTTTATTTCATATTTGAATTTCAGTGAACCAATTCTGCCATATTTAAGTCTTTTGAGTTCAACATGAATGGTAACTATGTATCATTATATTTGCATCATGTCGGCATTTTAACTTGGTATAAAACTACGAAAGCAAATTAAAATTTACATCTGCAAGGTAATTGATGTTATACCATTCATAATAACATGTAATATAATCGCTTACAATACATCCAGCCGAGCGTTACATTATCCGATAAGAAATTAAGATGTTTTTATAACTGTATTGCGAATACTAATACACACTAAATAATAATAGGTGTAAACATATGTATGTTTCCAGTAACGTCTCAAAAAAGGGTAAGATAGGTCGGCATAACAGTTTTTTCTTTATATCATGCTGTAGTTATAAACCTCTTCTACAAGGGATTGTTGTTGAAGAACCATAGCATTGTCCTTTTATATGTTATAAATCCTTATATTTATATATAATATCTATGTAATGATGATTATTATTGTTAATTATCATAATGAAATCGTTTTGTCTCGGAAAGCTTTAGTCCGCCATGTTGCTTTCATGGAAAGCTTTGTCCGCCCCAGATTTTTTTCACGGGAGAGCTTTTGCCCGCCCCTATGAAAATGACGGTAGGGTTTTGGTTCGGGTGCCTTATATCCCGGTTATATGCATGCCAAGGGATAATGTCGAAAAAAAAGCGTGTTGCACGGATATCGACTTTAAATACTCGAAACAAAATCTTAGGGTCGGCAAGAAAAACACGCAGGGTCGGGTTACAAAACAAACAACTATTTTTCGCTTTAAAACTGTATCTTCAAAACAGAAAATGTCATAATTTGGTAGGTAGGATAATCAAACAACTTATACCAACCTACAGCGCACGTCTGATATTGAAAAAAAGACTTTTGCATATTTTTGGAACGTCATAAAAGTTCCTTTACAACAATATTATTTTATTTCCAGTCGGTGAAAAAAATATTGCATTTATAATCACTTTTATCTTTTCCGAACTATACGCACAACATAATTAGGCATTATAAATCATAGAACGTATACCAACTTTGGACGCTAACAAGAGTGCTCAATGGAAATTGTACAACGTTGTTGTTACATGTATTACAAACCTTAGAGGGCCCCTCTACTAAGATACCATTATAATTCATATGGAAAGTATAACATGGCTTTTATACTCACTTTAATTTTTTTCCGGACTTTACGGTTAACATATTTAGGTAGCATTTGAATTCATCAATTTTTGAGTCAACTTCGGACGCTTATAAAAGTGGCAATCTGATTTTCGTACATTGTTTAGAAACCGTAAAGGATTCTTTACAACGAACGAATAATAATGCTTTTACAGTCATATTTACAAACGGTGGAAAAACACCATTACAATGGTATCAAATAATGTATGGTCGGTTGGGAAAGTGATGATTTTATAACCACTTTCACCTTTTCCGGGTAGTACTAAAGGCATTTGCGCGTGTATAAAATTTTAGAATGTGTCTGACGAATACTGATGAATTCTGGTCAGTTGAGATAAATTAATTGTAGTGAGAAATATCGACTCGGGCGGTTTTAAGCAATAATGCAAGATTAAAGTGGCCTTTTCACAGATTTTGGCATATTCTGAAGTTTGTCATTTAATGCTTTATATTGAACAATGTAAACATTGGATCTTGAAAGCTCCAGTAAAAAAATCAAGAATAAAATTTAAAATGGAAAAATAGTAGCCGGTACCAGGGCTCGAACCAGTGATCCCCGGAGTCCTGGAGTTAGTCTGAAGTAAAAACGCATTAGCCCTCTCGGTTATTCCGCCGGGTGTGCACAGTGTCAGTATTTTATGCCTTATATAACCAATCTTCGTAGTTTCGTAAATTCAAACGACAACAAAACCCTTCAAATTATTCAATCGTTTCGCGTTGCAACGCTTTATAATTTTTAAGTTTTTAAATCGTCAAAAGATACATATAATGGCTATATTGGATTATGGTAAATGTTCAGTAATACATTTACCTCACAAATATCATAACTAAAACGAAAATTTCCGAATCTTAAACAACTTTTTTCAATTTTGTCAATTTACCAAACCGTAAAAAGATCCCTTTAACAAATTCGCCACAACAAATACATGTCGGTGTGTAAGCGACTCGGACACGTAAATTGATTCATCATCATTAGTTTGTTTATGCAATATATACATTCTTTGAATATTATCCATTTTAGACAGACTTGACTTACTTGACTTAAATAAGATTTCGTTTGCATTACACGCTTGTGCCTCGTGCTTACCCACGTTGTGACCACATCGGCTGTGCGACAAATATCACAGAAATCAACAACCTCATCGTTTTCGGCGTTATCGTCTGTGCGTTTACGTTTTGCAGGTGGCGCTGCTGCGGGTACCGCCTCTGGCTGTGGTCCAGAAACAGGAGCTGATGCCGGCTCTGGTACCGCCGCCGTTTCCGCCGCATTCCTTCTACGCCATCTTGACCTTTGTTCCTTCACCGGGGCCGGATCAACTGCCGCCCGCATCCCCCGCCCCTCTCTCTGTTTGTTTCGCTACGGCTTGCCCCACCCGTCTTCGTACGCTACGACCTCTACCAGACATTGTAGATTTACGTTTTATGGATGTGTAAACACAAGTTTCTCAGTCAAAGCTATTTCGCAAAAAGAACGTGATACGTAGAGCACGAGCATATATACCGTATTAGTGACGTCAGACAGTCACTACTGTAATCGATTTCACGCATGGTTTATTGTCGTATGCTTGTATCTAATGATTTATACGAGATTTAAACCTTTTATTTACCGGAGACATGTATTCGCTACTTCAAATAAAAGAAATTAATTTTAAAGAAATTAATGTTTATTATAATAATAGGTTTTCATGCATAAAGTTTTGGTAATGCAAACTTTAAGCAAGTATTCTCCATTGCTGTAATATATTCTCTTTCATATTCATATAATGATTATTTATCTAAGTTATATTGTCTGTTGAATCTTATGTTGCAACCTATGAAACAAAATTGTTATATAAAACACTAAAATTCCAATACTGGATTTTCTGCAAATGCAATATATATATTCTGTTTTTCTTTAGAATAAGCCTCTATTCGTTCATTTAACGTCTTAATTATGTCGTTTTGTAGAATATTTACCCATGAAGGCATAATTCAAATTGCTTTTGGTGTTTCGTTACTCTAAATCTAGATGATAATTCAATTCTACTATCATGTGCACTTTTCGAACACTGTCAACGGAACGCGCATGTGTACATCAAGATAAAAAGCTAGTTTAAAGAAACATTGATTGTGTTTCCCATCGATTTGTGGTTTCTACTTTTGCTAAATACATACACATTACCTAATGCATACAGCTTTCAGATACCGTGTTTTAATCATGCATTTCATTTAACAACATATACCACTATTTATCCACTGTTAAATGGTCGTAAGATTGTAATATGTACATGGTAATAATTAAAATTAAGCTAACTAGTGCCGAAAAATAACAGTCCTTTGTGCATAATGGTTAAAATAAGATTTATGCACACTTTTGCAAAATGGCAATTAAAGAATACATAAGAAGAGATTCAAAATAATAAATGAATCATACTCAAGCAATCCAAATACCAAAATTCGTTAAGATAAAATTCGCTGTTAATATAATAAGCATGTAATGCCCTGTAACAAAACACTTAAGTAATACATACAGTTTTTCGTGTTTTCATCTTGTTCAAAATACCATATGGGTTAAGGTTGTCAACATGTAATTAGGATGCCCGGTGTGTTACCTCACAAATAGCTTTTAAATTGGCGTTTCATGATAGACAGATGTTGTTGATGATAATTCATACTCGCTTCCTAAATGCACAAGTGATGTCAGCCGACGTCAAATACACCTAAAACCACCCCGTTTCAGGCAATTAAATTCGTGTTTAAGTCAATTATATTGCCATCCGTCACCCAATGTGTATGTGTCAACTTTGGTATATATTACTACCTGAATTGTATGAACATACAGTTGAGAATCTAACATGGGACCTCACTGATCATTTGTGGTTTATTTCATATAGAACCAGCAATGCGTTCCTGTCCTAGAAGTGTCTTTGGTAAATATGAATTTGGGTGAGCCTCGTTTTGACAAATTAATAAAGAACTAAGAATTATTCGACATTAATAAAGGTAACAATTTTTAGTTTATTTCATATTTGAATTTCAGAGAACCAATTCTGCCATATTTAAGTCTTTTGAGTTCAACATGAATGGTAACTATGTATCATTATATTTGCATCATGTCGGCATTTTAACTTGGTATAAAACTACGAAAGCAAATTAAAATTTACATCTGCAAGGTAATTGATGTTATACCTTTCATAATAACATGTAATTAAATCGCTTACAATACATCCAGCCGAGCGTTACATTATCCGAAAAGAAATTAAGATGTTTTTATAACTGTATTGCGAATACTAATACACACTAAATAATAATAGGTGTAAACATATGTATGTTTCCAGTAACGTCTCAAAAAAGGGTAAGATAGGTCGGCATAACAGTTTTTTCTTTATATCATGCTGAAGTTATAAACCTCTTCTACAATGGGTTTGTTGTTGAAGAACCATAGCATTGTCCTTTTATATGTTATAAATCCTTATATTTATATATAATATCTTTGTAATGATGATTATTATTGTTAATTATCATAATGAAATCGTTTTGTCTCGGAGAGATTTAGTCCGCCATGTAGCTTTCATTAAAAGCTTTGTCCGCCCCAGTTTTTTTTTCACGGGAGAGCTTTTGCCCGCCCTTATGAAAATGACGGTAGGGTTTTGGTTCGAGTGCCTTATATCCCGGTTATATGCATGCCAAGGGATAATGTCGAAAGATAAGCGTGTTGCACGGATATCGACTTTAAATACTCGAAACAAAATCTTAGGGTCGGCAAGAAAAACACGCAGGGTCGGGTTACAAAACAAACAACTATTTTTCGCTTTAAAACTGTATCTTCAAAACAGAAAATGTCATAATTTGGTAGGTAGGATAATCAAACAACTTATACCAACCTACAGCGCACGTCTGATATTGAAAAAAAGACTTTTGCATATTTTTGGAACGTCATAAAAGTTCCTTTACAACAATATTATTTTATTTCCAGTCGGTGAAAAAAATATTGCATTTATAATCACTTTTATCTTTTCCGAACTATACGCACAACATAATTAGGCATTATAAATCATAGAACGTATACCGACTTTGGACGCTAACAAGAGTGCTCAATGGAAATTGTACAACGTTGTTGTTACATGTATTACAAACCTTAGAGGGCCCCTCTACTAAGATACCATTATACATCATATGGAAAGTATAACATGGCTTTTATACTCACTTTAATTTTTTTCCGGACTTTACGGTTATCATATTTAGGTAGCATTTGAATTCATCAATTTTTGTGTCAACTTCGGACGCTTGTAAAAGTGACAATCTGGTTTTCGTACATTGTTTAGAAACCGTAAAGGATTCTTTACAACGAACGGATAATAATGCTATTACAGTCATATTTACAAACGGTGGAAAAACATCATTACAATGGTATCAAATAATGTATGGTCGGTTGGGAAAGTGATGATTTTATAACCACTTTCACCTTTTCCGGGTAGTCCTAAAGGCATTTGCGCGTGTATAAAACGTTAAAATAGGCCGACTTTGATCGCGATTTACAGGCTGACTGTGAATCTGCCTTTAAATTTTTTTACATGGTAAGAAATTGTGGAGGTTCTCCTGTACAACAGTATCATTATAATTAATATCGAGTCAATAATAACGTTTTTATAACCCCGTTTACCTTTTCCGGGTTTTCCTTAAAGCATTTGCATGTGTAAAAAACCCCGTTAAAACACGCTGACTTTGACCGCAATTTACAGGCGGACCCTGACCCTGCCATAAAATATTTTGACATGGTTAATAACTGTGGAGGATCTTCTTTACAACGGTACCATTATAATTACTATCGGACGAATAATAATGCATTTATAACCAATTTTGATTTGATGCTTCGCCTTATTTCATATTATGCTTTCTCAAAATAGTTTTTACATATTTAGAAACAGTGGAAGAATACCATAACAACGGTACCAAAAATGTATGGTCGGTTGGAAAAAGGATGCTTTTATAATCCCTTTTAGCCTTTCCGTGTTTTCCTCAAGACATTGTTCTGTGTAAAAAAAAGGTATATTTCGGTCAACTTTTTTCGCGATTTACAGGTTGACACTGTCCCTGCCATAAAATATTTTAACATTATTAGAAACCATGGAGGTTCTTCTTTGCAACGGTACCATTATAATTAATATCGGACGAATACTAATGTTTTTACAACCCCTTTTACCTTTTCCGGGTTTTCTATTCGGCATTTGCGTGTGTAAAAAAACCGTTAAAACAGGCCGACTTTGTCCACAATTTACAGGCCGACTCTGACCCTGCCATAAAATATTTTATATATGGTTAGAAACTGTGGAGGATCTTCTTTACAACGGTACCATTATAATTAATATCGGACGAATAGTAATGTTTTTATAACCCTTTTTCCTTTTCCGGGTTTTCTTTACGGCATTTGCGTGTGTAAAAAAAACGTTAAAACAGGCCGACTTTGTCCGCGATTTACAGGCCGACTACGACCCTGCCATAAAAGATATTGACATGGTTAGAAACTGTGGAGGATCTTCTTTACAACAGTACTATTATAATTAATATCGGACGAATAATAATGCATTTATAACCATTTATATCTTTTTCGGGTTTTACCTAAAAGATTTCCGTGTTTTCCGGATATTTCCGGGTTTTATACCTCGCCTTTCGTGTCGACATGGGCCAATTACGATTACCGGTATCCTGATTGCTTTATGAGGTTTATGCCATAGAATATAAAATGATAATGTTTGTTCTTCGTGGTCAAAGCTCAACAACCCGGGTATAATTCTGTAATTAATTGCAAACAAATCTTCAAAACTTCATAAAACTCGTATTGACTAGATCACGCTATTATGTTGACAAGTGCCGCCATGCAGCGGAATTATATATTATTTGTATTGTAAGGGTATTTTTTTAAGTATTAGACATTAGTCTGGAACTATTCGGATATCAAGCAATTGCATTAATTTGACATATTCGAAAAGTATATTACCGTACTTCATGAAAACGGCGAACATCTTTTTAACACGCACACGCACGCTTATAACAAATGCAACACACTGATAAACACAAGAGGAAGAAATGTTTATCACTGAAAGAAATACTAGTCGTGTTTAGCACTTATTTCAAATCTCCAGTGTCAAGATAAACCTACGACTGGGTATGACTAAATGGCTTCAATGTTGAACTAAGTATGTCATAAAATGTGTATAATGTTCTAAATTCTCTTCTTTATTAATAATCGTTCGGACTTTTACAGGTTCCCTTTTTTAAGGCTGTATACATCTTTATAAAAAGAGTGAACCATTCCTGTTATTTATGATTTTATTATTTCATGATTTAAGATATTGGGTTATTATGGTTTTACTTAAGCTCACACGTACAAATGTACGGACACACGGAGGGTTGCATTTCAATATGTCTTCCTCGCAGATGTGGCGCTTGAAAAAATCAGAGAATTCGTTCAAACTCCATTTCATTCAACACAAACACTTTATCAAAATTCCATTTTTTTCACTTCCTATAACAAATATTAAACACGCGTGTGTTAATGTAAATAGAACAAGAAAGAATGCACTCAATTTCATACATGGCGAATGACTTCAACACATTGGAATGTTAACTTTGTATCAAAAGAGCTTAAAATAACCAACAGATAATTATAAAGGAAATGTGATATGATGATTCGCCATGTTTTTGCAATACAGGTTTATCCGACTGCAATTAATAATCAATTAAATTTTCTTACTAGGTAAAAGCTTTAAATTGAGATATAAAAGATTATTAAATAAAACAAATAATTATTATGATAGTATTGTGCATTATAAACTTTACCCTTATACAAAGTGACAAAATGAAAACAAAACACAACACACCTGCATCACGTCGAATGTGAATGGCTACTATTTTTAAACAGGCATCGCTTAGTATAAAAATAGTTTTTAGCAGGTGTGTCATTATTGTATGAAATTACTATCACCATTAAACCAGCATTTAACTGACGAATGTAATATTGTAAAGTATAACAGGTTAGATAACAAAATGCATTTAACAACTGAATTGCAAAATCCTAGTTTAATACAAACGTATGGAGCGTAAACGAGACTTGGTAACAACATAGTTTTCGCCGTACAATTTTAAAATATGGCTATTCAAGAAAAAAATGATTTATAAAATTTGACTTAAAGCGGGTATATACGATTTTGTCAAATATTTATGAATTTATATAAACTGTGTAAAAAACTTATTCTATATATATTTCAATATAAATTAAAATAAAAGTTAAGAAGAACATGTGTTGAAAAATGCGAAATAAGCCAGATATTTAATTTTGAAATTGAAAACGGCTGAACAGACGAATTCGCCAGCATGTATACCATACATATACGATGTGCATCTAAAATTACGAGGGGTTTCCAGAAGTTCGTGGATTTTCGCTATAACTTTCATTTGGTAACATAAATGGACAAGCAAATAGCATGTTAAGAATATTTCGTCCTTTCCAAATCTACTCTCCAAATATCATGGAAATACATAAAACAATAAATATATATCAGAGATTTAATCATGTGCACAATGCGCACACCGACGCACGTGTAACGTTTCTGTTCAACGTCAATGACGTTATGAAGTTAACAACTGTCAAATCTTTTCCACATAATCACCTCCAACGCGAATGCACTTTATGTGTCGGGAAATCCACTTGTCAAAAGTGTCTCTATACCAGTCAGCGTCAAAAGACGACACGGTTCGCTTTGCTGCAACTGTAAGTTCCTGTTTACTTGCAAAGCGAATACCGCGCAACTGTGATTTAACTTCCGGGAAGACGCGGAAGTCCATAGGGGCCAAATCCGGGCTGTAAGGAGGACTTAGGCGCTGTAGCGTGAAATTTGCCGTAAATTCTGTTCATCAACGACATTTAAACCAAATTTAAATTCGCGTAACGCTCATACTTATAATAAAATACACGCGTGCGCCGCATGTCGTTACTGAGGTCTCTGTGGCAACGCGTTTCAAACGCGCTTTATGGAATTCATGCATTTTTAGCTTATATATAAAGTCCGTGATAATTGGTTTGTATAATATGTAAATTTCATTGACTTTTACCAGCAAACTAATAAGTTATAGCGAAAATCCACGAACTTCTGGAACACCCCTCGTAGTTTAACGGTTTATAATACAAAGACGAATGCTTCGGTTATTGTAGGAAAATATGTACGTCACTATCGGCTCGGGGGGCTAATTTGTCTTTGCTGCAATTTATGAAATTCGGCTTTAATGTATAATTTTTCTTGCCTATTTTGTGTTATTGTAACATATTTTATCAATATATTACAATTAAACACACATAACAAATCGTATATACCCGCTTTAAGCTCTTATCTCGAATTGAGCGATGTCAATTATACGACAATTATGTATGGAATCCCAAATATGATACCCATGACTTGATCTTTGTATTTTCATTTAAAGATTGCAAACCCTGTCTAACCATGCGATGAAAAACATCTCCATTTCTAAACGGTAGCACGAATTAAAAGGACATACACGTGTACATATAATTGTTGACCATGTGATTTGAAATTCAATTCAAAGGGGACTGACATATTAAGGGAAGGGGTCACCCTCTGATGTTTGAGTCAACGAAAATGCTCTAGTAATGAAATAGTTAGAGCGTTCAGTCAAAAAATAAGTCCATAAAGTCAAAAAGCACAAACATGGGTTTTAAGTCTCTTTAATTCGAAGCTCAAATTGAACAACATGAAGCGTTCAGAAGAGAATGCTTGTCGAAAGCAATACAGTGGACCTTGAATGACATATTGGAAAAAAACAAGCGTATACCACTACCTGACGGACTGAGCTATTAGGAAATTGCCTTTATCCAAAGTAAAAGTATAAGGAAAAACAACAATTTAAGGAAGCTATAATGAAGAAAGATTTCGTGACAATGACTAGATGGGTAAGCTGTTATTTGGACGAAGGTGTTCAACAGATGATACAAAGCACCTACGATGAATTCCGTGATGAAGAACACAATAACACAAAATTCAGATGTCTACGTTGTTGAATAGCCCTTGTCAAATGCGTTAGTCATGTGGCAGACGCATTGAAAAGTGGCGAAATTTTATCGGATGTAATATATTTCAAGGTCATAGATTCCGATCTCAAGGTTGGGGCTCAAGAAGTATTTTTGAATAATGTCTTTGAAAAATGCGCATGCTCACAGAGTCAACAGAGTGCATTTTGCCTTCTTAGCTGTTTTCTATTACCTAATTGACAAAAGTACTGGTAAAGTAAAGAGAGATTTCAAAGCTATATATGATGATATTTCCAAGCTTAATTGTGATTCCAAAGACCTACTATTGTGCCTATGCCAAGAACTATGCTCATCAGCATTTCACCCTGTGTCGTGTGTCAAGCTATACACAGCAAGTAAACTGACTCAGAGTCAAAACCGAACACCGCACACATCTGGATCCCCACATACTTTCTTGAAAGAAACATCGGTGCCTGAGCCAGTGGTGCTGTCAGAAAAACGAGGAAATCAAACACCTGCTATACATCATGATTCAGACATTTCAGATTAAACACCAATGTCACCTCGGATCGAGTATTTCCTCAGAAAGTTCAATGTCGACTGGAAGCAGTATCTACCACGGAAGCGTTGATATGTCTAATAAGGATTTTGGAACGTCAAACAGAAAACGAACGAAAAGAACATAATGGTGCATAATGTACGCATGTGTTTCTATAAGATGTATATTGAAGCCGGTTTTTAAGAAATATAATTTCGTGTACGTTCGATATCGTCACGAATCTTAAGTTATTTAACATTTTGCTTACGATAAATTAAAAGTACTCAAAATTAATGCAATCCATTTATATCAAGGGACGTTTTTCATGAATAAATACTAATTTCATTGAAAGTGCTGTTGTTTTTTTAATATTTGCTTTTATTGTTTACAACACATATTAACATAAATAACTTAACCGTATCATTTTTTTTATTTAGTATTCAAAATATTTAAATGGAAATAGTCGTTATAGTACAAGCTTCCTGACGCAACAACATCGGAAGTAGGGTGGGAGTTAGAGATGTTGAATGCGATTCTATGTTATAATATACTGCATAATTAAAACTGGATTAGAAGCCAAGCATTAACAACGTTTATTTAAATTATTCTCGTGAAGAAAGATACATTTAAAAAATGCAACAGCTTGAAATTTTATAGCATATAGGCCAAGCAGTCTTCATAGATTTAGTTTGTAATTTTAAACCTATTTATTTAACTCGATTGCATCCAAAGCTAAAGTCTTAATGAAATGGCATCAATACCGTTTCTAGGGTAGACCAAGTACTTGGTGACCTTGGTGGAGATCTAAAGAACGCTCCTGACAGTGGGGATTGAGCCCGTCAACCCAAGTCTTTATGTGAAAACATATAATAATTATATGTTATGCACATTATATGTTATCTTTTTTATATTATATTGATGATGCACTCAATTCTCTTACGGACAATTATTTCTTATCAAGTAAAGAATTGATGTGTCGGAAATAGTATTTAAAATAACTTCTGCGATCCTTGACGGCGTCAACGTCTTTGTGCATAACAGAGATCAAGCTACAAAAGCTACTTTGTAACTTTATTTCATTTCAGATTGTTGAGTTAACATTTTTACAGCAATTATAACCATGGAGTAGTACTTGTTAATAATTGTTTGTTGTGTCATTTTGTTTGTTGTTTAAACTTCCACGTTGTCTGTGTGAGAGTAAAACATGTGTTTAATTTATTTATAATATTTGAGGTAACGTCATCATGTTACAATGAAAACATTACATTTACAAACCAAATATTTAAGTGTTCTTAAACTAGCATGGACAAGTTTAAACTAAAATTCAATCTTAACCCACGCTTCATATGCGCCTGTCAAGAAGGTGTTGACTGTGAACGTAATATGGACGGGTATTGATTCGAAAAGTAGGAGAAAAGCAACTTTTACACATGTGTTGGTATTATACGTATTTCAGGAAATAATAACTTGTAAATTATGTTTACATAAAAACTAGTTTCGCTGTTTAGTTCAAGTTCGTACGTTATTAGTTATTTTCCTTTGTCGAAAAGCATGTTACATTCTGCTTCTTCTCATTAAAACCTCATGTATCAGTTGTACATGTAACATAATTCGAAGGGATGTCAATGAGCACACAAGTCTAATGAAGTGTTCATTTAGTTTTTATTCTGCAAATTAAGTTCTCAAAATATTCGAATAAATAATATACATTCAGTAACTTTCGAGATCGAAAATATTGAAGTCCAATTATCAAATTTCTGCGAGCGGCCAGACCCTTACGGGCCAGCCCTGCGATTCAAAATTAATTGAATCCGATGTATATGCTAGCCGAATCTACCTATTAAAAATTTTGACTCTATTTTGTACTAAATGGTTACCCCTTGATCGGTTTTCTACGACAAACATGATGATCATGGAAATGACCTTGAAGTATATTGTTCAAAAACTGATTACATTTAAACTACTCGTCGCAAATGTCGACCCATTTTAATCAATGTATTACGTTACATACAGTAATTTGTGTACTCATAATACAATGTAAGTATGAAATTTAATTTTATTTGTCATCATCATACAACTGTAATTTATTAATCTATTATTGGATTTAAATAATAATAGTGCTAAGGAATAACTTTTTTGATGCACCTCATTAAACATTTTAACAATCCTAACACGTGTGTATCCCTTTCCCGGAACAAAAACACATATACACGCACATACGCATTCCCGCATTCAAGCACGCACATTCGCACGTGCGCACACTCGCACGCAAACACGCGCGACCACGCTCACAGGCACTTACGCACACACACATACACAAATGTTAACACGCACACACAGAACAACATTGGAACACTGACACACAAACGAAAAATGAAAGCACTTACATGACTGGAACATTCATGATCAAATAGTGGGAGTCCCCAATGGCAACAATTAGATCAATCCAACGGTGGGGAAGGTTAAACGGCTTTATAGTGACTCAGTTTATGCTAGAGATGTATTTAAGGTTTAAAATTATCTTAATAATTTTAAAGATTGTAGACTTATACACACTTTCTTTTTTAATTATGCAGAATACCATTGTTGTTATTTATTATACCATGATTTCAAGTATCAATATATTGGATTGTAATATTTTTACTTTGCTCGGACATACTAACGCACGTACACACGGGCGGTTATATTTCATTATGCCTATAACGGATGTTGTTCTTCAAGAACAACCTGTTCCCTTTTCTTGAGTACAAGCATTTGTTCAAAAATCTTTATTTATATTTTTATTGCTCAAACAAATAATTCAAATTCATAGCTACATGTCTGTCACTGCAAAGATAACGATAAAGAATAAGAAGGAGTTCATACACGGCGAATGACTTAAACACATTGAAATATTGACACTGATAAAGGGAGCTTTAAGGGGGCCTTTTCGCGTTTTTTTTAAATTGACAAAGTTTAAAACAATTGATAAAGATCCGCAAATTGTGTTTGTAGTTGTGATATTTCTGAGAAAACAGTTATACTGCTCAATAAACTCCATTATATGCATCTTTTGACGATTTAAAAACCTGAAAATTATTACGCGTTGCAACGCGAAACGATTGAATAATTTGAAGAGTTTCGTTGTTTTCGATAAATTTTGTGATACTTCAAGGATTGCTTACATAAAGTATAAATACATCTATAAATGTGTAAGGACCTATGGCCGAGTGGTCTAAGCGACAGAGAGTTTTATTCCATTTACTCCAGGGGTCAGTGGCTCGATTCCAGTTGAGGGTGTTTTTTTCTTTCTTTAATTTTATTCATGTTTTTACTGGAGCTTTTAAGACCCAATGATTATATTTATCAATTTAATAAATTAAGCATTTAATGACAAACTTCAAAACATGCCAAGATCTGTGAAAAGGCTCCTTTAAATAATCAACATGTAATTTTAAAAGAAATGTTCATGATATCACAATACGCCAAGTTATTTCAAAATAGTAATCGCTAAAGTTTATCCGACTGCATGTTGTAATCAATACAGTGTTTTAACAATGCAAAAACTTTAAACTAAGCATTCATAGTTGTTCAGATAAATAAGTATATTTAGATATTATAGTGAATTATAAAATGTACCCTTATAAACAGTTTCGAAACAAATACAAACAAAATCGTTCATCATGTCAAACGTAAATCGTTTAAGTTACTACTTTTAATTACGAATTGTTCATGTCAAAGCAAGATTTTGAAAGCAGGTCTGTCAGTATTTTAAGCTATAATTAGCATCCAAAAAACCGATAAGTACAGACGAAGGTAATAAAAGTAGGTCAAACATATTGGATAGTACGTTAATAATTATAAATTGCATGGCAAAATCTGAGTTTAATACAAATGTCTGGGGCGTTAACAAGACTTGTTTATTACCTTGAAGTCAAACTATAATATAACTCGAGATAAGAAAGGTAAATAACGCGCAAAATATTGGGCAGACATAATATTTAATAATAATTTATGAGGAATCCCAAATATATGACACCCATCGCGTGATCTTTTGTATTTAATGTATTAAACCGCGCTAAAGCCTACGACGAAAAACAACTCGATGTATGTACCTTTACTGTAAGCTACGGAATCCGGATAGTGCCAAGTTGATTGTCGAGGTCGAAGCAAGACATTCAAGCGACGCACGACATTTGAGCGACGCACGATACGACGCGAGACATGCGATATGACGCGCGTCGTATCGCGCGTCTAGCAAATATCGCGTGTCGACCTAAGGAATTATAGGTCGACAGGCGCCTTTTGGGCGAAATTGGCTCGATATAGTGTCGAGTGTCAATTCGCATGTCGCGCGTCGCATCGTGCGTCGTTCAAATGTCGAGTGTTGCGCTCGAAGTTCGATACACGACAATTGAAGTAAACATGCGAAGCGACACGGGACATTTATTGCGACGCACGATATGTCAGTCGACAATTCTGTCGACAGTCAAGATTTCCTGCAATATATTTTTTTCAAAAACCCAGGGCAATATGCGACACTCAAATTTTGATTGTCGCATGTCGACTTTAAATGTCGAGTGTCATATCATGCGTCGCTTGAATGTCGTGCGTCGACTTCGAAGGTCGACACGCGACAATAAACTTGACCCTATCCGGATTCCGTAGTAAGCCGCATCGAAGCGGCATACACCTGTGCATCTGATTGTTAATAATTTGATGCAATGTCTTAGGGAAAAAAGCAATGTCTGAGCCGAAAAAAAGAAACGAGTGACATTGGATGTAGACAGATTTTACTAAATAGCTCTAGCAGCCAAATGGATAACACAGAGGTGAAAAAACAAGACTTAATGTTACGAAAGCGAATTCGTTCAATGCAAGACCTTCGGCAAAATATATTAGGCCAAAAAGGACTGGCGTGTCGGATCCATTGCTGAAAGGTGCGGTGATTTATTTAACTATAACAATCAGACTATGTTTAAAATACAGGACATATGAAATTAGCAAGTCATTAATTTTGAGGCAACCGACGAACTGCCTATACAGTTGTAGTGTGTATGAATGATCGATATAAATATAAGAATAAATGCCTTTTTATATCACTAAAAAGAGTTTATTACTGAAAATTAAAACGTGTACATGCGTTGTTTATTAAATATTTCAAATAAAGACAATAACTTTAAATCCGTATTTTCAGTTGTTATGTTTAAAAATATTTTATCAATTAAGTGGTTTTGATTAAAGGATATTTTCTATTGTTTTATCCTATTACCAGATGAAAATCGATAGGATAACAACAATCGTATAAACTTTAGCTTTATACTATCGCTATTTTTAGAACAGATTTGTGTTTTTTTCAAAAAATGGAGATTATGTTTTTGTCAAGTATGTGAAGATGAAATTGTACAAAAATGCGATATTTGATAATTATTAATGGAAAATAGGGAGGAAATAGTAGGATAAATAGAATATTATGTGAGTTTTGGATAAAGATCAACTTTATCATGCTCGGCTCGAACCATGTTAGCTCTCAGCAAGCCTCGCGCTACATCGTTTCTAAGCCTCGCATGATAAACTTGATCTTTAAATATCCAAAAACTCACATAATATTCTCTATATTCAATACATTAAACGTCAGAAAACTACAAAATATACTGTAGACAAATATATGGAAGTGAAATTTCTATTAAAATATAAGCACGCGTTTGAGTTAAAAAATGTTCTAGTTATAAAATTGTTAGAGCGTATCAATAACGATTTTTGTCAATATAGTCATTAAACACAAACATACACTGAAATTAAAATTTGTTTTTTATTTGAAGCTCAAATTGAACAGCACGAAGCGTTCAGAAGAGAATGCTTGTCGAAAGCAATACAGTGGAACTTTCCTGACATAGTTGGCAGAACCAAACCACACAAGCGCATTCCTCTACCTGAAGGACTGAGCGATGAGGAGATTTCCTTAATTCAAATCAGAGGTCAAAGAAAAAACAACAATTTAAGGAAGCTATTAATTGTTCTTGTGAAGAAAAAAATTCGTGACAATGATAAGATGGGTAAGCAGTAATTTGGACGAAGGTGTTCAAAAGATGATACAAAACAACTATGAAGAATTCCGTGATGAAGAACGCAATAACAGCAGATATAGATGTCTGCGCTGTCGGAATGTGTTGGTCCCGTGCTTTAGTGCAGTGGCGGACGAAATGAAAAGTGCAGACATTTTATAGGACGCACTTTATTTCAAGGTTATTGATACCGGTCTCAAGGTCGGGGCTCAAGAAACACTTTGGAACAATGTCTTTGAGGAATGCAAATGCTCAGAGAGTCAACATAAAGTGTATTGTGTCTTCAAGGTTGTTTTCTCAAACCTCATGGAAAAAAGTACGGGTAAGGTAAAGAAGGATTACAAAGCAATATTTGATGACATTTCCAAACTGTATTCTTGTTCCCAAGATCTACTAGTCTGCCAATGCTGTAAATTATGCTCATCAGGATTTCACCCTGTTTTGTGTATCAAACGGTACACGACAGTGCCATGTAATCTGACTCATAGTTCATACCAAACATCGGAAACATCTGTCTCAACACAAACTTGTTTGAACGAAACAACGACAACGCCTGAGCAATTTGCGATGCCAGCAAAACAAGAAAACCAAATTCAAGCTGGCAAACTAGAATCAGATATTCCAGACCTAAGACCCATGTCAATAATGTCGGATTCCAGTATTTCTTCAATAAGTTCATTTGTAGTTCATATATTTTTGTTTGTTGTGTAGTCTTCTATTAGATATGTGTTCACATTTAAATTCAACGTTTATTTCATTGAAAACAATTAAGGATACGTTATCATTTTAACATAATTTCATATTGTTCATTCCAATCAAATTTTCTAAATCTAGAATGTTAAAAGTTGGACCTAACTATATTGTTTTCTACTTAAGATATACGCCAGCCAAGTAGATGAAGGACGTTTATAACAACAGCATGAATGGGTATTCATTCGAATGTATATGAAAAAAGGAACATTTACACAGATACTTAGGAATTAGTGAATTGACATTTCCTTAAAGTGGTGCATACGTATGTACCTTGTGCTCATGCTCAGTGCTTGTATTATTTATATTTCGGTACATTATGACGGTTAAGTTATGTTTACATAAATACCCTTGTAGTTGTCTGATAAATGTTCACTGATACAATGATTTACAAAATATGTTGCCTATAGGTTGTTGTTTAGTTCTTTCTGTAATGGTATTATTTGATTGCCTTTCTCCGCAAAGCTTGTGAAATGATACTACTACTTATTAAACACTCATATATAAGCTGTTTAGTAAATAAAGAACTTACACTACGATCTATTTATAATATTTTAAATGCCATAGTCATAAAAGTATAATTTATTGTTTAAGTTAATTGAAGTTTTTGTCCATGACGATAAATGTTATTAAATCGTAAAGGGAATACTCTGATTTTGGCTGTGATACAAACTCGGACATATGTATCTATACTAAGATACAGATAATTCGAACTTCCATTTAATAAAACCATTTAGGAATTCTCACACTTATATTTTCGACTTTCCACGATTTTTACGTTCATTTTATTAACGTTGGACCGAGAATCTTGGAATAGATTTGATATTTAAAACGATGGTTCTTATCTTCTCTAGAAGGTATTTAAAATGATAAACGTATACAAAATATTACACCAAGGTTGAAGTCATTATTCATATCACGAGCTCAATAATATCTCAAAACCTGCTAAAGTACCTATTTATAAACTTAATGTCAAGGAATTGTTTGAAATCACGAGAGCTTTATAAATACAGCAGGGACAAATATTTTATACCCATTTCATTGACTGTATTTCTCAAAACAGTGATACCCTAAATAATTATATTTAATATAAGGTCATATATATATATATATTTTCCAGAGATGTAATATAAGCTGGCCTGTCTTAAGTCACTAGTGTCGAAGAATCCTTCAATATCCCAAATAATCAAATGAATTTTAACAAAATGATTATTGAAAGCGATACATGGATTAGTTAATTAAGAAATAACAAAGTAACAATAGTTAATATTGACGTGCCGTATTGTAAGGAAAAATAACTTAAACAGTGTTTCAATCATTTACTCAAAATATCTGACTCGGAAGGAAATCAAAATACAAATAATTGACTTTTGAAGATTGTAATGGGCATTTGGCAGTACAGTTTGGAACAGATAGGCAGCGTGTGTTCCTATCAAAGGTAGTAAGCCTACGGTCATTCAATGGTGAAAACGTTTCTAAGTGAAATGATTATTTGGACAGATAGACGGGCATACCAAAACCAATATACAACTTTTGTTAAAGCTGCAATGTTGGCTGTTTTGACCAAGTTTCAGGAAGATTGGACTAAACATGCAACTTTTATATTTTTAAGAAACTTTTGTTGTTTCCCCTAGTTTTTTTTACCGCAGGTTACATCGATTCCATCTAAGCCAAAATTCCAGTTGGAAACATATTCTGACTAAGTTTCAAAAAGATTGGACAATACATCTGGCAATTCAACAGTTAACAAGGTTTCACAATAGCAATCAAAGGATAACTCTTCCGCCACTAGGCGTCCATATTGTTGACCGGACCGGAACAATATTGAAACTGAGCAGATAAAATATAAGAAAAAATCTTTCGACCAAGTTTCATAAAGATTGGACTAATATCGTGACTTCCAGATTGTTCACAAGGTTTCACTTTAGCCATATAAGATGCACTACCCAACCCTCTGGTGGACAATTTTTTCGACACTTTATAACAATTTTGACTCCGCTGAGCAATGATTACAATATCTCATGTTCTGAGAAAGTTTCACGATGATTAGATTTAACATGTGACTTCTGGAATGTTCGCAATGTTTTAGTAAAGCTATATAAGTAAAATTGCCTCGCCCCCTGGCGGCAATGGATTTTCATTTAAAAAACTCGACAAACTTTCACCAATTTTAAACGTGTTAGAGCTATCATTATAAAAAATCGTCGGACAAATTTCCATGAAGATTGGAAAAAACATATGACTTCTAGCGCGTTCACAAAGTATAACTTAACTCATATCAGGAAAACTACCATGCCCTTAGTGGTCAAGTTTTTTAACGAATTGTCACCAAATGTACACTCAATGTATACGTCATGATGTAACTACAAATGTTGGGTCCAAAATTCATACAATATGTTCACAAGCGTTGTCCTATTCAGTTTCAAACTCGGCAAAGGTATCATTGGCACAAATGTTCTTACCAAGTGCAATTGATATTAGACAGTCAATGAGTATGTGGGCTCTTGAGTTTTCACAATATGCATGTTGACGACTCAAGAAGCACGACAAACGACGGACATGAAGCGATTTAAAAACCTCAGCACGAGCATGTTGTGCTCAGGTGAGCGAAAACGTTGTTTGAAATCGATTGAAACAAAATAATTATAATAGATTGCATGCCATAACAAAGTTCCTACATCAAAGTTCTCAAATCTCAGGTTTAGTCCTCATTTATTCGTTCGAAATTAAAAAAAAAACAAAAGCGTCGCAATACGCTTTTCTGCAATTTTGTTGTAAAATAATAAAATATGCCCTAAGCAATACAATTTGTTTTAGAGTATGTCTAGACGAATATGCGATATAAATCAAAGCTTTAAGCATGTCGCACATAGGAGACGTGGTTAAAGCACCCTAGAATCGTGCACAGGACCGAGGTTTTATTTCAGCAAATGCTAACAAAGTTTCGATGTTTAAGTTGCATTATCTTCTTTTCACGATATATTTAAAAAAAATGTAATTAAAAAATATTTCAACCGATCCATATTAAACATTACATAATTACAAATGCTATAATTATATGCACGTATGTTCACATAGCTAAAGGAATCCCATTTCAGTAACAATATGACACCTAGTTGCAAAAATCTAACTTGCAGGTACAGGATCCCTACGCATGACTGTACTGAAGTTCAAGCGTTCCAGAAGAACGAATAGGCGGACCAAAATAATATTATCATACTCAGAACATTCAGTTCTTACGCTGTATAAAAGGTTTTCTAAGAGTCGTTTACTTGGATAATGTTGACAATTATTAAAGGATTAAGTATACCGTATTGACTCGAATTCAGCAATTTTGTTTTTATTATCCCCACGCTTTTAAAAGTGTATAGATATTGTATTGATCTCCGCGTTCTGTCCGTCCGCCCTGGCGATTATCTCCTCCTACACTATAAGCTCAAGAACCTTGAAACTTACACACTTCGTGCCTATGAGCATATGTGCGACGGTGCAATATTTGGTATTTTAATCTGACCCCTAAGTCAAAAGTTATGGGGGTAAAATGTAGGCAAATGAGGACATTTTCACTCATTTTACTAACAAAATGCGACGCACATGCTACTATCTTTTGACCCAGGGGTTAGATCAAAATTCCAAATAGTGCACCGTCGCACATATTCTCATAGCTACCATGTGTCTAAGTTTCAAAGTTCGAGTGCTATTAGTGTAGGAGGAGATAGTGACCGACCACGCCCATCCATTTTTTAACATAATTTCTTCATTTATTCACCATTGACTCCAAATTAATACTGAACATCTCTTATGACAACTAGGACTATCTCGACAATCCATGTTCACATCACCCACCCCAGAGCCAGTGATAGGTAAAGTCAGCTTGGTTCCCTTCATCTTTCAAATTTATCGAGAGGTCTACGGATACTACTTTCCCGTACCCCCAATTTTTTGTCGTACCCAAACATTTTCGTCCTAATTTTTTTTTCTTACCATATTTTTTGTCGTAACCAAACGTTTTGTGTACTGATTTTTTTTTTCAAACCCAAATTTTTCTTCTATCCCAAATTTATTTTTGCACTCATTTTTCGTTCGTACTCAAATTGTTTTCGTACCCAATTTTTTCTCATACCCAATATTTTCGTATCCAATTTTTTTTCGTAACCTAATTTTGTCCTACCCCATTTTAATTTCGTTCCCAAACTTTGTAGCACCCAATTCTTTTTAGCACCCAATATTTTTTGTACCCAATTTGTTTTGTAACCAAATTTTTGTTCGTACCCAATTTGTTTTCGTGCCCAATATTTTTCTCGTACCCAAATTATTTTCGTACCCAATTTATTTTTTCGTACAAAAATTGTTTAAGTACCCCCCAAAAAATTCTTAATCTTATTTTTTTTCGTATCCACATTTTTATCTTACCCATTTTTTGTTTCGTACCCAATTTTCTTCGAATCCCATTATTTGCTTAGTACCCAAATTAGTGTTCGTACCCAACAATTTTTTTGGCACAATTTTTTCGTTGCCAAAGTGCTTGTAACCTAACTTGTTTTCGTACCCAAAATGTTCGTACCCACATACACAATTGTGGTGATGTAGATAAACTTCAATTGATGCTTTTCTATCCATCCTCTTCAAAATCATCGTCACACCAGTACTGTCAGTACGTTGATCCTTATTTGTCATTGATTAAACCCAACACTCCGAATTGAAGAGGGGGGATTATGTGGTTGTGCGGTAGTCGATTGGTAACACTCTGGTCTACCATTCCACAGGTCGCCGGTTCAATTCTTGGTCGGGACACTGGAAATTTTAGAAATGCTTCAAGTGTTTCCCTCCAAACTAGAGATGTACTGATATGAAACCCAGGTAATTCTCGCCTGTATCGGTGCTATACACTGAGCACGTAAAATATTCAAGGGATCTATTCGCAAGAGCTAGCAAATTGCACCCGGATCCCTTGTATCTCAATACTGTTTCTTCTGCATGATGTCTCTTCAGCAAAAAACCCCAAAGGACCCCATTTGAAATAAGTGCTTGCACTGAATTGTTGCCATGTTTCACCATATATATATCTCACTTATTCATTGAGGTTTGTTTGACATATCACATCTTCATTTCTACACCGATTTACTTCAAATTGATACTGAACATCTCTTATGACAATACGGTCAATCTCAACTATAAATGGCCCCATTACCAACCCTGGGGCGCCCCGCCCACAAAGACCACGCCCACCCAAAGGTTTGTTTCAACATAACTTCTTCATTTATTCACCAAATAAATTCATATTAATGCTCAACATTTCTAATGACAACACAGTCTATCTCGACCATCCGTGTCTACATAAGCCACCACAGGGCCCGCCCACATAGGCCACACCCACTCGAAATTGCTTTTTACTATTACGTGTTAATTTCTACACCGAATCACGTTGAATTGATACTGAACTTCTCTTATGACAATACGGTCAATCTTAACTATGCATGGCCTCATTACCAACCCTTGGGCGTCCCGCCCACAAAGGCCACGCCCACCCAAAATTTTGCTTAAACATAACTTCTTCATTCATTCACCACTTGACTTCGAAATTAATACTGAACATATGTTATGATAACACGGTCTATCTCGACCATTCGTGTCCACATTATCCACCCCGGGACCCCACCAACAAACCCCGGGACCCCATCAACATAGGCCGTGCCCACCCAAAATAGCCTTTAAATATAACATATATGCAGCGTGGGGATACGCGTCGGCCTCTTCCGCGCCATATCTAGTTGTATTTAGAAAAAAGATTGTAGCAATATCTGTATGAACCTAATCACAATTTCCAAATAATGATGGTTGTACTGAATTCATGAAGAAGCTATTTGGCAAACATACAGTACGTTTTTTAACATGGACATTTGGTGGTATATGATGAATAGAGCACATTAACTGATAGTAAACCTATACGCAGATTAAGCATGCTGCAAAATTGTGTATTATTTTCATATCTGTTTTTCCTATTTAACAATTCAAAACTGGTTATCTGATTTTTACCGTATACAGCCTTGTTCTCTGCATTTTTGGCAATTTAAAGTTTAAATAGACTTTTTATTTTGCAGCTTTAATTCTAAAGAGCACGAATATCGGATTTGTCCGCACATGTTCAGGCAAAACTACAGTAGTAGATGAAGCTATATAAAAAACGGAACAATAAGATGCAACGATGTAGGTATTGGAGGCCATTTATAAAGTATATGACGATCCAGAGGGGAGAAGCCGTTAGGGTGTGTAAGACAGTGTGACATATTGTGAAAAGGGGAGAGGGGGTTAGATCATAGGGCCCTGTGTTACGTCACATTAGTTTTTATTTTTTATAATTTTAAAAGAAGAATTGTATAGCTTTAAAAACAGTTTTCCAGGTTTAATTTGAAATATTTGAATTAGTTTTATGTTAAAGTAAAATGCAATTCGTGTCTCCTAAATGTGTTGTACACGATTCCTCTCGATAGAAAGGCTGGTATGCTGTTGTAAAGCCTTGTTTTATGAATAACGAAGCATTGTTTTTGTCATGCCGAAGTATCTTTTCTATTTTGTCCACCGCATAATTATGTCACAAAGCGGAACTGGGATTTACTATTGTTTTTTTTTTATTTTATTATTTTTTTTTTTTTTTTTTATTCAATATCATACATACAATGTAAACATGTATATGATCATACAACATAGTGATTGTACAAAGCAATAAAGTTCAGACATGTTATACAAGATATGCTAATATAATATATATTTTTTTAGAGAGAAAAGAAAAGAACAACAGAGGAATAGTTATGAAAAATGATAAGTTGTGTAAAGGCGGAAGAAAGCATACTGGGCTTGTGTGTTTTGTTGTATATTCACAATGGTCTTGTCAGATTGAAAAAAAAAAAAAAAAATAATAATAAAAAAAATAAAAAAAATAAACAAAACTATTTTAGAGAGATAAACTAGCATTAGAGTGAAATGTATATAAGTGGACAAAACATTATGAGAATTTAATCCGATTCCATTTTTGTTCAAAGATTTGTAATGTGTCATTTCTGAGGGCTATTTCTTTCTCAATCTGGATTTTTAGTTTAAGACTATGGACAAAACAATTAAAATTTGGTACTTGTTTTTTGTACTTCATGTTTAAGATAAAATATTTCATCAATATAACCATAAAATTCACAATATTATTACAGTCTATTGATTTCAATGAGTTAATTCCGAAACTTACATTTAAGAAAGATAGTTTAACGTTTAGTTGATGTTGTTCAAGAAAAGATATTAATTGATTCCAAATAGGCTGGATGTGTTTGCACTCCCAGAAAAGATGTTCTATAGTTTCAATGTTTTCACTGCAGAAGTCACACAGATTTGAGTTAGATAATTTGCATTTAAAGAGATATTTATTTGTAGCTATAATTCTATGGATGTATTTATATTGAAAATTTCTCAGTGTGCTTTCAATAGTTGCTTTATATGGCATGGTAAATATGTGTTTCCAATTAAGTTCATTTTCTCCAAAAAGGACTTGCCATTTAATTTGGATTTTGGAGTTTTCTGTAGGGTTTTTAATTTGTAGTGTGTAAAATATTTTATTTGTTTTGTTTTTTCTTCCAAGTATGTTTTCTACAAATGTTGTTTGAGTACATGGTGTATTATTTGTATTGATTTCAGATTTAATATGTATGGGTATGCTTTTGATTAGTGTGTAGTATTTCAGAAAATTATTTGAAGGTATTCCGTATATGTAGCATATATTATCAAAAGAGTAGAAATCCTTAATTCTGTAGTCATATAATTGGTCGACATATTTTATGCTTCGTTCAAACCAATCTTTATAGAAAAACGTCTTATTGTTTGAAGTTATGTCTTTATTGTTCCATAAAATAGTTTTACTGCTGTTTTGGGTTTCTAGATTATGAGTGACATCACTCCATGCTGATAGAACATCAGACAGAAATATGTTTTCGTTTGCAATTTCATGTAGGATAGTATTGTTGATGTTACATTCAAAGAGTAAAGAGTCACCATATTTTTTTAGGATTTTCTGGTAGAATAGTTTCCATGTACTCGTATTGGTATTATCTAGGTATCTTTTAACCCAGCTGCATTTGATTGCATTCAAGAATGAGTCAATGTTCGTTAATTGGATACCTCCATTTTCTACAGATTGAATTAACTGAGTTCGTTTTATTTTGTCAGGCTTACCGTCCCATATGAAATTAAATATTGCTGATTTTATATCGTTAATAACATCATTTGGTGGATTTGGGAGGACTGTTAATACATAAATTAGTTTAGGAAGTGCAAACGTTTTCAATACTGTGTTTTTTCCGATTAGTGTAAGTTTACGGTGATGCCATGATTTTAAGCAGTTTTTAAAATTCTGTAATTTAGGTAGTATGTTTTTAAGAACTGTATCTTTTTCATTATTTGTGAAAGTAATTCCTAACGTTGTGGCTTCATCGGATGTCCAATGAAATTTCATTTATTGTTTTATACACTAGTAACTATTATCAAACACAATTGCAAGGACTAATATTTAATATTTATATAGTTAAATCATTATTATCATGAACTTAACAATACTATCACATCATTCTTTATAGTAGATGATACCAAGCCATTGTATTATTTTAAAACACCCACTTCCATTTGGCAACGTATATCAAATCAAAATTGCACCAAACATTTTAAATTAAATATAAACTTGCGGTTCGTAGTATCTTACAACTGACCTGGCCCATCTAGCGTGTCGGAATCCTGGATGCCCTTATAAAGGATGATTTAATATTTATTGAGTTACTGAAGAAATGAAGAACTGTGACCAATATTGACAATTAAATATCCTACTATTGGTATTAAAGTTATTTTAATAATTTGATTGTTCTTTTATGTGTTAAATATATTTTAATACAGTTGAATAGTGAAGTGTGTTTAAGATTAAATTTAAATGAAGTGTTAATTAAACAAAAATGTTCGGAAGTGTTGAATTTACTCCAATATTTTCGAATTCGAGAAAGATTGTTTATACAAAGGTACATCTTAAGTTTAAAAACAATACATGTAATTTTTAGTTTAGATTTTATCTGCTTAGAAAAGAGGATTTGGATTTATTCATTGAAAAACTTGCTTCATTATCACGCTTTGCCCAGGCCAGATAGTTTTTAATACATTTATATTGAAACAGCAGATTGGTGTTTATTAATGTATGATAGGAAGTGTTTAATAAATTGTATCAAAAGTGTAACCCGGTCAAATTGTTTCATATGAAACGACTACTCAAAAGATTTATAAAAAACATTTGACAAAATCTCGTTTGCTAGGGTGCCTGACTATAAAATCTCAATTACCAAGGATATATCTGACTTCTAAAATTGTAACATTTATTTTATAAAATAAATCTAAAGTTATACGTCTCAGTGGTATTAAACACGTGTTCATTTAGGAAAACCCTTAACCATTTTTTGCCGAATATTCTGGAAAAGAAGCTTCAACTATAGGAACATAAAACAGAAAATAATTTTTTGGCCACTTAGTATTTTGGTCTTGTCATTGGAATATGAATATTTCTCAGATCACTTAAGTGCAATTTTACATAAGTATTTTCCGATATCCTTCAGTTTGCCGATAAAGGCAGTTTTAGTGAATTAAATACTTCGTTTACAGGATAACATGAGATCAATTATTTAAAACATTTAAATCTAACAACATATGTTTAAATGTAAATAAGCACTCATTTGCATGTTTGATTTCCTTTATATCTCCTGGGAATCATACGTTTAACTACTTAACAAACTGTTATTTAAAATCCAGTCATATAAGAAGCAGCGTCCTAACAATTATTACGGAAGCCCCATTCTCAATGATTAACACAATCCTTAATGTACAATTATCTTCAATAATATTTATTGCAATTGATGTCTTAAACACTTTTAACTTATTAACTACTTTGGTATTTAGCTCTTGGGTATGACAAATGGTGGCAATTGTAATTGTATAGGGGAAAATTAATATATTGTTCAGCCTGAACAATAAAGTCGGATTACATACATTTTAACATTTTTCAATTCCCCTTCCATTATCATATTTTTAGCAATGTTTTACTTAATTATTATTTAATTATTACAATAATTACTAGGGCTTTGTAAATAACATTTCTTAGTAATATGTTAACGGTTTCCTTTAAGATAACATACACAACTGTTATAAAGATTAGTTGCCAATATCTGTTAAGTCAGGTTTCTCGGCATGTATAATTTACCTATATTGCAATTAATAGACATTGAAAGTTCTAAAACATTTGTTCCAAGTCTCAAACTCTATTAACTTGTAAATAAACATGTCCATGCTTATTTTGTTTGATAAATACAGACCACCAGCTTACCTTTTATTGTGGCAATGAGCTGCTTCGAATTCCAAGATCACTATTTTTTCACTTGCCTAAACGGAATCTGCTAAGCGGGCTTTTGATTGGTTCATTCACAGGAAGTTGTGTGTTTGAATTTGAACACAAGAGGGGTTAAACCTGACTCGCCTAAAATGGTGGTAAAAAGGAACTTTAGAATGTTAAATTGTAGTGTTAAAAATATCTAAATATTCTGACATTTTTGAGTATTGTGTAAAAAGCAAATTTTATTAAATATAATTAAGACAACAATATTGACCATAAGTTTGCTTATAATGATTATATTATAATCATAAGTTTGCTGTTAATTAGGTTCAAAGTGACTGGTACATTGTTTTAGTCTCGAATATCCGAACATGCATTCCTTTTTGATATTGTAGAAGAGTATACCATGTTTGTATTTTTATTTCAGCATTCTTTTTATGTATATTATTACCATCATAATTATAATAAAGTAAAACGAAAGTGGATTAAATGCACATGCATCTTTAAAAACAGACAATATAAACTTAAAATCAATAATCCATTCTGAAACCGTCAATGCATTTGGGAATATATACGCTGTTGGCATCACATTTGTATTCTTGGACTTCAGTTATTCTGTAACAAAAAGATTCATATGCACAAAAAACAACCGCACAAACACCATCTTGTCGATGAGTTAAACGTTGAAGTATTATTTGTGTGGAAGGACAATGTTTGTGTAAATACATGTTTACAATCAAACTCAAACATTTAAACATATATATTATGATCCTTTTCTGTTTCATAACAATTTTTAAACAAATCAGAAATATATTTTTTTCAAAATCGTTATGTACAGCAATTATAATTTGTTCAATATAGGCTGTCATATATATGTTCCCTTTTTATTTTAAGTGACATGTCCTCTTATGTTGTTGCTTATTGACAAAACGCATGGTATAAGGATTCACAAAAGATAGGTGCAAATTACATCAAACATCATAGTGATTAAGAAATTAGCCAGTATTCTGCCATTAATTTTAATTCGTCAATATTTAGAAATTTCACCCCACCTCATTCAAGTATTTCGCCCTTGTTTCCGCCCGGATACCCACAAAATCTACACGGCATCTGCCACTCGTCTTAAATATACTGTATATTATAAAAAAAAATTAAAAAACATTTTTAAATGGACCTGCAAACATATTTAAATTTGTAAAAACAAAAAATTGCATATTTTATATAAGTGAAAACACGACTATACATATCGGTCAAATGTTGAGAACATAAAATGTTCAAAGATAAACACATATCGTGTGCATGAACTCGCAAATAAAAAAATAGCAACACGTTAAAACGTTGTGATTTTTTAAATCTGAGTTTACTTGTTTTGAATTTTTGAACATATACACACATGGCTCGACATTTACGGTAACCCGATTGTCCGAAACAACCTTAACATATGTCTGGCCAATTAAAAAATAATCTGCTAGTCGGACGAGATAATAATAAATCAAGGTTTTCCTCCTCTTTAAATAAATAGTAAAACATCAGGTGATTCGCATTTAAAAACACAACTTTATGTTCAATGTAAAACTGCGCATACTGTGCTTTAAACAAGGGAGTATAGTCGCGCAGCTAAAGTTAAAACTCTGTTGTGGTGAGTTCCCACTTGCTTGCTGTTTATTTCAGTAATATTTTGAAAAACATTGTTAACGGTTGACACTCATTCCTAAGTTCTAGTTAATTGTGTTCGTCTATAGAATATATTTGTATATATGCACAATATGTGTGATATGAAGTTGAGTAAACTAAGGTTCACAATAATAGTAATTTGCAGAATTCGTTTGTTTATAAATTATACTAAGACATTGAGAGACAACATACAAGTACTCTACTCTCTCTCTTTCGTACAAGTCTACGTTATTAATGTTCTTAATTTACTGAAATTATAGTAAACTAAGTTGTATTTTAAAGTAAGATTTAGCGACCTTTTCGTAAGATCGAGTGAAATTTTATGTAAATAGTCCTTCTGGGATAGTGTATAAAAAGGACTGATAAATACAGTAACAGGTAACTTTATGCGGTTCTATAAATTATCTATTGTCAGATTTGGTTTTGTTGAACGGACCTGCAATTTATCTTACGTGTTTGTGTGATCAGTCCCGAGTTATTATTTCGAGTTCTTCATACATAATCGACTGAAGAAATTGCGCAAATCTATTATCTGCCAAACCAATTGATGTGGTTTTGTGTTACACAGTTACTGCGATGTCATTGAATTGACAAAACTTCTTTACAATGCTTTCAATGAAATTTATATTCGTACCCATTTAACTATCGACCATATAAATAAAAATCATTAAAGGGACCTTTCTACAAATTTTTTGAACGTTTTTCATTTAATACTTTAAATTAACAAATGTTAATATCGGAACTTAAGAGTTTCAGTATGAACACAAATTAAATGAAAGCATGAACAACAACTTATCCATACCTGGGTTTAAACCACTGAGCCTTGGTGTAAAGCGCTTATGTGTAGCGTTAAAACCAATCGGTCATCCGTGCGGACAAGATACTTGAAGTATTTTCTACGTTAAATAAACAATAATGTAACAAAATATAATGACACCAACCTAACTTTCCAAATTATTCAATCGTTTAGCGTTTGTTACGCTTTATACTTATAAAGCTTTTAAATCGTGAACAGATTTACATAATGGATATTTTAGAGCATGGTAGAATTTCAGTGTTACTGTTTCCTTACAAAAAACACACAACTACAACGAAAATTAGCAAATCGGAAACAATTTTGTTAATTTAACAACACGTGTAAATGTTCCTTTAAGCGTTTATTCTATTACGTTCCTATTAATTAAATCGTGTATTTCAATACCCTTGAATAAAACGGTGAAATAAAGTATAATTATACTTGACATATTGATTTTAATGTTTGGTTTACATTGTGGAAACGCGGTGAATTCTTGTCTTACATTTAGAAATTTATTTGGTTTAGTATATAAGTTAAGACAGCTATCTGATTCCGTTTGAAACAAGGATATTAATCCTTCTTAAAGTGAACAACAGGTAAGCTTTACGGTGTTATATTAATGTTGTTGTCAGATCAAATTTTCCTACCTTAATACGACATATCGTCCGAAATTATTATCAGCAGTCTTTAACATCTTCATTTACTGTTGTTAAAATTTACATGTAGCTGATAAGGAAAATATATATTCTAATCTCGACTCTAAAACAAAAATCAACCGCAAAAGTTTATAATGAAAGATATTGTGATAGATTAGCTTTTTTTAAGAAAGCAGCGCAGATTACCCAAACAGTATTTATGATATAACTGGAAATTATTTAAGATAGTAATGTATAACAGTCCGCGGGATCTTATATTTTTCATTCATAAACTATATCAGCTCAATATATAATTAATCCCGCGATGAAGTAGACGATTTTATATTTCAATAAGCACGTTCGTTTTGACCGCCTGTCTGACTTTCTGTGTGTATATAAACTACTTTCATAAAAAAGACTCATTCACATTTAATCATGCAAACTCGCTTCCTTAAATGGTACATTGTATATGTGGGATTTTTTTCCATATTGTTTTAAAACTTTCAAATGTTAGCATGTAAATGTTAATGGTGATTCCATTTTCATCTTTAGTTGTTTGAATATGATTATTAAAAATATTGCCAAATATAAAAAAAATCTTATTTTACTTGACATTACTTGATATAAGTCGTTCCATTGTGTTATTTGTGTAATGATAATTATACATACCATACATACTCGCGCCATAATCATGCCCTTGCAACCAAGACTTGTCAAGACACTCACGATATTTAACACACTAGATTTCATGTTTGTATTATTATATGTACGCGCCTTGTTTTGGGGTTTCATTTGTTTATTTTCTGTCTGCATATATATATTTGATTGAGATCGTTTAGACGCGCGTTTTATTCGCAATCTTTTATATGGTAAGTTTTAGGTTCGTTAGCCATCAGATCGGTTTAAACCTCTATATTTTTAGATTGACCGTTTTAAGGCAGTGATTCCCAGTTTGGAAAACTGCATGTTTTATTGCATGTTTATAATCGATTTTCTTGTGTGAAATAAGTGAATAAGATGAATATTGCTACCTGATAGAGTTTCTAGAGTTTCAGCGTGTGCTTTGTTATGACAAAAGCATTCCTTATTTTCATATGGCCTTTACATATATACAACAAAATTGCATTGAATAAACCATGTTCATAAAAATATAGAAAAGTAATAATAGTTACAATAACAACATCAACAATAATTTATGATTGAACATAATGGCAATAAGTACGTATTCAAAACAATATAAAAAATTATCACCATCATAATTACAGTGATACGTATTTAACAACCATAATCAAACTATCGACACACAGCAAAGAAAAAATTCCAACACAATAAAAAAACTGCAAAAACATATTACACATCAAATTGATCAATACACATTAAATTCATTGACAAATTAATTTAGTTTTTTCTCAGTTGGGTACTCAGTATATATAACATACACTCTTTAACATCATTATAAAGAAGCATTTAAATATTTATGTACAAATCTGTGCAATTGTAATGAAATAATAACTAGGTTGCACACTAAGTAAATGCGTGTTGTTGTTGTTGTTGCTTTAGTAAATACCGTTAAATAAATTACTTAAAATTAACGTTATATTTCAATAACAGGTCGAAGCAATCACGCGAGCAGTTCTCATCATTATGTTGTATTGTTCGAAACAGCAGTAAAACCGTGTATTGAAATGTTAGGTTTCGGTATCTCGAGACAATACTATTTTGATTGTATTGATTTGTATTGATGTTTAGTAGATGTAGAATTCATAAGAACTATTACTGCAGCCGAATAGCCCCTGTGCGGTTCCAATGGCCATTTATCAAGCATGTTTGCATTGTTTTCGCGGTAAGTCGGAACATGGTTTTGTGTTAAGCGTATACTTGTGATGCCTTATAACAGGGTGCAGGGTCACGTGACTTTCTGGGGGTCCACCTTTTAACTTTAACGGATTAAAAAAGACGGTAAGTGGTTCTTTATTTCAAAGAACTTTTTAAAACAAGCTTTCTTAAGAATTTCAGCTTGTGCATAAAAGACAGAGTTTTATGCTGCTAACGACAATGTAAAATAAATCAGAATTACTTTATTTAATAAGCATGTGCTCTTGTTCAAAAATTCCATTTTATTGCATTCATTGTACACAGTTGTAACACGCAACGTGAAATTTTGTCACCGATTTCAGAAGTATTCCATGATTAATTCTTATAACTTAAGATATCGGCAAAAACTGCAAGAAAACATGTTCTTTATTCACTATAGAATTTTGAAAATATATTTTAATAACTTGAGATATTTGCAATTATTAAAGCATGGTAACATTCCTTCCAGCCCGTGCGTAAACCCCTGAAAACACCGTTGATTCTGAACCCTGATAATAGCGTAAATTAAATGCTGACTTGTAATTTATTGAACGTAGTCATTGTTTTTCTTTCACATCCACTTTCCGAAATGTCGCAAATACTGTACTGCCTGAGTATTACCGTAATATCTGTGATATCTTAATTCATACGACAAAGATTGTGGTCCGTTTTTTGCGAATAAAATGTGTGTTACAAACGTTATTACGCACCCACAAAACTTTTCTCCCAATTAAAATAGCAATACTTATTAAAAGAATCAATAAGGGTATTGCATCGACCCAAAAATGTATATATCCAGCCTTAAAATGGACAGCAAATGCATCTTCACACTTTCGAAAAAAAAACAACAACACGACATGAACATAAGAATGATAAGAATTATAATTAAGATGTACCACGAATGCATGACAAGTAACTGCTTATATTTTCAAAAAGCTACATGACAGCATTTATTTTAGAACTGACTAATCTAATTTTTTTTCGAAAATTACTACACAGCGGTTGTTTTTGAAAGCTAATAAAATAATTTATCAGGAAAAATTGATATCAGTACCATTGCTCCAGCAGCATTTCGATACCAGCCCTCAGAAGTTGACACTCACGGAAAAAATTTTGGTCGTACACAACTATGTCCAATAAAGTTTCAATTTCCGATCGTTTCAAACAGCAGAAACACACATATTACATGACAGTTCGTTATTTAAACGGTTATTTCCCGTTTAATAAACATTAATGAATCGATAACAATACATACTATAGTCATTCACACATCATCAAAAGTGTTTTTCACTCCGATTTGTAAATAAACAACCAAGAGCTTTATTTTTAAAAGGAAGTACGGGAATCCTCTGACGTCATTCAATAAAGCATACTTTTGCTTCGTGTATTTTTTATTGGTTGGGCGGAATTTCCCGAGGATCTCCGTATAAAGGTGAATGAGAAATTGGTGAGAACCTATTAATCGTTTTTGTGTTACTCTGACGTCATCAAAGGGTTTCCCAGAGTCAAAATATAATGTTCAGTTTAGATTGTGCACTCGCGGAGCCAAAGACGCGATAAATGGTGTTTACCATACTTTTTCGATAACAATAAGTATTGTAACCAATTGAGAAATGTTTAATGTGCTTACAGGTGGTGTTCATCTACAATTTAATGACTTGGTTATTGAGTGTTAGCTCTTTAAAGTGATTGACATGGACAATTTCTATAAGGACACAATGGTGTCCGACAAAAAATGATTTTGGTAATGGGTCAACTTCTGAGGACTGGTATCGAAATACTGCTGTATCAATGGTACTGATGTTATTTTTCCTGATTAATTATTGTTTTAGCTTTCGAAAACAACCGGTGTGTAGTTGATCCGTTAAAAATTGTTCGAGTTACATGGTTTACAGTAAAGATAGTGTATTTTTTCGGCAAATGAGGTTGCACTCCTTGTTTCTATAATATCATATATATATATATATATATCCCTCCTGTGAATGGTTACATAGTATAATAAGTTTCGTTGTAGGGTCTGGACAGCTCTTATCCGACGTACAAGTGGATAAAAAGTTAATTTTTAGCTCTGGAAATTTGAACGTATGAAGTATCTTACAAAGTATAAAAAAAAAATAATTGTGTAAAGTTTGTTGCAATGCAAATGAAAACGAAGTTGCTACCAGATCAATTATAAGGAGATCATTCTTATCTTAAGGAATGGTCCTTTATTTGAGGCAAGTGACCAATTGTCATACATTTAAACTCAGAGCGACTTATTGTGTCTACCTTGCTAAAAATGGGGATTTTTCGTGTAAATGTAATATAATACCAATTGTAATAACTTGCTTGGTAAACTGTATAAATGCCTTAATTAAATGCAAATACTAATGAGCCCTTTTTGGAGAGCAATTTAAAGAATCTTGAATCTATGTCGCAGAGAGAATCCTCCGAAAACCTGTACAAGTATCAATATGACCTTGATTATACGTTTACTAAAGCTTTGTTTTTTAGAATTGTTTAAAATAGTTTGCACTGTTCATCATTAATTAGAAGGTGTTATCAAAGAAGATTTGGCTAAAGCCAGCCCGTTTTTAATAAAACAAATTATACGCGAAAACCAGAAAAGAAGCGACTGTCATAATGTTCAAACTAGCCGAAACAATCACGCTAAAAGTCAAATTAATATATTAAATAAAAAATCATGTTTGTCAATTAAACATATAGGTATTTTAATTTTGTTTTCATAATTGAAAAAATCTTGTTTGTAGGCAATACATGTGTAATATACAAACGAACTGTGTGTTAATATGTTGAAACCTTTAAATTCTGCCAATTGTAAGGTATACAAGGTTTTTCCAACGTCCGCCTGTCTGTTCGATGCCATTTCGTCCATCCAAAATTACGTTTGTCTGTCTATATGAATAAAAACAAATTGTTATTATACTTGCTTCAAAACTTAAATTTGCGTTTATTAAATAGGAAACTGTTTTTACACATTGAGCTGTAGGTTTACTTCTCTGTTTCGCCCTCAATTCATCTTTCCGTCTTCATCATTTAACTCTCACAGAAAAGTAAACAGATAAATACCTAACTTAATAACTTAGAAAATAAATGAATGAGGGCAATACAATGTTGTCTTGCATATAAATAAAAATAAAACATATAAGACATAAAAGATATTTTCGAAATTTGATATTTGAAAAGGGCATATAATATGATAATGTTATAACTTGATATATTCATTGATGGGCGGATTATTTTGTTTATATTTTAACATATTGGTTTCATAGTGTATTAACACTCCGTTAATAGTAAGGTTTATTGCCACGCATATGATGGAGTAAAATATTGATATTTATTTTTAACTTACATCATCAATCATGGATAAAGAAGAAATCATGATTATGATATTTGTAACATCGATTGCGGACTTTCTTGGCTAGATTCACTTTAGAAAACTGTACATAGTTAAAATTGCCGCATGCAATACATGGAATGAAACGATCAGTGAATTCCAATTCAAAGTGAGTTACATTAAAAAGAGTCGCGAATTAGGCAGCACAACCATTTTAGAAATAAACATTAAAACCAAATGCGTTGATTTTTAGCTCGACTGTTATATATGAAATATATATAGTGGAGCTATCCTACATACCTCGGCGTCGGCGTGAGCGTTAGCGTTAGCGTGAGCGTGCAAATGTAAAAAGTTTGCGTACCACCCCAAATATTTCCTATGTCCCTTGACATATTGCTTTAATATTTCGCATAGTTCTTTACTTACATGACCCCAACCTATAAACAAGATCAGACAACTGTATCAAGCAATTCGTAAGAATTATGGCCCTTTTTTCATTAAGAATATGCATATTATTGATACATCTATGTTTAAGTTTGCGTACCACCTCAAATATTTACAATGTCCCTTGACATATTGTTTTCATATTTTGCAAACTTCATAACCAACATGACACCAATCTATAAACAAGAGCAGACAACTGTATCAAGCATTTTGTAAGAATTATGGCCCTTTTTGGTCTAAGTAACTGAATATTGTGTTAAATTTTGTGTTTCGATGCACTTTACTGCTAAAGTATCAAAGCTATTGCTTTCAAACTTCAAATATTTTCTTACTTTCATGAGGGTGCTGTACCTGGCAAGTTCAATTTTACCTTGACCTTTGAATGACCTTGACTCTCAATGTCAAAAGAATAAATGTTAGTTAAATTGCCATAACTTCTATATTTATGCTTTATTTATTTATTCAGATTTTATTAATACTTTGACAAAACAACACTTACCTGAATACCACAATGGATTCCACCTAAATAATACCCCACGCCCCAACCCAGAATCCCTGACCCCACTCCAAAAAAAATATTTTCCTTTTTTTTTTTCCTCTCAACCTCCCCCCTACCCAACCCAAATAGAATTTTTTTTTCTTTAAAACATGTTTAAAAAATATTTATTTACTTTATTTTCAAAGGACCATCCAAACTTCCCACCCAAGCTATTGCTATGTTCAATAGATTGTGGAAAATATACCTGAACTATTACCTTGACCCTATTGAATAATTTGAACAATTTCCCCATAATGGCTTACGTTATACTTTCAAGTACTCGACTAGACGAGCGCGCTGTCCTCTGACAGCTCTTGTTGTATTAAATCATAACAAATGGGGACGAAAGCTCAAAAATGGTAAACGAACTGTTAAATGAAATGCCACAGTTTTCGTTAAATTATTTTATGTCATAATTTAACCGATGGAAAGTAGGAAAACTTTAACAAAAAAGTGTTGACATTATTTTGTTTAAATTAACATCGAGGAACTTGAGGTCCGGCTACAAAGAGCTCACCATATTGGACCGTTCGATCGAAAAAGAAAGGCCAATTGTCGCTAAATTCAGCGAGTATCCCGTACGGAAGTCCGTTAGACGAGCGACCAAAACACCTGAAGGGAACGAACTTTGAGAAGAGATCGTCGAGAAACAGATAATGCACGTCTTCATTCATATTATCAAACCTCCCTTCCAAGTATCTATTCACATGTTCAAAAATCTAACAGTAAATACACAAGAAACTTAAATCATACTCTTTCGAAAAAGGTGGTAGGTTACTTTAAACGACAAATGGTTTTATAATAACCAATAAGTTTCGGTCGTTAACTCATTCAACTATCGAGGAAGTGTGTTTAGCGGTGGTTCATTCGCCCTAGCGGGAAAAAGATTACGATCCTTATATTCACTAATGACTTAACTAAAGAATAACAAAGCTCCACTAAATATACTGTTTAATCTAATTGACGCTTATATCTTATGATCTTAAAGTTTAAGAAGTTTGGGGTTATGATCAAGAAGATACGTTTTGTAAATGGGTTCTTTATGTCAAACCGTTATCGAATATTTTTATTGTACAACGGATTGGGTAGATTTCAATTCTATATCGACATACATATCATCATGATATAATACTTTTTTTAAAGATTCAGTCTGTGTAACAAAAAATTGTATTTTAAATGATCAGTAAAATAACATTAATGTAAACAATTATTGTACAAACTGGATATCATCTATAGGCTTTATACTGCAAACATCTGATTAAATGAAATATGGTTCTCTCCTCACTTGGTCAAGATATAAACATTCATCGCAAAGCTTTATTTAAGGCAAGTTACTAATTGCTAAAACAGTTCGAAACAGCACAATACGAAACAACATACACACATAGAATAATAAAGATGGGGTCACCGCCTTGGAACGGTCATTTCAAAGCATTGTGGGTTTAAACCGGTTTTATAGCTCTTAACCTCACAATATTCATGATACATATACATGTAAATATAATGTAACCTCCTAGCATTGCAACGTAAATTAAACAATAATAAAATGGAATTAAAACGCATGTCATTACCATTTAATTACTCAATGGTAGGAAGGAGACCAGAGAAACAGAGTAACAACTTTTTTGGGAACGATGAAATGAAATTACGAACAAGTGTCAACTAAATCCCTACTTCCTCACCCACACGAGTACGCTTAAACACATTTGATTTATGCAAAGCGAAAACAAAACAACAATACAACAGATAGCAATATGTTGTCTAAAAGCCTGCATATTAAGAGACAAATTTGTATATGCAGCTTTATAATTTCGGTACCTTATATATTACTACAATTTTTTCAATTAGCATGGTCTTATGAGATCGTTATGGTTATATTTATGTGTATGTTTCTTGTAAAATAGTGTAACATTTAAATTTGCTGTATCTATTATATAGCATGTGCTGTCTAAATCGTTCGATATTATTCCTTTTTTTCATATCAGTAAAGATACTTTATCTGATTAAAAACATTTAATGAACTGCATGTTCTTCTAAACAGTAAATGTTCCACTCAAATGAGTCTATACCTATGTCAACATATATATTCACAGAAGAAATGTAAGCTTATTAAAATCCAACATATCTAATGCCATGTATCTTTATATTGTATATGTATCAAACCATGAACTTGTTATGCTGAAGTTGAACATATATAGTTTTCCGTTCATTTCTGAATAAAAAACACTTTCAAGAAACTTTTTTTCATTTTGACCTAGCATCGTTTTATTGTTTACTTACTTATATCAATTCTTTTAAAATCTTTTTCATTTGATTATAAAATATTTTGTTAGTGAGTTCCGGTTTTGTTGTCACTTTGAACAAAATATGCTGAACAGATACTTAACAAAGCAAAGCATCATTTCACTAGAGTGTCATTCTCATCAAGGTGTGTCCGTCGATAAAGTAATGTTTGAGATGCAACTCATTCCCTTTCATTAATTTTGCATTCTCATGTGACATTTGAAGCTGAATAATGTGAATGTCACATATGATCTACAGCTCAAATTGTTGCAAGTGTCATTGGGACGCCGTGTGCTAAAAAAGTCGACCAATTTATCTAAAAACCGTTTTAAGGTTGCGTCTTCTTTTATAATAGCCAACTTGCAAAATAACCTTTCGGTTCGCCCAACTAGTCTCGTGACCAAGAATTTAGAAAATCCCACCAAACCGTTCAGGAATACGCGCTGTTAAAGTATAAACCGGGAAGATTTTTGACACTGTGACTTACATGCAAGATATGGAAGAGGGCAATCAAACTAAATATAATGAAATATTGTATTACCGATTAAAACTCACGAACATTGTCCGTTACAATTTAATTTTAATCCCGTTATAACCGTAGCTGAATAATATACCATTGATATTCATACATATGCATTTATTGAAATATAATGGGAATTCTTACTCAGATCACATATTTTGCTCATTTTACGTACGTTAGTTTAAGCGATAAGTTTCACAGCATCTTTAAGTGTGAAGACGTCCTCCTTGTATAGCATGTAAAATTGCAAAATAATAACCATCATATTATTTTACTAACACGAACTTTTTTTAGAAAACACGCGGCAACTTATTGTCACGCTTTGTTTAATACCGATTGCGCAATAAGTGTATGTTTTTTGGGATATTAGAATATAATTGTTTGTGTGTTCAATTGTGATTACCTGTGTAGAAGATTAGCATTCATTGATAAATTGTGAGCCGTATTTTATCATATATGCAGTTGAGCTTTAAAAGACCAGTTCCACAAAAATTACAATGTTAATATTAGTTTAGTTCAGTTTAAACCAATTTGAATTTAAAGTACTTACTACTTTGAAACGCTCCTGAGTCCGTTTCCAATGCGGAGAACAAGAACTTGTTGTCTTTCGCGTTCTAAAGAGGGGATCGTACCCGTGACCTCCCGGTCGCTAGGTGAACACCATATCCTTTACACATGGCAACTTATGCTACATGTGTTACTATTTTTAGTAACGTGACGCGTCGTTTTTTCAGAACGAGAATTAACGTGTTACTTTCTTCTTTGTTATTCAAATGGCGTAGATTATCGATAATTATAGACCAGTTCACTGTTATTGTTTACGTTCGAGATATTCATGCGCACTCACACTGGTTACAGTGATGTCAAAAATATGCATACATGTATGAGTTTCGTCAATAAATTGATACATTTATTGTAAAATGAACTTTGTAACACCTAAATAAAAACTCAACTTCATAATTCGGGCAAAAGTCCGCGTAGCGGGCATTGACCGCTTCATACATATGGAAATTTAGACAAAACAATAGGCATAGGGGATGCATTTAAAAAAAAAAACTGCCAGGCGACATATATTTTCGCGATGCTATTAATGACCTTGAACAAATCAAGAACACTTTGACATATGCTAAATCACATGTAAATACCAACTTCAGAAAAACTTATACAAATGACATCGTAATTGTGTAGCGAATCGCACTTAATATTCTCGCATTATATGTTGTTCTCCGCTACGTATAGACCGTTTCAGAATTATGTAATTACCCAATTATCTCCCCTGAATACTCTTCTTGTCCATTTTCTGTCTTCGTTTGTTTTCTTTTACCCGGCCTTCAGTGGGAATAAGCCACAGACTGGTTCACTACATATAGTGACAGTCTTTACAAAACACAATTTTGTTAAACATAACCCGTCTAAAATGTATTGCCTGAATCTCCGATTTCTTTCGAATCTATTTGGTTTGATTGTTTCGATATATTATTGTTATATTTATCCTGACAAATCAAACACGCTTGTTAAAAAAATGTTTGTTTTACACATTATAGTTGTAATCTGTGTTCTCGCAGTATTCTCGCGGTATTTCAATAACGACACCCTACTGTTTACTTGTCAGAACTCGTGTCGCATTTTCCATTCGCTCTCAGAAAGCAGTTTTACGTGTGATCATGAGCAATGTTCTGGTAAGTTGTGGTTGTTATCCATCAGAAACACATTTATTAAAAAAATAACGATATTCCGATTTAACCTTTTAGTATTTTAGCTTATTTTAAACGTATTTACACCTCGTCTTCTCGCACTTTGCCGATTTCCCGAAAGGTTACATATCTATCTATCTATGTATACTGCCAAGCCCTCTTACTATATAAAGTTTAGGCATAAAACCACAATATCTAATGCCGTTGGAATTTCGTACCAAACTCGTTCGTAACAAATCTTCCAGAAAAAAACAGGACATGTATGAATGGTCTGCATCATTTATCAAAGTTTAAGATATTTGTTGGTTTTCCGTTTTTAGAAGTTGTTTGCTGAGGCAAGAGCTGGTCATCACACAAGCCATTCTATCGAGCAAAATTGACAGTTTTGGTTTCCAGAAATCAACAAAGGAGGGATTCCTGAATTATCGACATTTCCAAGCTATACACACAGTTATTAGCTGTGGTGATCTTAAATTTTTATTTGGTTTACTTGGATGGAACATGTGTAAACTTTTATAGAACTTTAAAAAGTCTATATCTGTCTATCTTTCTATCTTTAAACACAAATCAGCTATGGCATTATAAGATCATATGTGCAAACATTGTCAAATGGTTGTTAAATTAACAATTTGAAGGCAATGATGCTGAAGGAATATGAAGGTTTCCTTGCAAATTTAGTCTGTTTATCGACAAGAGTCTGCCAATATATGCCATTAGTAATACAAAACTTACCACAAGTATGTAAAAGCACTAAGTACCTGTTGTGATCATTTGTAGTAAGATAGTGTAATTCTAAACAGTAGCAAATAGCTTGTTTAGTTAATGCATGTCATTAATATGATTTCCTTTCTAGTGTGTAATAAATAAATGTGTTGTTACTTGTTGTTCCATGATAAATATTTTATGCGCTAGTACAAAACCAGCATTGTTAATTTTGTAAAATGTAATAAATGTTACTTCATTGATTCCACAGTTTTTCAAAAGATAACAACACTTTGTATTACAACACTTTGTAACTTCATATACGTAAATATTCTTGTAAGATGATGACAGTGTTTTAATATTACTTATTGTGTAACTATTATTTTATGTGCAAATACATGATATGAAGTGTTTTGTATCTCCCCACAATACCACATAACTTTTTATGTATATACTGTATATATATACTAACATCATTTACATGCTTCTGCTAGCGAAATACCCAAGAAAGACAATGACTGACATATTAATACTATTTATAAAATATTTTAATTGCAAAACAAGTATGCTGTCATGCTGTTCCACATAATTATTATGTACATTGATAATTTAAAAAAATCCTGTCAATCAAAATTGATTTGGCACATCACATTAATTTGATTATGTTATATCACTGTATGCTAAAATCAAATGCTTTAGCAAGCTTAAGTTGAATTTAAACATTTGATTTAACAAACTGTTTGCTCGGTAAGACCAGTATTTGGGCTCGATTGGTCATTGTCGGCTCGGGTACTACTTACATGTACCCCGGGTACTCATAAGAATACTTACGGAACGGTACGGAAAATATAATAACACGTACCCGGCCAATTTAGACTGTACCCGAGTTTTATTATCGCCTAAAAACCGATGTCGTAAAATGCGCTACGGAATACGAAACAAAATTCGTTTAAAAAAAAATATTCCTCAAATTTGTTTGAGCAGGAGTTTCGATTATACAGAGGCCATTTTATAGAATAAAGATATAAATACTGACTTAATTACTTTTAAAGAAAAAGCCAACAACGACCAATTTAGCGTAAAAATTCCCGGGTACCTTTCAGTTTATTTTCCGTATCCGGTGTACATTTAAGTATACCTAAGAGTACCCGGGGTACATTTAAGTAGTACCCGAACCAACAATGACAAATCGAGCAGTACTTAGTGTATTTAGGGTGATCTAAAAAACGTTCCCCCTTAAGGGATCAATACAGAGAACTCACAGTGATCCTATATCCAGTATACCGCAGCCACCGAACCAGCTTTAAATTCCTGCGGCTAGAAAAGACACAACATTATAAGATGCTAGATCTTAAAGCTAGGAACATTTTACTCGTTTGAAGATTAAACTTTTTGGATTCATTACTTTATTATTGAAACAATCGTACTAGTTTGAACACAATAATGTCCATATATTTATTAAAAATACATGGTTATCAAAAAAGCTTTTGCCCGTAAATTAGGTAGCACCTTCAATCATACTATTTAGTATGATTAGTGTATATTTATAAATCGTATTGCATCTTAATACAAATACGAGTTACCCATTCACATCGGAGAATAGGTGGTCTCAAGACTGAACATCGATTTTTGCCGGAAACAAAGATATAAAATAGCAGTATAATTAAATGCAAAGTATTATGTAACTATAATTCTTAAAGGTATGGATGTGTGGTGTGTGTAATTTTTTTATGAACGATCGAACTTGATCGTGCAAAATAAAAAGCGAAGTACATCACACTGTACCTGTTATGATGAGGTTCTTTTTATATTGAATTAATTTTCGTTTACAGTGAATGGCATCTAATCTTGAAGAATAATTAAACAAAAGTGAAAAAACGTGATTATGAGTGAAACATATATATCATTTTTATCAGAATTTTTGTTTGAAAACCTAATCCAAACCCGTAGTGATTAAAACATATAGACGATTGTCTGGATTATCAAAATAACGTAGGAATGATTGTCCGAGTTGCTAAAATAGCGTCGGAAAGAATGTCCGGGTAGTCAAATCAAACGAAGGAACACATTTTCGCCTTGTCTAAGGATCGATTGTTCGTGGGAACGAATGTCCGGATACAAAGGAAAAACGTTATTTAAATAAGCATGTTCATGTTACCACAACGAGGCTAAATACTTTTTTCCCAATGTCAGTATAATATCTAATTCTGCATAAAGAATTTCAGCATGTGACTTGTTCACATAAAATCAAGTTCGTTATATTACATTTACCTTATGATACTTAACAAAGTCAACTTGAACGAAATTCACAGATTATTCGATAAGTATTTCAGCCTTTTTTGTTGGGAAAACTGGAGCCGATAAAGCGCTGTAAAGGTGTGTGTAAAAAATCGGTGTTTAATCGGTTAATTGCGTGCTTATTAGCTTCTTTGATTGACACCTGGCGTGTGGTAAAATATGCCTTGAGAAGATAACATCTAAAAGCGCCTGAAACGTCTGCTATATTTTTTCATGACAATGCATCCTCTATATATACACAAATACGGTAGTGGTTTATGTATTATATGCTCTTTTTACCTTGAACTTTGGCCTTGACCTAGGCCCGTGTACATGCATGAACCTTTTACCAGGATTTTCACTTCTTCCGAACTGTTTTAAATAACATTCCTTCTCAAAACAAGTCTACTCTCGACAGAAGTTTGATTTGAAACTGTGAAAATGATAGTATGCCTAGACGTCCGATTCGTTTGACCATTAAATTTGACCTTTACCTTGGCCTAAGGGAGCTGATTCCTTGACGCCACATTTCGTGTTAAAAGTATTTAACCCTTACCATAAATAGTTAAATTCCGCATAGACTTTTATTTGCATGTTTCAATCCGTCTCATCATGTTTATCATATATTATAATTAATTTACTATACGATGAAACATGCTCTGGAAATGAGGTGTTTAAGCCAAAAGCCATATATTTTGATACAAAAGTACCATTAACCCGGACCTAGTGCCCGGGTCTACTTTAGAAACATGATCTCTAGCACATGTTACTGGTCCAAACAATACAGGGGTGTGTAACCGGTTTTTATGTAAATGTTTAATTTATACATGTTGGTATTAATCTTTTTCAGAGTGTTTTGAAACATTGTTTGACTGTAACATAATGGGAATGAGTACATTATTTATTATGATTTAATTCAGTGTGATACGAACACAACAACCACAACTAGAAGCGGTTTAGGCTGAATTTGATTTAAAATCCGAAATATAAGCGCAGAAAAACATAGCTGTTATTCTAATGATATACATTATAGCGTAATACGATAGAATAATTACATGCACATCTCAAGAAAGTTTTCATTTCAATTTATTTCACTAAAATACACGACGTGTTTCAAGTGTCATAACCATAAGACATATAAATTGCTGGCTGGCGTGTAGTGACTCCATTAATATTGAACGTGAACATCATAATACACATTGGAACACAAGTCGGAAGTAGGCCAGAAACACGGTATGCGTTATTTAAACAGGAACAGTTAAGCTAATTAACCAAGGAGTATAAACAAGAAATTACGTTGAAGCCTCGGGCTTTACATTAAAATGTAATTTGGGAAAAATTCTTGATAGATTAATTCATAAATTTATAATTAGGTCAAGACAATGTGTTTGTTGTTTGTGTAAATAAAACATTTTAAAAACATGTTAAATATATAAGGTGTTACGCTAAAGATACTTAAATACACATACGTCACGATTCAGTTTTCTTAAACTATATACTATATATAGAAATGAATATTGACATTAATTGTATTTGTATAGCTTGATGAAAATTTCAAATTATAATATTGAAAGCTGATGGCTGTATTAGAAGAGGAAAAGAAATCGTTGAAGATGAAAACGGTCTTCTTTATGTACAAGCGTCTGTTCCATGACCGGGGGAGGGTTCTATGGACTATATATGTTTGCGCGGTAAGTTACTTTTTAGGGAAAACTCTATTCATTTATTAAAACGGGGCAATGTTAATATAATTTATATTTTTAGTGCTTTTAGTATTTGTGTGCTGAAATAGCAATAGAAAAACAATAAACATTTAAAGCCAAAAGAGATTCTAAGCTGCTCTGTGAGCAACATTATTGTATCAAATAAAAAAAAGTATTGTGTATGTTACATGTTGAATCTGGATTATGTGATAAGTCAACATAGTATGTATGTTAGGTTTCAGAAACTCTTTATGTGGAACAAGGAGCCCATATAAGGCATTTGAGCGGTATTGCATGTCGTCAGACAAACATATGGTTTCTACGGCTACATTAATAATTTAAACTAGAATCTAGATCATACGATATTTGTAAAAGTACTTAAACTAGGCTGATTTATGATGAATGTAGAAATGCAAGTCAAATGAGAAAAAAGGCAATTTGTCTGTCCGTCTGTCCGTCCATAATATCTGGATACTATACTCAGTTGTTCAATTGGGGGCTGTATAGCAATAATGCAAGTTATTTCATTTGTTTAACAGACAAAAAGTGTGGTTGTTATGAATAGAAATAAAGGTGAAAACGAAAATCTTGTTTCTGCAACACCTTTGAAATTTATAAAGCTAGTTTTATGTTTATGCGCGGTTTGTTCTTTGTGGATGTAATAGTGTACCCTGATTACACCGGTGGTAGACATTCATTTTGTATGCACAAAAGCTTGTGTTAGTTCTCTCAAACTATAGTTTTAACTGATGTCGGGCGTCGTGCAGTGTGCGTCGCGTGTAATCAATATTACGTTTGTTATTATTTTTAGGTCACATTGTTTCATCCCATTTAGACGAAACGTGTTCTCAATGTTTATCTGCCACATATCTACTGTCCGAATCTGGGCAATTTGCGTTCCGATATTTAAACTCCTGGTCAAGGTTTAGTAGAACAACTGTTATCATTATAGTAGGAACATATATGACTCAATGTTGAGCAATTTTGTTTTTTCAATATCTTGACAATATGTAGGCCAAATCCGAATGTCTATTGAGTGCGTCCAAAAACTTGAGCGGAAGGTCAAATCTACGGGAAAAAAACTTGCTATCAGTCCAATGGCACAATTATGACTCAATCTGGATTAAACTTTGTGTGTATGTTTTCTTCAAAATATCAAGGTCAAGTGTAAAATGTAAAACTAGGTCCAGTTGTCAAATCTTTGAAAATAGAAAACGTTTCCGAGGGAACATGTATGACTGAATCCCCATGAGACTCAGTCACATCTGGCTTCCTGACAATTTCTAAGGCAAACTGATTCGAAGTCATGTTTGTTAAAAACTAGGTTACTTTGTCAAATCTTAGAAATACCATGTTTTAATTTCAGAAGCCTTATTAATGACTTAATCTTAACACGACGTTGTCAGAATGTTAATCTTTAAAATAACAAAGTCGCGTTTGAATCTAAGTCACGAGTATCCGAATAGATCATCTGAACAACCTTGTTACTTCTATAAAGACCATATGTATGACTTAATCTTGTTTAAACTTGGTAAGAACGATATTTTGAAAATATCTTGGTCAGGTTCATTGTGTCCAAGTACTAAGTAATTATTTCAATAGTTGGTTTACCACAAACTCATGTTAGCGCTTCAAGGCCTTAATGCATGCGTCTCTTACTACATTTTAGTTAAGTTAAGTGTATGTTAATGCGTTTGTTAAATCATGGTAAATGGGAATTTAAGATCGGTTAAATTAACGATTTCAAAACGCAAAATGTATTCCTTTCTGAATCATTTATAATTGTGTATAGTTTGAAAATTATGCATTTTCTTCTTATTTGGCAACACCCAACGATTTCTATATTATTGAATAGTTACCCATATACGCTTCGATGTTATATGTTGCTTAATTGTTAATACATAAACTCAGTATGGATAATGAAATGTCAGGCAAATTGCAAGGAGAGTTAGTCTTGGCTGCTAATGTTGTACATACCAATCGCCTATCGCCTATAACACACGACATTAAATATAGAATAACTTTCAAAGCTGGGTTGCAAATGCAAAGCATTGAGCGTTTAAAATCTGATTAAAAGCATGCCATATCTCGCTCTCGGAATATAAATTCCCACAAAACCGCACACTGTTATATACATTTTACACAACAAAATGTACTAAATGTTACAAATACAAATGTTCAAGCTGAATTACAATTATTTGTGAAATGAAAAAAAAATGCACCATAAAAAAAGAGAAACCGTATTATACAAAACGGTGTTAAATTAAGTGTAAGGAACCAATTGCCCAACGTAGCGCAAACTAAAAGTAGTAGACACATACGAAAATAGAATAAAAGTGGAGTTAAAGCCTTGGGGCGGTTAATGCAAGGAATGTTTTTACCGTTTTTTAACATATCAATAGATCGCATTCTTTGAAGCAATACCCATCATTTTAAAGCTAAATTAATTTTACAGGTATTTGTTATACTTTACTCCGGTTCCTTCGGTCACCAAGCAATCAGTTATAACTGATTGAAAACATATATTATTCTAAGCTTACTTCAGTACAAGGTATTAATATCGAGCTATTGTGGTAAGACTATCTTGCGCCAATTGCCCGGATGTAAATTTTAAGCTTCATTCAGGTTTGATGACTCTTTGTCAGAATAATTAACTTTTGCAATATCTACGACAAATTCGAATATAAAACATGGGTGTCCTTAAACTGGGTCACAAGGTCAAATTTTAGAAAAACATGTAGAGGCCACATGTCACTTATATATATAACAAGCTATTCAACTCAAAATCGATCGAAAACGGGGTGCATCGCTTTGAACAGCCATAACTTCGTCAATTGCGCAGCGATTTTCACAAACTTGGCCTGATTCAACGCAGAAATAAATTTTTCTTCTGGAGATGTACATATCTTGCAAGATTTTTACAAGTGCTGGGTCAAATTTTAAGAAATATCAAGATACACAACTCGCGTGACCCACTCGTTATCGATCAGCTCAGATTATGTTTCGTTATAATCTGATTATTTATCATTCAAAATAATGTGTTCACTAATTAATATCAAAGCCACACGCTACCCACCTGTGCTTCTCTGGTGATCCTTTAAGGTGTCATAGCCATTGTATTTAATTCAGTTTTCATATGAAATGTGTAAATGAAATGCCTGTTATGAACATTAAATCTATATATTACAGGTGTGCTTCGGTGCCTATACCTGCAGTAAAGGGAATGGCAGCTGCAAATGGGGTAAGTCAATTGCCTATCAATATCCAGGTTATCCGGGCTACGGTGTGCAAACTTTAGAAGCCAGATACGCGATCATCGGTTCGCTTATGTATTAAACATTTTTTTAATATGATGCAGATTAAACAAGTTATTGTTATGCCCCCTTTCAAAGAAAATGGGGTATATAGTTTTCGCACTGTCCGTCTGTCTTTAAGTCTGTCTGTCAGTCTGTCACACTTTTCGTGTCCGCTCTCTAATTCAAATAGTTTCCATCCGATCTTTACGAAACTTGGTCAGAAGTTGTATCTAGACAATATCTAGGTCAAGTTCGAAAAACAAAATCCAAGGGAAGTAATAAGCTTTAAATGGACATAATTATCTGACCTGCCAAATTATATATTTTTGTTTAATAAATCAAAGCGGCGCAGTAGGCGGCATTGTGTTTCTAACAAACACATCGTGGTGAAAGGTCAAGGTCATTCTTCAAGGTCTAAGGTCAAAAATACAAATCCAAGGGAAGTAATAAGCTTTAAAGGGAGATAATTATATTTTGCATGCATGTGCATCTCATGGAGCTTCACATTTTGAGTGGTGAATCTACAGTCACGGTAGTGTTTTTTTAATTATTTGCTACTAAACATGGTGATTTGTTAGAGACAATTATTTTCAAGGGAAGTAATTTATATAAATATAAATCTCAGATTATATATTTCCTTGACAAGAATTTAAGGTCTTTTCACAGTAACTATACAGATTTTTTGTTTTGATTATATATAACTTAAATGATTAATTTGTCAAAGTTTTTTTTTTAAGTGATAAAATTATCATTACTTTCCTGTACTACTTTGTGAATGGTAGGGATCATTACATACCTGTGGACTTATGTACATAGATACATGATGAGCTCTGGCTATGATCTCTTTTATTAACCACAGGCTTTGGTTGTCAGTGATGTCTAACTTGGTCATTTTTGACTGTCTACAGAGCCCCCTCCACACCCCGGTTGGACTGAACAAAATCCAAGGGAAGTAATAAGCTTTAAAGGGAGATGATCAATATACATTTTATTTCAAAGCGGCGCAGTAGGGGGCATTATGTTTCTGACGAACACATGCACATCTGAGCAGCTATTGATACTTTAAGCGAGTTATGTCTATTTTGATCACAAGTTACGAATGGAAATAATTTAACACAAACTATTATTAGAAAGTGCTCTACCAAAGTATCTTACATCATTTAATTTTTGTTTATCAGTTTTCTTGTTATTACTACACGGATACATTGCAAACTAGTTTGCTTTCGAAATTAGATTATACAAAACTATTTAGATTGTTTTTATATAAATTTAAATATGTTGATTCTTTCAATGTTATGGTTGCTTTAAAAATGTGTTGTTGAAAATATTAGGTTAGTGTACTTGTGTTCTTGAATTTATCAGACACGTTCAATAATGTCTTGCAAAAGAAAGCGTGCTGAGAAAGAGAATTCTTTCTGAGAATAATGTTGAATGTTTGTAGCGAATAAATTGTGTTGTACATCAACACAAACGATACATTTGTCAAAGGCAGCAGTCTCATTTCTCTTGCATGTTTATAGTCCACCACTGGTACACTGCAGAGGGTTTATATGACTAATAGTATTTCAAAGCTTGCAAGAGGAGATTGGCCAGTCTAGTGTTTATCATTTAAATCTGTACATATTGGCTGCTTTCAGGGAAAACGGGGATAAATGCATGTCAAATAAGATTAGCCTGTGCATACAGATTAGCCTGTGCAAGGCGCACAATCTAATCATGACGATATTTTACAACAGCGAACACCTACAGTGCCTTCAGCGCTTTTATTATATAAGTGATGAAAAATCAAATTCAATCTTACCAGTTTATTTGAAGCCTTACATTACAAACACTTTTATTTAGATTGTTTGATTATTCTCCATTCAAAACAATAGATTATTTATCCTACTTCATTAAAAAAAAATACACAAACATTTTGAACTGGATGGTGCAGTATTGAGTATGTGACTACAGGAACGCATGCGCATTTAGAGGGTTTGTTAAAATTTATTGTTTTGTGTGCATTCCGTTAAAAAGCAAATATGCATTGGCTTAAAAGCAAACGTTCAGCCTACGTTTTATCTCGACTATTCACCAAATAGTCCGAGTTTTACTTCTCTCCACGTGCTCAAGCTATGGTGAACGTTTTACATCTTCATATCACTGTTTCTATTTCAAGTATTTAATTGAAACGTATCAAACATGTTCGAGGTAATCGTTTGTTGAAAACAGTTGTATTAGCCTACTGACCAAGTTCTATTATTCTGACCTGAAAATACGCAGACTAATACCCCTGCTGGTATTAGGATAATTGTGGAAGAAAAGAGTGAAATATCTCAATCACACTTCTTCTTTTAAATGTATTCGATTAAAACATAAAACCGTTTCCGAGATCGTTACGTGTGATTACGGACCAAATTATAGAACACTGACCTGCAATTAAGAAGACTTAGGCAACTTTCGTCATTTGTAATGTTGTTTACATAAATTTCTCCATTTCACAGTTCCTTCTTAAGACATTCAATTGAAACTTCACACATGTTTTCAATTGTTTTGCGTTTGGTCAATGACCTAGTGCCAAAACTACTCTATATATTTATATTTACTAAATATAATGATACACCCCAGGTGTAACATTTGCACTTACCTGTTCAATTGACTGCCTATTAAGTTGTTCATTCTATTTTGGTGACATTATGTCACTATATAAAACAATTGACAAATGCACACAACTGAGTCTATATAATCTAAACATCACCAGAACTTTTATCTAGCGGTGAGCCATCTGTAGCCTACTGCTTTTACAGTGGTAATTTTCCGGGCTTGTGTCTATATCTAGATATACTACTTAGTTCACAGTTCAGTTTAATACCAAGTTTATTATGTAGTATCAGACAGTTCAATGACAGGTAGATGTATGTAGAATCAAATCTAAAATAGAAAATAACACATATTAAGTAATAGGTAGATCTACATGTACATGTAATAAATGAAATGAATTATTAATTATATAATAATTCATAAAACATAATAATAATAATTCACATGACATAATAAATAAACAGATAAATTCTAGTGGCCGTTTATCCTACAAATAACCAAGTAAAATTCATAAGATATAAACATACATGCAACAGCATACAGATATAACGACGTGAACTATTAATAACACAAAGCACATAAACACATGTAGATTGGACAACTGTACATACAACACAATGGATCCTTACCAATTTATGGAATTGAATTGTTTTCAAAGCTCTGGCAAATACACTCAACTGTCTCTCTTGGTTGCTGTAAGTTAAAACATGCAAACATTTATTATTGTGTAAAATATGTTAATCATATTTGTAAAGACTTAAAGTGAACTGTCCAATTTGTTGCCATTTTAGATACTCGCGGAATAATATGATGAAGTATTTTATGTACTAAATTATTAAACCAAATACGTAATTAAATAGGAAACCACGCATTGCAACCGTTTTCTATACTCAATCAACAAGAGAGACAATACAAAACCATTGAAAAGCTTTATAATATTACTGAAATAATTTTTAAACTAAAACCGTGTCCTTTCCCTCCAAAAGATAGGTCAGGTGTCACACACCGAAAAAATAAAAATAAGATTCTTAAAATAATAGCAAAGGTTACACAACACCATTAAATATGAAGATAATTGACTTAGTCACATACACTCCCACTTCAAGAAATGACGCCCCGTCATCAATCCAGTCACGTCAATCAGTCCTTATTTACACAGCTACTATTTGATAATAACTACAACTATCAACTTCCATTCAACTATTGAACATGTACAGCAAGTCGAAGTACAAATGTTCCTAAATCAATCTTTACTCCAAAACTACCTACATGCAACAACAAAATTACATGTAATATGAAAGCCGACAACTCAAGTCTCTTCCGTCCCCCCCCCCCCATTTTTTTTAACTGCGTCCACGCAGGTCAGTTAAAAAATCAAGAGATAAATTTATTAACATACAAATGGACCTTTTTTCAAATATTTAGTTGTTTTTTGTTGTTTTTATGTTTATGTCATATTTTGATAAACAATATTTTATGAATATTTGATATAATGTAATACATTAATGTTTTATTTTAATTTATAAATAATAATGAGAAATTAGCATTATCTTTTTGTTTTATTAGTTTTACCATTATATGTTTTATGTATTGTTCCTAAAGTGCGAGTCATATAGGTCCGATTGAAACCAGTACGGCATGAAGTAAACAACCAACACAGTATTGAGATAGAAAAAAGGCATTTATTACAAATGCCATAACAGTGAGGGCATTTTAAACGGGATGCCGTAGAACAATGCATGTAATACAAACACAATAGTGTATAAAATATGTACATTCATATAAAACAAAACATATTGGTAAATCTTAACATACAAGTAATGTACAGAATGCCATAATGGGCGATAAGGAACCGCCTGTGCATTCATATTAAACAGAACATAGTAAATGTAAACATACAAGTTATGTACAGAATGCCATAATTAGCGAGAGAACCGCCTGTAAACATACATAATAAAATGATATGTGGCGGAGGTTGGGGAGGTGGTGGTTTTGAAGCGTAAGCTTGGCGGTGTAACTGCACACGCCGAAATATTACTGGAAAGAATTTGGGAGCATTCTGATTGGATAAACATATCACATGACTATGAAATATACAATGATTGGCTGATACCTAAACGTGCAAGGTAACATTGCACTAGTTTAGCATGTTAACAAAGGTATTGAAGAGAACTTCTAATAATTAAAACAAGAAAAATTATCACAATGACATAAAAAAAACTGTATGTGTGCATAAACTTGGTTTTATGTATTGTTCCTAAAGTGCGAGTCATATAGGTCCGATTGAAACTAGTGTGGCATGAAGTAAACAACCAACACAGTATTGAGATTGAAAAATGGCATTTATTACAAATGCTTTAAAAGTGAGGGCATTTAAAACTGGATGCCATAGAACAATGAATGTAATACAAACAAAATTGTGTATAAAATATGTACATTCATATAAAAACAAAACCTATTGGTAAATGTAAGCATACAAGTAATGTACAGAATGCCATAATGGGCGATAGAGAACCGCCACAAGGGTAAACAATGATTACCCACCGAAGGGTAACAATGGTTACCCACTGCCCACTGAAATCGGACAATGACAAGCATATAAACTGAGTAAAATAACATTAACTAGCAAAAAGAATGTAAACATAAACATTGCATACTAATGTAACATGAACACAAATTGCTATTTTTACATATATACACAGAAGAGAGCTGCTAGCTGCAGCATAAAATGTCAGATCTGCTAAAGTACAAAGACAACATGGTGACCCTTTGAGCTGCTGCCTTACACCGTCAGCTCATATGGTTGTACATTAAAGGGAAGAATTATGGTGAAATATATCGCCAAAAGCTGCTGCTTTAAACCGTAAGCTTTGAGCTTGTACTGTTATAAGTAAAATAAATACTATACTAGGATTTGCTGCCTTAAACCGTCATCTTACTTATAAGCTTGTGAAATGAGGAAAAGAAAAATGAGAGCTGCTGCCTTAAACCGTCATATCCCAGTTTTTGGTATGGTTGCCTAACGTCCAGAGAGTTGCTGTTTAAGCTCAATATAGGACCTATATAGGGAGAGACTGGGGTCGTATATATTTAAGGTATGCTTGTGATTTCCATCGACCCAGCTGCTGAATTTGGGATGGAGACATGTGGTTGCTATATGCGTGAGTTGCGGCCCCAATACGAAAAGAGTGAGCTGTAAAAAGCTGTAAAAAGTTTGGGATCCAGGTTTGATGCAACTGCACATCTATGTAACAGTGCTCGGAAGAATGTAGATGAAATGACATTGCCGTTTGCGAAACGAAAAAGTGGACCAGGGTATTGTGGGGCGATGCGTATATAACGTAATACAGCCCGGATAGGGCACAACTGTTTGCATGCCTGACGGGATAGTGGGATTGTGGCATTGCTTTGTGAATGCTTGTAGGTATTGACCGAGACTGATACTCCAGAAACTATTAAACCGTTCTGTGTAAAGGATAAATTCTGTCTTTCAATAACATTCATGAAACCCATAGAGGAAGTTGCTAATTCGCCAAATCTAAACAACCCATAGGCAAACAAAAACATAGTTTGTATGAGAACTTGGGTGTACTTGTCTGCAACCAAGAAACGAAGATTGAACAATAGCAACTGAAGATGGTCTGGTGTGAAAGGACGGCGCCTTTCAAAGTGTTTGTGGCGACGGATGCTGTGCAGCAATTTCTTGATAACAAATGAATCTGAGGGGTTTGGAAAGCATTTCAGTTTGTGAACATAGGCAATGGCTGAAATATACGAGGTAATCGTGGATACCTGTAACTGACGTGCATTACATACTGCAATAAACAGGGCTAGTTGTTCTGTAGTAGTGGGCCAGAGCGGGTGTTGAGGATAGTAAGTTGAATGAAAATTTGTGTAATGCTGCAGTGCATTTTGGTAACTTAACCTAGTGGATGGGGCAAGAGACGAGTCCAGAAGATTGTAAACCTGCAAGTTCAGTTGAGCAGTAGAAGATGATCCGAAATTGCAGTTGGAACCTTGTCTATTTGCGGGGCTGAATCTTGAAATTTCTCGATCTGTGAACGAGAGAGTAGGTCAGGTAATATGTTACGTTTAACAGGAATATGTTCAGCATTGAGTAGAATGTTAAATTTCATGCTTGCCACACTTAGGCGAAGTACGAGATGCATAATGTTAGGTATTTTGCAGGTTTGGCGGTTTATTATATGTACTAAAGCAGCATTATCTGTGTGAAGAATAATACACTTTTCTTGCTATTCGTGACCCCAGATCTCAATTGCCAAAACATTTGGGAATAGTTTTTTAAAAGAGATATCAAAAGGTAACCAATCATCTAACCATGTACGCGAAAACCAATGCTGTTTAAAAACCAATTGAGCCAGATGCATCTGTATGAAGGTGTAATGTGTCGGAGGTTAACCAACGGCGCTCATGAAGGTTTTTTCCATTAAAATGATCTGTTACAAGCGCCATGCATGCAGATCTTTTCGACTTTCTTTGTTCAAAGTTATACGGTGGTTAGGATTTGTGAACTTTTTGGTAAGGTCTGTAAGGCGACGTAGAAAACTGCGACCTGGTGTTACCACCTGGCAGAAAAAGTTTAGTTGACCTAGGAGGGATTGTAATTCTTTAAGCTTGACCTTCCTGGACTTTCTTGAAGGTTTTCTTGAGAAGTTCCCGAAGTTTTAAGAGTTTGTCCTGCGGAAGTCGTGCTTCCATTTTAAGTGAGTCTAATTCTAAACCCATGAAAGTAATAATAGGTGTGGCATATTTGGTTTTTTCCGACTAAATGGGAACTCCAATCAGGCTGCAAAAATCCAGGAACTTTTGTAAATTTGTTTGACAAATTGGCGAGTCAGCGGGACCAAAGAACATTAAATCATCAACAATATGTACCATATGTCTAATATCCAGAAATTTTTCTGATGCATAGTGGAGAGCAGTGTTGAACCGTTTAAAAATAACACAAGATGATGATGCCTCCATAGGGAGACATTTATCAAAATAAAATTTTCCTTGAAATTTGAAACCTAACAGGTGGTAATCTGATGGGTGAATAGGGATTAGACGTAACGCTGAATCAATGGTAGTTTTGCTAAATAGTGTACCGGGGTCCTGGTTTAAAAGAAGGTCTACTGCATCATCAAACAAGAGCACCGCATAACGGGTGCCACGCTGTCAGAATTTTTTTTTAAGTTGTCACAGTGACCTTGACCTTTGACCTAGTGACACAAAGTGGTATGGCGTGTAGAACTCATCAAGGTGCATCTACAGCCTCGCTAATTATGAATAAACTACGGTGGATAGGGTGGGGTCAATGAAGTCATTGATAGAAGCACCTTAAGGGTTACTGAGGTGATGAATAATGTGGTATTGCCCCGGTAATTTTTATGGGACTAAACCTTTTGGGCTTACATGCAGGTTATCGAATGGTGGAAAATCAAAAGGGCCCTCTATACGTCTAGATGAAAGCTCGTTTTGTATTTTTTGAGATACCAGTTGAGGGAAATCAGCACACGATTTGAAATTTGGTGAGGTGCAAGCTTTTTGGTGTCCTCAAAATCCTAATTTAAAACCCGTCGTGAAACCTTCCACAATGTAACTTGACCATATATATCCTGAAAGAAATGGGATTAACTTGTTGACTTTTACAGGTGTGATCAAATTATAATTGCTTGGGTGGCTTTGGGCCGGAACTGGAAGGGTTTTTCTTGCCAGAGAGGGACTAGGAGGCTTGCACCTTGCTGGAAAATGAGCAGCTGAAGGCAGTGTGAGGTCCCCGGCAGAAACCACAGACATGGGTGTGGGGGCAGCTGCTGCGTAGACAATGGGTTGGTTTGTTAAAATTCAAACAGGTATTATCCAGGAAACGTTTTTGACGGTTTGAGGGGAACGATCTGCTTTGAGTGGCGGGTCTTGAGGGACGAAAGGACTGAGTATTTGTGCTTTGTGTGCTGGCCATCAGCCAGAATTCAGTGTGTATTCTGTCCCAAGGCAAAGGAACAGAAGCTCGTAACAAACGAAATTGACTGTCATAATATTGAAAAGCCGGTCCTGGACGGCGAGTAGCAAGATCCCAGACAATATCCATATATTTAAGGAGTTGTTGCGTTTCCCAAGGATACTTGTATGACCTAACGGATATGTAGCGAATGAACACAGACGTCCAAACCTCAATGGAAGTGATTTTTGCAGAGCGTGTAGAAGGTTGAATTGAAATATTGGCATGTTAATCGAATTGTAGATTGAAATTAGAAGGTTGAGATACATAATTGACTGGAAGGACAGATGAGAGATCTATGTATTTGCCTTTCCAAATGTCCTTGCACAATGATTGTTTAATTTGCGAAATTATTGGAGTGCTGAATGGTTCTGCATAGTGCATACCAGTATCTGGTAGAAGGCCCATCATGTGTGTGTTGAGAATGTCCTACAGACCTGCTGGTGGGTCAACATCGTCTGAAGAGGAGTCGTCTGCGAAGTTTAATTGTATCTGTTGCTGGGGTTATTGGATAGGCAAAACAACTTCATTGGAAGGCACTGAAACAGGACTAACCTCACCACCTTGGACTGTGTTATTGTTGTAAGCATTGGGTGGACCAGATGTCCCCTTTTCTTATGATGGACAGCCAGGGGTATTGTTGTATGAGGGCCGGTGGGTGTGGAGCGTGATTTCCTGGTCTGTTGTTCACATCAACTGCGTGCTGTTGTTGTTGCCGATCTTTTATTTTTCTTAGCAGGCCTCATCTCATGATCTGAAAATCATTTGACATGTTATTATAAAATTAGACATTCAAATATATTCTTTAAACTATGCTTGTCTAAGTGATGATTGATGGATGTGTTGTGTATAATGCCATACAACCATGGTTATGATTAAACTTTCTAAAAGGGGATATAATATCCCCATTTAGTTAAAATGATAAAATAAAATATATTATTGGTAAGCGTGAGGCTAGTAACTAAATCATGCATAAAGTTATGGCATAAGGCTTGTAAGTAAATCGTGCCTAGATAAAATAAACAATAATAAGCCTTAGGTTTTTTTTAAATCACACAATTATAGAGCAAGTTGCTGACAACTGAATCCTGTATGTATACAATAAAACAATGTAAAAAGCATGAGATTGGTAACTAAATCACGCTAAAAAAGAAAGCATGAGGCTGGTAAATAAACAAAAATACTGGTAGTTTATAAATAATAATAAGCTTGAGTCTGGTAACTAAATCACGCATACATATAATGCACGAGGCTGGTAACTAAATCATGCCTTCAGTTAATAAATAATAATAAGCGTGAGGCTGGTAACTAAATCACGCTTTAATATATGGCATGAGGATAGTAACTAAATAATGCCTTTATTAAAAAAATAATAAGAAGCGTGAGGCTGCTAACTAAATCAATCATAAATATAAGGCATGAGGCTAGAACTAAGTCATGCCTTAAGGAATATAAAATAATAAGCGTGAGGCTGGTAACTAAATCACGCATACATAAAATCTAGTGCATGAGGCTGATAAATAAATCAAGCCTAGATTAAATAATAATAAGCGTGAGGCTGGTAACAAAATCACGCATAAATACAATACAAAGCATGAGGCTGGTAACTTAATCATACCTTGATAAAATAATAATAAGCATGAGGCCAGTGAAATAAAACAAGCAAGAGTAAACAAATAGTTTGTCAATCTAAATCAGGCCTCTATAAAAAAAAGTATGACGGGCTAGTAAATTACTAGCGTGTATGTGGCATGATGCTGCCAACGAAGTCATTTATTAAAATATAATAAATCTGAGCCTGATAACTCAAAACCGTAGAGAGCTAGCTTAAGCTCGACAAACATTGAATAGGAATACATATCTGTAAGCTATGAGCTCAGCTGCGGAGGATGCGTTTTGTGGCGGCGACCACTGCTGCTCTGTTGTTTCTATACAGCTGGTGTTGTCCCCGGCTGGATAGGTGGCATCCATCTTTTGCAAAGTTTCTGTCTTTGGAAGAAATTGACCAAACCCCTTTTAAACGCCACAGGCAAGCTCGGCTGTCTGACACCAATTTCAAAACGTTCAGAAAGGAGGAAATTAAGACTGTCCACCCTGTGATTGAACCACATGGTGTCAACTGGGTATTTTGAAGAGACTTGGGGTGCGCTGCGATGTAAACATTGCAACACAGTTAAATAACGTACATTCAATTCAAATAAAAGTGTTCCCACCAGGTCTTCAATTTTCTTGGCCACAGAGATTATTGAACACGACGAGTCATAAATGTCGTCAATTCCAATAATCAGCACAACGATTTCCGGTTCGAAGTCAGAAATAACGGTTAAACGATCGTGTAGTGTGTCGACACGAGCACCCGAGAATCCAGAGTATTGAACTAACGGGAGTCCATGTAGATTCAAGTCATAACGTAGAGTATTGTCATCCCGGATGAAATCCTTAAGGTGCCTTACAAACGAATGACCAAGCAGCTGTACTTTTCGAGCGCTGGGCGCAGCAATGTTTGATCATGCGATGACGTCACTAAATTCTGCGTGGGTTTCTTTGTTTCCCAGAAAACAATGTGCATGAATTATGATCTTAAAATCCACCGTAGAGCAAGGTCGCCGCCTATGAAATGAAACGAATTACTTATAACTAAAGAAGGCTTAGCCTGAAAGCATAATGCTTCACCCTGTTATATAATCCAGAATAATAGAAAATATTGTTTTTGAAGCGTAAGCTTGGCGGTGTAACTGCACACGCCGAAATATTACAGGAAATAATTTGGGAGCAATCTGATTGGATAAACATATCACATGACTTTGAAATATACACTGATTGGCTTATACCTAAACGTGCAAGGTAACACTTCACTAGTTTAGCATGTTAACACAGGTATTGAAGAGAACTTCTACTAAACAAGACAAATTATCACAATGACATTAAAAACTTTATGTGTGCATAAACTTGGTTATATATGGTTGTTTTCATGTTAAGCTTTAAAACTCTTCTGTAATACTTTATTTTACACAAAATCATGTATGATAAAATTAACTTTCACCATCAACTTCATGACCTTATCATATTTTTACAATTACAATTATACATGACTATACACATATTTCTGATCAGCTGTTACATAGCAATATAAACATGGTAATGGCTAAAACAATATACAAGTTTGAACATAGAGTGTATACATTTCAAAACAATATAAAATATAGCAAGTGCTAATGTTCATTTAAATATGGCCCCCGGTAATTTATGAGCCATATCACTATCCATGTCATCTAATACTCCAGAATCAAGTAAAACATTCAATTTCTGAATTTTACTATCATACGGCCTTGGTGTTACAGAAGTCATTTGATGCATAGTATATAGAGCTGTAACGATTCACCCATCATTCGATTCGATTCGATTTCGATACCAAATGGTCCGATTTGATTATTTGTAATTCGATTCAAATTTAACTAATCGTTTCTTATTTTGCAAACTATTTCTTGTTTGTCCAGTGCATGAATTAATATGTTTGGCATTTGTTATTAACTTATTATGTTGTACATTTAAAGTGTAAATTTTTTAAATAAAATTTAAAAACGCAACATTTTTTATAACTAACAAATTTATTGAACACAACTTCCTTGTGAGTTATTCTTTAATAACATAAAATGCACAATGTATAACATGAGTTTAACAGGGAAAAAACATGTAAGTATAATAAACAACTTCCAGTTGACTTCTTAAAAGAACGCACACAGTTTAGTAAGCAAACCATATGTAAAAGAGCTTGTCGTTGGAGATGAAGATTTCACATCTAAAATATCAATCGAGTGTTTTCTCTTTAATTGTTGCCTCAAATTTGTAGTGCTGTAGTATTTACTTACGTCAACAAGACACGTTTTGCAAGTTTCCATTGCATCAGAACCTTCGCGAAACCCGAAATGTTCCCATACTTTTTATTTTAATTTCGACGGTGCGTCTTTCAGCGTGGTTGAAGAAGCGATTTAACCGGCTCAGCATGTTATTCATTCATTCATTGGATGCCCTATTGGCTATTGACCAATCACAAGACGTATAACAAATGACAAAAAAGTTTAGACGACGGATTTGGAAAGTCATGTTTAAAATGCGGATCAATCGGGATTGCAGTGAATCAAATCGAAATTTGCCGTATTGGTATCGAAATCGAATCGGCGGCGTTGAACCGGTGTTTCGATGCATCGACCAGAATCGTTACAGCTCTTATCGTATATCTATCTGGTGTATATCTATCTGGTGGCTTTCTTTGCCTAACAGATCTACGTTGTTGTGGTAATGTAGGAATTTTTCTCTTAGCACTCTTCTCCCGTCCGTGACCTTCTCCTGTAGCCTCAATACTACATATTTCTTTACCATGTTTCTGTGCTTCTGTATGTTCAGATTCAAAGTGTTCTTATGCTATTCCTGAACTCTGTTCTTCTAAAGTTATGTCTTCACTAACATCTGAATTATTAGCTTCAGACTCAACATTATGTCATGTAATTACCTCTTCTGGTTCAGTACTCACAGTATCTACAACTGTATTACTATCTTTTTTATGTTCATATTTGAAACATACTCTGTTTCTGTATCACTTGTAACCTGATTACCTTCATCTCGATTCTTAGTGACCTCTTTTTCATTTTCTTTCCCCGGATTAAGAATCAGTTCCTCTCTCTCGTTATCTTGTCCTTTTAATCGAAATAAATGATTTCGATGCAAAACCCTTCCTTTACACTTTTTTTTCACTTTGAATACAGGAATATCAATCCTTGGCTGTTCTATAACATCATACACTTCATTTTCAATTTTATCTTCAATCTTATGTTTTTCATCGAATGCAAGACGTCTAACAAAAACTTTATCCCTTACACAAATTTTATGTCCTTTTGCTTTCTTGTCATAATTCTTCTTTTGTTTCTTCTTCGCTTTGTCCACATGACTTTATACAATATTTCTGGTATAATCAATTCTTTCTTTGATATATTTAATGTATTCCTCTGTATCTTTACTTACTGCTTCGACTCTGATTTGTTCAAATGTTGCATCAATTGGAACTTTGGGCTTTCTGCCGAACATCAGTTCATATGGCGAATATCTGGTAGACTCATGTGGTATACAATTGTAAGAAAACACTAGATGTTTGCTATGAAATGACCCTAACATATCTAATAAAGTTCTGTTAAGCCTTTCAGGTCCAGAGTTACCTTGAGAATGGTAAGGTGTTGTATGGCTTTTTCTCATTTCAGTTTATTTGCATAATTCTTTAATAATGTCGCTTTCAAAATTAGCTCCTTGATCAGAATGCAAGCGCGTAGGGATCCCATAGTGTACAACAAAGTTGTTGTAGATTGCCTCAGCAGTTGTTCTTGCTGTTTGATATTGTGTAGGAATGGACAGTAACTACTTTGTAAAGTGATCTGTTATCACTAAGATGTTACTTATACCTCCCTTTTGAAGCTTCCAAAGTGAGATAAGCAAAATAAACCAATTCCAAAGGTTATGTTGTTGACACATTTAAAAGTGGAGCTCTATCGACTTCAGACTTTCTTCTCACACACCGCTCAAACTTACTCATATAATTGTCTACATCTGCTAACATACCTGGCCAATAAAACCTCTCTCGCATCAATCTCATAGTTCTCTCTTTCCCAGGATGCCCTATGCTATCATGTAATCCTTTCAAAACATCACTATTGTAGCAATTTGGTATAACCAACTGTTCCACTGTTTCATTATTATCATGTACTAATCTATATAGAATCCCACGCTTAATTGTATGGTTGTTCAATTGTTTCTTCATTATAAGATCATTTTTGTCACAAATATTGATGGTATGTGTTCATCTTTCATAATTTTTCTCCATCTGTTAATCAATTCATCTTGTCTTTGCATCTTTATTTCTCTTAATTCTTTTTGTACAATGCCTTGTCCTATTTCATCAGTAATTTCTACAATATTGAGTGAAGCCATAAGTAGTGTCTCAATATATGAACCTATAATGACACTGTTACACATAGCTTTCACCGTTTGTTCATCCATCTTGACCATTTCAGTGTTGTCTTTAAAAATGTTTTCGTACGGATATCTACTCATACCATCTGCATCAGTATTCTGCAATTCTGGTCTGTAGGTTATGTCGAATAAGTACTGTCCTAATGCAGCTACTCACCTTTGTACAGTGGCATCCAGTTTTGCAGTTGTCAATATATGTGTAAGGGGGTGGTTGTCTGTCAAAACAGAAAATGGTCTCATGGCTAAGTAGTCAGATACTTTTTCTGTAACAGCCCACTTCAAGGCAAGATACTCTAGCGTAAATGCACTATAGTTGCGCTCAACCTTATTTAGTGCACGACTTGCATACGTTATAACACGTTTTTCATCGCTTTGTTGCTGATACCAAATAGCACCTAACGACTTATTAGAAGCATATGTTTGAAGTTCGAATGGACTTTTAAAGTCTGGATAAGCTAGTTTAGGTGGTGAACAGAGAATATTGTTCAATTTATCAAATGTATTTTGTTCTATTTCTGTCCATTTCCATTCTTTTAATTTTTATTTTTATTTTCTATTGTTGACTGTTGGAGGCAATAGTTCATATAAAGGTCTTGTTATACGACTGAAATCTTTTACAAAACGTCGATAATAACCTTCAAAGGCCAAAAATGATCGCAATTCATCAGAATTCTGAGGTACTGGCCAATTTTTCACTTTTCCTATCTTAGCTGGATCTGTTTCAATGCCTTAACAACTGACCACATGTCCTAAGAAAGAAACTTTGGGTTGAAAGAAGAAACATTTCTCGTGAGCTAGTTTTAAATTGCAGGATTTCAATCTTTCAAAGACAATGATCAATCTTTCTAAATGTTGTTCAAACGTTTCACTGAATATGATAAGATCATCCAGAAAAACAACACATATACGCATGTTCAGACCTTGAAGGCACTCCTCCATGATTCGTTGATATGTCACGGGGGCATTTTGTTAAACTCGTAAACTCCTATCGACCCGACTATGAATCCAGTCCTTTCTTTATGTTGCTCCTCTACTTCTTCTTGATGGCACCCTGATTTTAAATAAATGGTTGAAAAGTATTGAGACCCATTTAAACAATCAAAAAACAATTCTTTTCTTGGCAATACATAAGAGTCCTTCACAGTCTTCTAATTCAACATCCTGTAATCTATACATAATCTGAGTTTTCCATTTTTCTTCTTCACAAGTACCACATTAGTGGCCCATGGTGATTTTGAAGATCTTATCACACCGTTGGCTAGGAGTTGGTCAATATGTTGCATAACCTCCTCTATCATACCAGGTGGTATTGGGCGATGTCTCTGTTTAAAGGGTGTCTCATCAAGTAAATATATTCTATGTGTTATTTTATTGCATACTCCAATGTCAGTTTCATATGAAGAAAATGTGTATATGTGTGTCCTCAATACATTTTTAAGTTGGTCTTTTTGTTCTTTTGTACATCAATATTTAATGTGTTTATAATATAATCTGTTTGTTCTGTGTCATTCAAAACATGTTCATTTTATGTAATAGTTACAGGCTGCATTTCACACAAAAAATTGATCTCGGTGAAATGACAACAGTGTTAGAAATCAGATTAGACACTGTGACTGTAACATGTTTTTGATCTCTTTTGACATTAACAACTGCTGGTGTTACATCCACATATGTAAGCAAGTTACTATGCTCAGACTCCTGTAGCATTGCAGTTGTATCAGGGTAGTTAACATTTCTGTCGATGTACCCTTTTAATTCTAAACAATTATTGGGTTTTATTAAAACTTTATGAGGAACTGCACATCTTATCAAGGCAATTGTATCATTATGTTTTTAAGTACTTTTTCACGGATTGCCATAGTCCTAACATTCAAGTACCAATGCGTGTATAAATTTGGTTTTAGTAAAAATGTTTCACCAAAGTTTGATTTACATTCAGTTAAAAATTCATGTAAAATGTTGGTGCCTATAATCACTGGCACTCTTGTCGAATAAATTGTGTCAGGTGAAACTTGAAAAAGACAATGTTTCAAATTAGACCGTGGAAGTCCTATTTTTATGCGTAAATCAATTTCAACATATCCAATGTAGGGCAATTCTTTTCCATCAGCACATTCAATTTTAAAAATATTGTTTAATTGTTAGATTTCAATGTTTTTAAGTTCTTTGTTTTACAAATGACTCATAAAGTACACTGACACAACTACCAGTATCCATTAGGGCTGTTGTTTGGATGTCATTTACTAAAATGGTAGCTTCATTTGTTTCGCCAACAAGTTTAGGGTCTATGTTGTTAGTGCCTGTGTTTGACCCTGTAACGGAGGCACTTACACTTTTTAGCATATAAACTTGTTGTGCCCTTTTTCGCCACATTTAAAACATACTATTTATTTGCCCCTGATCCAATCTCCGATTACATGTCCCTTTTAAAAGCAACCATAGCACTCCACATCAAGATTGAATGTATTACCTTGAGGTCTGTAGTTACCTCTTGGTGTACTTGCACCTCGATAATTCCCTCTATTAAATGAAGCGCCATGGCGGTAACCACCCATTTAACCTCTTCCTGATGCATTTATTATTACACCACTGCCCCTATACAAATTTCGCCCTATATAATACTGTGGGGTGTCTTGCTTTCTTTCAAGCCGATCGATTTTTTTTTTATTGTTTCAATATTTTTTTCATTTCAGTCAGGTTAGATTGTTCCTTTTTTCTGTCTGTAATGCGCGCTTTTACGGATTTGAGTCTGGGACCGACTCTTTCATTTTCGCCTCAATCTTTCTCAATTCCCGTTTGAACTCATCATCACACTGGTAAGTTGACAGATGTTTTAATTTTTTTCTTAGGCCGGCATGCATTACTGTCTTCAAAATATCCATATCTGATCTTTTTAATGCTTTCAGATGTATGGTATTTTCAAATAATTCTTCAAATCTTGCAGCATAAGCTGCCACAGACTCTCCTAATTATTGCTGTGTTTAATAGAACTTCCGCATGATGCTTTCCCTTGATTCTATGCTGCCATAGGTATTATCAAGTTTTTCAAGAACTTGATCAAGGGTCACGTCTAAGCAGCGAATTACATCACTTGCACTCCCTTTGACAGCGCTTCTGACTCCCAATAAAATCTGCTCTGCCTTGAATACATTACTTTTAATGGTTGCCTTCACCTCATATTTAAATGTGTTCCAATTAACCTCCCCTTTTCCTTCATCTCCATAAAACACAGACAACTTTGGGTATTGGTAACCTACTTTTACCTCTGTTGCTTTATGTATAACGTGTTCAGGTTGCTAAATCTTAACAGTCCCAAATGCATGGGAAAACTTCATTAAATCTTAGAGAGTTTATTTTTTTGATCAATACCCAACATTTTCAAGGCTTCCAAAAATTTAACTTCTATTGTGTTATGCCTCCAGTGGCCATGCTGAATTTTCCTTCTTCTGTTGAAGAATCGTCAGATTGGCTCATGACACTAACTTCACACAAATGCACTAAATTATCACTTCAATTGATTCACTATTCTAATAGTCAAAGTGCAATATAGCACTAAAATGTCACACGATGTTCAATAAATGTCAATGTCACACAATATTCACTAAATGTCAATGTAACACAATGTTCACTTAATGTCAATGACACACAGTGTTCACTAAATGTCAATGTCACACTATTGTAATTGTCTAAAAATAATATAAAATTAAAATTCAATTGACATCACTCACAGATTAATCAAACATTACCTGGTAATTATTTATATGGCTTTTCAATCTCAAATACAACCCGTACATCAAATCAAATTAAAACACACAACAAGCAATACTTCATTTATGATACTAATATGTCACAATAAAATTCAAATTAATCAATTAATAAAATTAATAGTACAGTATCATGATATAACAATAAATTATGCTAACTTTTAATTCAATTAATTGAAATTAAGCAATTTATTTAAAAAATAATAATTATTACGTCCCCACGTTGGGCGCAATTTGTAACCTACTGCTTTTACAGTGGTAATGTTCCCGGTTCTTGTGCCTATATCTAGATATACGGCTAAGTTCACACTTCAGTTTAATACCAATCTTATTATGTGGTATCAGACAGTTCAATGAAAGTTAGATGTATGTAGAATCAAATCTGAAATAGAAAATAAAACATATTAAGTAATAGATAGACCTACATGTACATGTAATTAATGAAATGAATTATTAATTATATAATAATTCATAAAACATTATAATTATTATTCACAAGACATAATAAATACACAGATAAATTCTAGTGGTCATTTATCTTACAAATAACAAAGTAAAATTCATAAGATATAAAAATGCATGCAACACCATACAGATATAACGACGTGAACTATTCATAACACAAAGCACATACACACATGTAGATTGGACATACAACTGTACATACAATACAATGAATCCTTACCAATTACTACAGATATTGAATCGTTATGAATGTGATCAGGGTCTTTATAAATAGTCACTAACCAGGAACAAGGCAATCGGTGCCTTGTCATATAATTCCGCATCGATAATAAGGCAATTCTCATGCTGGTGAATCTTAATGGTCTTATTGTGTATATTTTTTTTGCAGCATTTCAAATAATGTTGCTGATTCGCAGGTGTTCGATGCTGCCAGAGCGGTGATGGATTGTGTAACTGGCAGGATGGAAACAGCCTAATGGAAAGGAACGCCAAGTGGTACACAAATCTCCAACACGTGCTGATAGCCAAAGGGATGCAATTCATTCAACATATTGGATCTGGACAGCGACCCGAGTCTGACGGACAACTTCAACACGTATGCAAAATAAAAATAATGCGGGCATCATGCCACTTCGATACATATTAGAATTTGTACTATCATACGTTGTATGTTCATGTATTTGAATTGTTTTTTATCATTAACACTTAAAACTGTTAAGCTGTCAACTTAATAGACCGAAAAGAGCTGTGCAAGCCATTTATCTAGTAAACAAACGTACTTTAATGAAAACATGTAATAAATACTAAAGGAAATATCACTATACACATTTCAGTTAGGTAAACATCATGTTGCTTTGGTCAAAGATAACAAAGTATACTTATAATGTTATAAATTATATATAATAAGTATATACAGCTTGATAATTTAGCAGAGTCTTGAAGTAAATAAGACAGGTCCACCATTATGTTAATAACATATATTCAAGGGTCATTTTGTATCTACTTGAGCTTATCAGAATTTATATTTTAGACGAAGCCAGTGGTTCACAAGAAAGATCCCTTTAAAAAAGACAAGATCATTATTCAAACAGTATCAGTGAACATTTCGAATAATCACAATGACCGAAGGGCAAAGTTTAGTGAAGGAATGGAACGATTGATTATAGTTGATGATCCCGAAAAAGAAGGTTAGTTTCAGATGTATTGTAGAATGAATACAAACTAATTAATTGGCTGTCATTATTTCATATTAAGTTTCTTTTTTGTGTTTACTTATGCTTTCTTGTTTGAATTTATACGAGGCTGTTGTGGAAGTCAGGTTTAACTGTGATATTATACTAATGAGTGCATACTTAATAAAACAATACATCGTGATACAAACTGGTCCAACAACTAGACGGTGCATTGGCGTGTTAATCCGAAAAAGTAATTAATTAATACAAAGCTGTTATTTTAATAACCTTTAAAATTCAGAAATGTGGAATCTATTTTTATTCCTTTATCTATAGTTGAATATAATATATAAAGAACTATATCTTGATGTAAATTGTGTTTGTATACTTTCATGAAGAATTGCAAAGTGATTTATCAAAATTATCAACAGCAAAACAATGGTCACATGGTCAGTTGCCCAATGCATCTTTCCGTCTTTTATACGGATTCTCACAATGGTTATCATTTATGTGGAGGTATCTTCTGCAAGCTACTTTGAAATAATGTTCATGGATGTAAATCACGATACTTTATGATACTTGGGAATCAGAATAACTGTAATGTGTACATGAAAATAGAACTTCTTTGATCCGTACCAGTATATCCGGAGGGGACTATAGGTTCATCATAGATTTGAAAAACTTGATCCTGCGTTAACTAAATTTAAGGTAGGCTATATTGATGGAATTCAGTATGTAAACAGAGTTTCTATGTAACATATATAATTTGAAACTTCGATCTTGATAATGCGTCGTCTCTAAAACATTTTTCAATGTAACTTAGGTTTTTAAACGTCAGCATTTGAAAATATGCATGTTATTTGAGTTTTTTTTCTACATGTCCGTAGGTCTGATTGTTACTTTGGATCCCGCGATGACTCGAAAAGTACTTAAGAAAGGGTTGTCAATCACAGTTTGGGTATACACGGCAATATGGCAATTAAGCAATTTATTTTCAATTCTTTTAAAAGACAAAAATATGGTTCTGAAATTTTAAAGCAAAATCTGGATCCCAGGAGAACATAAAAAATAGGATAAATTAAAATTTACTTGAGCTAAATTGAGGAAATTTGGTATGTGGATAGAGGGTTATATTGATAATATGCAACTCATTTCCGTTTTCTTAAATAAAACAAAGATATAATTCAAAGCTTAAAGCTGCATCGTTCCATAAATGTACTTGAACAAGGTTAATGAAACTTATAGAGATTTTATTTGTATCCTTGACAACATTAACCCGGCAGGAGAAATAGAGAATACTTGGTTGGTGCCGAGATGGAGAAAGTTTATCCGGTGAGGCTTAGAAAAAGATAATAGGGCGAGCTTTAGGGAGCCCTATTTTTCTTTTTCGGGCCGAACCTGATAAACTTTCTCCATCTCGGCACCAACCATGTATTATATTTATCCCGCTTCATGCCGTTGACACATTATCAAAGACAAATGATAAATTAACACAACAATATAAATATTCTCGTCGAGCCTCCTTTATGTACACAACATTCCAGACGACCGAATAACTACCGATTGTGTCACGTAAAAAATAGTTCCACTTTAAACTGTTCCTTTCAATACTTTCCTCTTGAAAATATGAAAAGACATAGAAAATGAATCGAGAATGTGATAATTTTCTTGGTAAAAAATGAAAAAAAACGAAATGCAGCAGCAAAACAAAAACTAAATTTTATTTACCTTAATGACAACTTTAATCCATTGCTTATAACAATAAATTTACAACGATATACACATCACTTTTCTGTTCTTCCATCCCTTTGTCGAAATCCATTTTCTTTTTTCCATCCCTTTTATCGAAATGTATTTTAAATCACACTATTTTTGAAAGCGTTTGTATCGAATGCTAGCCACTCTGACACAAACTCTGAGAAACTAGAAAGTATGTTTTGTTTGAGAAATGACGTCACACTAGAGTAGATACGTCATAAATTGCGTAATCAAGTAGATGAAAAGGATAACTACGGAAAGCTGGTTCGGTAAAATATTTTAAAGAAGATAAAATGATGATATTTAATATAATGATAACATGCATGATGCGTCCCAATAAACATCAAAGGTCAAATATTAGAATATGTTAATCGTCACAGCGTGCGTAGGAATACACGACTTTCTGTTGACCGGAGATAGAAAAATTTATTCGACCCTGCTTTATTTGGTCAATGTTTTCAACAGAGGCAGGATAAATCTTTTTTGCCATAGTGCAAAGTGCGCCGTATGTCGATTCTCTTACCTTGTTATTGCTCATTAAGCAACAATTTAAATTCAACCTTGATAAAATTCTTTCACAATGTTAATTTTGAAAGTATCAAGGCCAAGTTCGAATCTGTATCACGTGCTTCCCAAATCTGGGTCAGGAGATCTATTCAAAGAAAAACCTTGTGCTCAGCATAGATACCACATCTATTACTTAATTTCGATGAAATTAAGTAACAATGCTTATCTGGACCACACATTGCTTCAGCGCAATCATGTTTCTCGTAACTTTAGCTCCCTTTGAGCACGGAGTTCTCAAGAGCTATTGTTATCACCCTTCGTCCGTAATGCAGTGCTGTCGTCAACTTTTAGCTCGTTACAACTCTGGCTTTCACATCCAATCATGGTGAGACTTGGACAATATCTAGCCCAAGTTCGAATCTGGCTTACGCATCCAAACCTAGGTCACACGATCAATGTGCGGGAACAAAAACTGTCACGTGACCACAAATTCGAACGACCACGGCTATTTTATGGTCAAAACGTCAATCGAAGGTATGTTTTTTTTAAATTTTCTCCATTTTAGCAGAATACATATTATAATGTCTTGGCGCACCGTACTCAGTGCGAATTCTACTTTTCATTGATGTATTGCTCATATTTTTAGGTATAATACTTTCTGAGAACATTCAAAGACAAATATCGAACTCGACGATGCAAACGACCACACATTTTTATAAATATCTGTATTTGTTGATAAAGCGATTAAAACTGAAGGTTTTATTACTGTCAGTATGCGTATTTTTTCAAATACGACCAAATATAAGTCTCAATATTATTGTTTTATTATTTAGAACGACCGACGACATTTGTTTAGAAATTGGCAAACGACCACACTCGAGTTATAGGCGAACGACCACACACTGTATGCCTGACACATGTATGCAGCAATTAAATTATGAAATGTATATTTCAGATCGATCACTCAAACCCAGAGATATGCCGCTATTGTGGCAATGTTCTTAAAAGCAAGTCGACTCTGTGCCAGCATGAAATGAGTCACAGAGGGACTTGGAAGGGATTTACCTGATGCGAGTACATGTACTTCAGCAAGGAGAAACTGAACAGGCACAGGTGCAATAATTTTGTAAATCATATATTGCATTATGTTGTCAGAAAGTGTAATTAATACAAAAATGTGCTTTTAAGTTCTTCTTTTTAATAACTAGTATACCATGTCACATGCCAGAAGTCTTACTTGCTTATGTTTGTAATGGGATCATTATGAGCTTAATTAGCTGCTTGTAGTAATGAAAATTGAGAATGTTTGTTTAAAACTTAACGCGATTAAATGGTACTGATAATTATAATTTTAGATGTCATGTACATGGCGAAGAGAAGGCATTCGTGAGTATCAAGTGCAGTAAGCCATTTTCTACAAATGCTGCCATGCTGAAGCATATGCGGCGGGAAAATGGGCAGACAATTTGTAGAAGTGCAAGACGTTATTTTTGTGGATGTAACACTATTTAATAGTGACTTTGCAGCTTATACAGTTTTAAAAAAATATTAGAATTATTGTCAAAACGTAGATCTCTTGTTGATAGTCACTTAGTAGCATACATATTTCAATCATTATACAAAGTTGTTCATGGGGTATTTTAGCGACTTCGGCAAAATTGTAGTAGTTTATAGTAATATAATGTACATGGCAATACCTCCAAGCGCACTGTAGATACTGGGCTTGTAAATATGCTTATTGTATGCTTTGATGTGACGCAATCGGATTCCATAAGCGCGAGTTTTAATCAGACAGAGGACGTGTTGGTTATATTTTAGCTGTTATATTTCGTAACTATTCCATCAACATAGTACTGCTTTTTGTGGTATATACCTTACAATAATTGTATTTTATATATGTATTTATAGAGGGGGTAACCGTCGATATGTCCATTTATTCAGAGTAATGCTCCATGAAACTAGGCGACTAATTCGAATATCTACGTCTAACACCTTATCATTGTGTGTGATCAATGTGTAGTCGGGACATAATTTTGGCATCAACACCTGCTTGAAAGGAGCAATTTCGGGGGTATTTTTCATCTTCATTTACGACTTGTTTTTTTCTAGTGCCATTGTATTTGTTATAAATTGGTGCTTGTGATAAATCATTTATAAAAACCTTTTTCTTTAGTTCATGTTTCGTTTATTAATATTTTTTAATGCGTTAACGATAACGATGTTGTAGATTCATCAAAATAGTTTATACAATTTGTTATGCTCATTTGAAGTAAAAATGAGTCACATGATATAACAACCTGAATAATACAGATATAATATATACATTTCTAGCCAAAAGTTTCAACACAATTTGATTGATGATTTGCTTTTGTTTTTGTATTATATTAATGCATACTTGATGTTCCATATGGCGAAGTCATTAATGTGATGATTTATGACTATTTACACTCAGTGCTATATTTTATATGTTCTGTGATAATGTGTTCAGGAAAACATACATATACATTTCAGACTGACAGTTTTATGTTTGCAAATATCCGCACTGTAATCTTTGTCTTTTATTAATTAATAATAAATTGTTCATCTGAAACATGTTTGTGGTAAATAAAAATAAATGTACAGTGTTGTGATTGAAAGGATACAATTTTCAATTTTCACTCGTTTCACCATTCAACACCATTGCAAATAACTGCATATTTCAGAAGACTTCTACCGCATTTATAAAATTTAATATACATATATTAACACCTATAACATGTTAAACAATAAGTTGCATATCCACAAACGCCACTGAAGCATGGGATACGTACACAATATGTAGACAAAAATGCACATTCAGTTGGTATATGTTCGTAAAAGTATTAACCTTTAAATAAATATGACATAAGCTGGTATATAATCTATAAAATTTACATTTGAATTTACCGTTTTGCTGTTCCAATATAGTACACAAAACACAATGAAAGTTATATGACGTCTGTTTAGCCCATTTTAGAAGTAACCAGCATTTTGGAATCATTTCTTTTAGCTTTTTCCCACCTATCACCAAGGGCGCCTTTTTGTAGAGTTTCTGTCCGTATCAACGGTCCCGTCTTTCTTCTTACTCCCTTTTCATGATCAAAGAAATGGTCCCTGTAAGATTACATACCATATTGAGCTTTATTATTGTAAACATCAGTAAGCGCAAATAGTATAATACAATATATTGGAACAATTTTATATAGTTCGTATTTAAGTATTTGTAACTTAAACAATTTCAAAGTTAAAACATTTCTAACCTATTTCGAAGTTAAACAATCAACGTGGTTTCCATTTGATATTTGTTTTGTCATAACGATCGGAATTGAGCATACATGTACTAGCGGGATAAACAAAACGAAGTTTGTTTTCATACCCTACAGATAGGCCAACTAACTTACTTGATCGTAATATCAGTAACCACTGCTCTGGATCTAGATACGCATGCCGCACAGTTCTGGTCACACTCCAATGGTAAATCCTTGGACTTTTTCAGCAGATGATATTTATGCGATCGTCCCGTACGGTATATAAATGGTCTATTATAAAAAAATATATTGCTATATGCATGGATATTCTATGACTATATACTAAATTATACTAAAGTGTACAAAGGTACTAAACAAAACGCGTGTTTAATAATTAAGTGTGGTCGTTTGCATACATTTATATTTCAAGTGTGGTCGTTCGCAAACGTTTTTCAAGTGTGGTCGTTCGCACATTTATTTTTCCCCTTATAATTATACTATCGACAATGTTAATAACCTTTTTAAAACCATTTAGATTTCCAAGCTGTTCTGTAGGTCTGTTTCGTATAGTTAAACATTGACAACATTGTCTTTTAAAAGAGAAACGCACACAGAAACAAGATGTGTGGTCGTCTACATCATCAAATTCGATATTTGTCTTTGAATGTTCTCACAAAGTATTATGCCTAAAAATATAAGCAATACATCAATGAAAAGTAGAATTCGCACTTTGTACGGTGCACCAAGGCATTGTAACATGTATTCTGCTAAAATGGAGAAAATATCAGACAAAATACCTTCGATTGACGTTTTGTCTATAAAATAGCCATGGTCGTTCGCATTTGTGGTCACGTGACAGTTTTTGGTCCCGCACATTGAAGTTAAAAAAATAAAAAATTAATACCAATTTAGAGGCTACACTTTTAATCAATCTTGATGAAAATGATCAGAATGATTATTTTATAATATCTTTGCCGAGTTTTAATCTGCTGCACTTGCGTCAAAATTAATGGTCAATACGGCTAATGTTAGAAAAATGCGACAACTCTTTAAGTCAGTTTTGTCACTAAATATAGCTTACAATTGGTTAATATGTTTATCTTGATATGTTTGAGGCAAATGTTGAATCTAGGTCACATGCCACAAAGAAAAAGGTCACTACATTAATTCTTAAAAAAAAACGTGTTACCATTCTAAAAGTCACATGAATGACTAAATAATAAAACATTAATGAAAGTTGATTCAACAATGTTTATGTTGCAAATATAAAAGACACGTTTTTATCTTGGTCAGGTGTATTTCAAACTTATTTCACCAGTTTCAAATCTTAAAAAAACTGCGTAACCATTAAAGACAAGAACACATTTATGCTAGATTGAACAAACATGGTCATATTGTATATCTTGACCATTTCTATGTCAGTAAGACTATGTTCCAGGTGCTTTATAAAACTAGGTCACAAGGTTCAATAATAGAAAAACCGTATTGCCAGTTTTAAGGCAAAATAAACGAATCAATTATGATTAGACGCGGTCAGAACGCCTGTATTTAAATCGATATCATTAGCAAAACAGATAAAAACATTAATAGGGCATATGTTGTAATAACTTGTTTCCAATCTAGGGGCAATATTTATGATCAACGTTGATACATTTTTGTCAGATTGTTGTTTTGATAATATAAGGCTAAGTGTGGATCTCTTTTAAAATGTAAGCCACCTCATACAATTTTTAAATACTCGTTTCCTTTCTAGGGCCACATTCATAAGAATCATGGTTTGCGTATTAGTAAAACATATATTCCTTTTTTTAATTTGGCAACATATTATATAATTGATTTGTAAGCCATTTACTTTTTCATTAAATGTATTGGTTACGATACTAGTATAAAAGGATGGGAAGTAATTAACATCTGAATGTCAAGTTAATTGCTGAGGTATATATTGTATGTAGGAATTATGGAGCGGCAGAAACGTAACATATTTATTTTCTTTAAATAATTCATATTCAAAATGCCTATACAATACAGAACAAACAACACCGCTAAACCTCGCACTCAGTCTAAAAATAATCATAAAGCACACATATAAAAATAAATTATTAACAATGTTTTGTTTTGTAAATTACAAACTGTGTAACAGTGATTATACTGTTCGTTTATGTTTCTTCTCTTGTAAAACAACACAGTATCATCTTATCACATGTGACCTGATTGTACGCAAGCAAACCACAAGATAAGTTTCATAAATTACAGTTTTATTTATTCCATGTGTTATATTTACTTTTAAACTTACTAACATATTGCAAACCAATTTCATGTTGAACGAAATTCTTTCGTTTAAAAAAATATGTAAAAGTTATTGAAAGAAAATTACATATCTCCTCCTTAGATCTGTCCGTGTCCGAAGGAACCAACAACAACAACTACGGGAACACGGAGCTGATTCTGGACATCGCCAAGCACACACAAATGCAGGCCGTCTTGGCGGACTGGTGCCACTCATCAGAGAACAAAAAACTGCCTGAACTGCTTCACAAGAATGACTTTACATTCACGGGTAATCAATGGTGGTATTCCCTCTGAACAAGAATGCCATAGCATGTATGGGTAGTCATCGGTGCGATTGCTGCATAAAAAAAGGCATTAGATTCATTGCAAGTCAGTGTTGGTATTTCTCCTACACAAGAATGACATTTACTAGTAGTCGGGGGTGCGTTTTCTCTGCACATAAAATGGCATAAAATTCAATGGTAATCAGGGGTTGGATTTATTGTGCAAAAAAATTAAATATTTATTTGTAATCATAGATGAGTTTTCTGCAGCGCAAGAATGCCAATACATACATTGGTAATCAGTGATGTACATCAGAAATTATCATTAAACTTAGTATACACATTCAGCTATAGATTATCCATGTGTATGTGGTCAATGTTTACCTCTGAGTCAAGTAGGACAGATGTAAGTTACTAACTACCCACCTTATATAACTGAAGTAGAGCAACAAATCATAACATTTGTAAAATGCCTATAGGAATTCCGGATTTTCCCCGGAAGTTAAGAAAGTTTTGATGCACAAAACTAACATACATTATTTACACATACAAAACAAAATGCAAATACAAATAAACGCAGAGTAGCCTCCTTGAAGAGCCAATTCAACGTATGAAGTTTAACTCTGACTCATATGCGTTCAAAACAAGGTTCTCTGTAAAGGCCATATTTATGACTCAACCTTGATGACACTTAATTAAAAATGTTTATTTTTATATTATGAAAGTCAATTGTAAATCTGAATCAAATGCCACTGGGTTCAATCTTAGACTAAGGGATCAACTTCATTCGGCAGTTAAGCGAGCATCCGTTTACGTGTAAGTCAAATTATTTGTAAGAAATAGTGTTACAGATTTTATAACAAGCTTATATAAATTATCCTGATCTCCTTCACATAAAAGCCTTGGGTGATCCTGATAATCAGTTAAGTGTAAGCATTTTGATCACAAGTACGGATATACTTAAATATAAAATATCATTGGGGAATGTTTTCCTAAAAAACGTTATAGTGTATTAATTTTAAAGCAGCATTCTATATATGACATATAAACATCGAAGACTTTATCTTGTTAGAAACAACGGGTTTGATTGTGAGTTTATTTTATTCAAAATTTATTTTGGTTGTTTTTCTATAAGCTCAGTTGAATTATCCGAAGAGATATTAAATAATTATAACTCTCTGATAATACTCCTTTAATTGACGTTTCGGCATAATGCCTTTATCAAAACAATGGAAATTATATGTTTACTACATTTTTACGTCTTTTGACTGCACAATTTAAATAACAAAGAAAAATGTTTTTAAACGTCAAATGACGTTGTACATGATGACGTCATAAATGGCGTTATATAAAATGGCGCAAAAAAATGTAAAAATTCGCCAAAAATGAAATGACGTTAAACACTTACATATTTTGTCTTAATCTTATGTTAAATGTGTGCTTTATATATTTAATAAATTGATATTTTACAATAAAACAATCATCATCATATGTAATTATAATCTACCTAAACTTATTATCATAAATAAAATAGGGTAAACTTATTTAATGACTTTAATTATTTCAATCTATATCTTTGTAAAATATTATAATGATATTTGATTAAATAATCATATATACTTGCTATTCTATATATCATATACACATTATGGATAAGATAAAATGCATAAAGTACTATTATCTTTACATTCCTTCATGTTGATGATTAATATAAAATGTTTTTCACATATTTTTTACAAGATAGTTTACCGTAGCAGGACATCAAATTGATTTTTTGTATTTAGTCCATTTGGTGATTGCGTTTGAAACTTCTTTATGAATTCGAAATCTTTAATAAGTCTGTTATAATGGGAAGTCCGAACTGTCTCTTATTTGTGTTAACACTGATACACCCATATCCTGCACTCTGTGGCCAGCACCATTGAAATGTTCTGAGATTGGTTTATCTCTTCGTAGCCGCACGTCAGCCTCGTGTTCTTTGGCACGTTCCTTTAATAATCTGCTTGTCTCTTCGACGTATACCATCTTTTGGCATTTAATACAAAATATACCGTACACCAAGTTATAAATGTTACAGTTCTGTTTTATTGCTTCGTTTGGAATATTACTTTTTGGGTTGTTATGAAAACCTCTTTTCAACATTTTACAGACTATACAATTAGTCTTACACGATTGTCGTATTAGTTGAAAACGTTTGTTTATTTTTTTATTTGTTTTTCCATGAACTTAAGTGTCACCGATATTCCTATCTCGTCTGTATGCAACTATTGGTACCTCTGGGAATACATTTTTCATTCTGTCTGATTTATTTGGTTTGTCGGTATGTTTTCGAATTATTGAGTGGATATTTGGAAGGTTGTTAGAATAAGTTATAGCTAGTGGTACTCTCTTGTTGGCTGTTTTATTTGTTTCTTTGTTCTTAAGTAAGTCTTTCTTATTTAAATTATCAACTCGGGAAACTATCTTGTAAAAAATATATGTGAAAAACATTTTATATTAATCATCAACATGAATGAATGTAAATATAATAGTACTTTATGCAATTTATCTTATCAATAATGTGTACATGATATATAGAATAGCAAGTATATATGATTATTTAATCAAATATCATTATAATATTTTACATAGATATGGATTGAAATAATTAAAGTCATTAAATAAGTTTACCCTATTTTATTTATGATAATAAGTTTAGGTAGATTATAATTACATATTATGATGATTGTTTTATTGTAAAATATCAATTAATTAAATATATAAAGCACACATTTAACATAAGATTAAGACAAAATATGTAAGTGTTTAACGTCATTTCATTTTTGGCAAATTTTTACATTTTTTAGCGCCATTTTATATAACACCATTTATGACGTCATCATGTACAACGTCATTTGACGTTTAAAAATGTTTTTCTATACATTAAAAGAGGTTGATTCGTACAATTTTGTTTCAATGTTTCAGTAAAATAAGCGCATATATTTATACTGTTAGTTCGTTGTTTTATTAGTTGAATGTCTGTGTGTTCTTGTATTTATCGAACGAGTCGAATAAGGGTTAACACAGCGAGGCTCTCAAATCTATGCTAAGCTTTTCGAGGATTATATTTAATGTTTGTGGCTTCTAAGTTTGATTGTAATCAGTACATTGACACAATCGATAACAAATTTTAAACCATCCTTTTCAATTTGTTGTAAGCGTGTTCCATAATGCTGATAAAGTGTTCTGGTCGATCGTCAAATAAACACATTATTTATTGCATTCATAACTCTTTAATTTGTAGTTCAATTGTATTCCAAATGAGCAATGCAAAATGCATCCATAATTTGTAATGCAACGATGTTCTTTACAGTACAACCTAACACTTAAACCAATATTAATACGAGGACATTCAACATTACTTAGGACTGTTGAAACCATATATAACGAGTTTAATTTTAACCTAAATATCCAAAAACATTTATTCAAATGTTATAATCTTTCTCTAGTCGAAAACGAATATTCTGTGCATTTGAATCACACTTTGTAAATCCTGCACTCGCGTCCTTGAACAAAATTATGCAATCGTTATTACTGTTAACGCATCAGGAACGAATGTGAAGTTTTTCGATTTGTTCCATTTGTTTGTTACATTCATTAACATAGGAATGATGCAATGGCTGGACGTTATCAGCTCTACTCTTCACAAAATGCTATGTAACTCATCGACATTTCAGAGTCCGCGTAACGCTCTAGTTATGGCAAACGTATAACATCACATTATCACTGTCTGAACAACCAGTTTTTAATTGCAAGTCCTCAAACGTGTTCTGGGTTAATTTGTGAGGTCAGTTATATCAGGTATCTGCTAAAGTTTTATAATTCTGACCTACAATTTTCGCAATATCATTCATATGTCTGTATATAGATATTTGTTTAGTTCAACGTTCATAATCTCAATAACTTGTTTGTACTACAGGTAAATGATTGAAACTTGAAACATGTGTTTGATAAAAATTGAATGATGTCACCTATCAGGGGCCAAAACACTGACATGCAATTTAAAGGAATTATGTCCTTTTTATACTTAGACTTTTGTTAGGTCACTGACCAAGTTCCATAACTCTTACATGCAATTTAATAATAATAATAATAATGCCTGTGTTTGTACATACGTGCTAACGTGTTTTTATGAATATAAACTTACCAAGACCGATAACTGGTACTAGCCTTTTAGCAGGAGTATGTCGCATTTTGTACGTATGTCAGTCCGGTTAAAGGTTTGTATGCAAGTTGATATTTAAGTTAATTTAAAGTATGCATGCACTAAGCTATTTCCTCTGTAGCTACTACAATTATTATCATTCCAAACTTTATACACGCCTTTGGGTTTGTAATGCCAGGTCGCTCGCAAGGGCCTTTAACTCTTACATGCAATAAAGCAGACCAAGGAATCATTTTATAGCTCTTTATATACATAAATTTCAGTAAAACATAACATATGTGTTCAGATGGTCTTTATAAAAGTGTGTGTGCGACCCGTGCTAATAAATACTACAGATATGCAAATAAACTTAACATATTTAATTGAGATCATCATGCGAGGGAACCGAACAAGGACCATAACTCAGACCTGCATTTTAGTAGCATTATGCCAATCATTGTACTTCGTGTACAAAGCAAATTAGGTAAATGCATACAAAAAACATTTCCTATCTTTCACAGACATGCGTTCCTAGCATGTGATTGAAATCGGGCATCATTTTTCTCAAGGTCAAAGTAACTGTTGCTAAATAAATGCATGAAATATTTTGCGCTCAATTTCTTTGGTTTTGATGGGGATGCTGACATGTTATGTCTAGGTAGGTTACAGGCGGATCAAGCAATTCATACAATTCCATTTGGGGCAAGTCGGATCAAGAGCAATAATGTCCACTCAGTTACCTGAAGGGTACCTTTTGACACATTTTGGCATGCATCATTCTTTTTTTGTTTCATTTAATGCTTTTAATTTGAAACATGTAAACGTGGTGATAAAATGGTGTATTGTATACGCTATAAAAGCAATCCTCGTAATGTCACAAAATGTAACGATAACAAAAGAATTATTCAATCGTTTCGCGTTTATGAATTGTCAAAAGAAGCATAAAATGAATATTTTAGAGCAAGGTAAACGTCCACTATTACTGTTGCCTCGAAAATGTCATAACTACAACATTTGCAAATCAGAAACAATTTTCTTGAAATTTGTAAATTTACAAAAACGTGAACATGTCCGTTTAAGTGTGAATGGAGTTTTTTTCATGTAGTTGTGTTTGTAGGTAGCTGACAAACATACATAACTCTGGATTGCATTTGGGGCCAGTTTGGTCAATCTTATTTTAATGATTCTATTCAGAATCTGCTTTCAAAAGATATATCATTTAATGTAAATTTGTAAAAGTTTAAAATATACTATCTTGGCATGGTCAGATTTCTTGTTTTAAGTTTTATAGGTTCTGCTTCAAGTATAAATTTATTATTTTTTATTGACCTTATTCAACTACAAACATTTCGTTCTGGTCATTATATGAGGTGACTGACAGAAAAAACAAACACATTCTATCAAAGTTCTTGGGAAGCTCTTGTTTATTCATACAATCTAAATTTATTTGAATTTGATATATTGGATGTCTATTTAAATAGTTCCATTAAAGTTTGATTGTAAAAAACGATTAATCAACTACAAGTATGAAATGAAAACCGTTTTCCATCAACTAGAAACAATATTGTTTTCTTATATTTCATTAAAAATCGTTTTCAAATAATGAGCACGAATATGTAAACCGAAACTGTATTTGAAGTAATATGTCATGGAACACCAATTTTCTTTATTTTCAGAAAGCACTTTTGAGATATCGATGACTAAAGAGATTTTGAAGAAAAATCTGCACAGCCCATTTGCCATCCATTTCGAACGATCTAATAGATACCGAAGCAATGGATCGTTTGGTCATGTAAGCCCTGCATGTGGGCATACCACGCATGGCAGTGTTAAGGCCCAGTGTGATGCATTATGTGAAAATGTAGGCGCCTGAGATAGATACTCAATACCCCAGGCTATTTGGGTATGTGCTGTACCTGAACACGTCGCGCATCTTGTAGTACCACAACCGCCTTGGCAACCAACTGAACTGCCACAACCTCCATTACCAACAATCGAGTTGCCACAATCGTTATTCAATAACTTATTGCCCCAGCCTGCATTATTACCCGCACAAGATCTAGTATTACCACAACCTGAACCCTCTCAGTTGCCACAAGAGATACCACCAGCAATCCCTGATCAAGCGGTTGAACCTCAACAAGACATGTATCCCCAATTAACGCCAGATCAGGTCACTTCTCTTTTAGAATTGTTTTCTTACAGAACGGACTAATGTGCGACTAGATTAGTTATATAGCCTGGAATATTAAGTATCTACCTGAGTCACCAATATATTCGGAACAATAACGTTCTCCTGATCATTAAAAATAAACAAAGGCTTTTATTAATTACATCAAATGTTAGCTAAGAAATATTACCCGTGTAGGCATTTTTATGTAGATTATATATGAGTAGAGATCTGAAAGCTTATTTATAAAAAAAGTATTGATAATTCTGAAGCAAATCGAAACCCAAGACTAATATTCACACAAATTGAAAACATTAAACAATAACGGTCAGGAGTTTTGTGTTGGAAATACGGTCTGTTAAGGCCCCCGTTTACACCCCCATATTAATAAAATTGAAAAAAGTACTTTTTGCGTTTGTTGATGTGGGAATTGTAAACGGGAATCACCACAGACGCATACCATGTTTCATAGTTCTAGTTATCATGTTTTAGCTTTACTGTGTTTATGTTGATGTTTCTTCTTTGTGTGTATAAACTATACAGGTCCAACCAACGAATTTCAAATGTCCAATGATCCATACTGTTGTGTCGCAAAAGTACAAACCGCGACATATACAGATCACTTCTCCATCGTCTGTCTGTTTGCCACAACTTTGTCATTCATAATATGCTTGCAAAAGACGTGTATAAGGTCAAGGTATCAGGCATAACAATTTCCGGGGAAGGACCCCGGATACCCCATCCCATACCCATCACTGTTCCGCATCAATGTAAATTTGCTTGTGGACGCCGTGAATGTAATGTAGATTTATGTATGCATTTGTTTTGTTTTTTCGATATGTATGTGTAATTGCCTATTAATTTGCCTAAGTGGACGCCGTGAATATAATGTAGATTTATGTATGCATTTGTTTTGTTTTTTCGATATGTTTTTGTAATTGCCTATTAATTTGCCTAAGTGGACGCCGTGAATATAATGTAGATTTATGTATGCATTTGTTTTGTTTTTTCGATATGTTTTTGTAATTGCCTATTAATTTGCCTAAGTGGACGCCGTGAATATAATGTAGATTTATGTATGCATTTGTTTTGTTTTTTCGATATGTTTTTGTAATTGCCTATTAATTTGCCTAAGTGGACGCCGTGAATATAATGTAGATTTATGTATGCATTTGTTTTGTTTTTTCGATATGTTTTTGTAATTGCCTATTAATTTGCCTAAGTGGACGCCGTGAATATAATGTAGATTTATGTATGCATTTGTTTTGTTTTTTCGATATGTATGTGTAATTGCCTATTAATTTGCCTAAGTGGACGCCGTGAATATAATGTAGATTTATGTATGCATTTGTTTTGTTTTTTCGATATGTTTTTGTAATTGCCTATTAATTTGCCTAAGTGGACGCCGTGAATATAATGTAGATTTATGTATGCATTTGTTTTGTTTTTTCGATATGTTTTTGTAATTGCCTATTAATTTGCCTAAGTGGACGCCGTGAATATAATGTAGATTTATGTATGCATTTGTTTTGTTTTTTCGATATGTTTTTGTAATTGCCTATTAATTTGCCTAAGTGGACGCCGTGAATATAATGTAGATTTATGTATGCATTTGTTTTGTTTTTTCGATATGTTTTTGTATTTTTACATGAATATTTGATATTAGAACATCGCTAGCTATAAGAAAGCCCCATTAAACATTGATCACATATCAATCCCAAATATACAGAATACATTGAACGAATTTACGATTCCCAACAACTCTCTTCGTAGAGGTGTAGCTTGGTTTTCTCGGCAGTGTACGATTAATAATTAGATCATCGCCAGTTATAAATAGAACAGCATATTCTAATATTGCTTAATTTCAAAGAAAGCCCCATTAAACATTGACCACACATCACTTCGAAATATACGGAATACATTGAACGCATTCACGATTCCAAACAGCTCTCTTTGTTGAGGTGTAGCTAGGGTTTCTCGGCAGTGTAAGATCAATAATTAGAACATCACCAGCTATAAATAGGACAGCATATTCTTCTATTGATTAATTGGAAAGAAAGCCCCATTAAACATAGACCTCACATCACTTAGAAATGTACAGAATACATTGAACACATTCACGATTCCCAACAGCTGTCTTTGTTGAGGTGTAGCTAGGGTTTCTCGGCATTGTAATGAGAACATCGCCAGCTATAAACAGGACAGCATGCTCTAATATTGGTTAATTTGAAAGAAAGCCCCATTAAACATTGACCACACATCACTTCGAAATGTATATAATACATTGAACGCATTCACCATTCCCAACAGCCCTCTTTGTAGAGGTGTAGCTAGAGTTTCTCGGCAGTGTAAGATCATTAATAAGAACATCGCCAGCTATAAATAGGACAGAATATTCTTATATTGGTTAATTGGAAAGAAAGCCCCATTAAACATAGACCTCACATCACTTAGAAATGTACAGAATACATTGAACACATTCACGATTCCCAACAGCTCTCTTTGTAGCGGTGTAGCTAGGGTTTCTCGGCAGTGTAAGATCAATAATTAGAACATCGCCAGCTATAAATAGGACAGCACACACTTATATTGGTTAATTTGAAGACAATGCATCCCCTGGACAATTCACTCCAGAATTTGATTTCCTTGGACAATACACCCCCAAGACAATTTACCCTCATATTTTTATATGAGATTGTATTGTCATTTGCTTTTGCCATATTTTAAAATAAGTTGTGAACAGATATTTGGGGTTATAATTTTGACTTTGTAGCACAATTTTGATGTGAAGATAATAAATGTAGTATGTAAATGAAAGATGAAATAGTGTTTTTTGTCAAATGCAATCCAACCAATGTTTTTTCTATAAACTGTGTTACAACATATTAAATTGAAACAAATTAAGTATTTTGTATTTATAATATTTGTGCATAGGATTTAAGGTTCATGTAGAGGCTTCATTTTGAAAAATGTGGGACCCCTAGCATTGAACTCAAATTTGACTAAAGGAAGAGTGCCACATTGAAAATGTATACATATATGCTTTGAAGGATGTTTTTCCTTCAAACTGCCACCAATTTTGTACATCAGTGCAGGGCTTTTTTTAAGCGCACGCCCGCTTGCCCGTGCCGGGTTAAAATCGTCGCGGGCAAGTAATTTTCCAAAGCAGATAGTCCGCCGGGCAAGTCCGTTTCGTATTAGCACAATTGCGGTATTTTTTCGACTTTTCCCCTTGTATCTATTTATTTTCTTTGGGTCAATAATTTTTTTTATCAAGTACAAGTAAACGAGATTTGATTGGTCGCTTGCGTTGTATAAGCCAATCTAAACGCTCAAAACAAGTTCTACTCGGCAGACGTTTCAACATGACGGATGGTAGCGTCCAGTCGATCTTTTCTATTTTTAATGAAAGTAACTCGAAACACTGAAAGGAACAAGCCAAAACAACCGAAAAAGAAAGGAAGAGAAAATATGAAAATGAATCACGAAAGCGTAACTTTCAAACTATTGTGAAAATATTTTATTTATTTCATTACAAAACATCGTGGCTTGATGAATTTCCATGGCTTGAATTTGATAAAGAGTCGCGATTGATAAAATGCAAGATTTGTCTCAAATTTGAAAACAACAGAAGTTTCGAAACAGGTCCATTTTTTTTTTCGAAAAGATTCTGTTAAAGCACATGAGTATTCACACTCACCCTACATGAATGTAAAGAAGGATGAGGCTCAAAATTTATCTATGCCATAACTTCGATAGATATAGTGACAAGCAGGGATCATATTTTTTTCTGTTTTGTCGGCCTAGACCGATTGGGGTCATGAAATTATTAGATAATTACCCTTGGAATGGGTTTTCCTTCTTTAGCCCAGATGACAATGGGAGTTGGAGAACCGGTAATGCCCAGTTTCATTGTAAGTGGCTACCCAGCACGTACAAAAACTTCAGACACTCCGAAAAGAGTTGTGATGGTCAGGTGAACCTTTGAACGCTCTGTAAAACAGCAAAAGGTAAATTAAATAGGTAGCTGTTTTCAGAGTTAAAACATGCAAATTTCTCTATATCAAGGTATTTGTCCAAAATTGACATGTTAAATGAGATAATACATGTTAAATGCGAACTTTGCTTCTTGGCATTATCAATATTTTAAATCCATTTTTCATGCCTATTTTTTGTTTTATAGTGCATTTTTAAATGAGTTGGTAAAAGCTTATCTGCACGCTCAGAGATTTTTTTTATTTATTTACAAATGGTAATCATTACCTTGGTTTGATTTCACACAATTATTGCTTTCAACCAACTCCTACAATGACATAGAAAATGTTTATCATATTATTCAAGTCACAAATACACTTACAATTAAACAAATTAAGGAACATCACTTTCAGGATACTTTTCAAATAATTTAAAAAAAACACTATAGTATAGGAGGACTTTTGTTTAACGATTGTTTTACATACTAGAACTCACCAACAATCATGAACTGTGAGGATTGTCCCTTTTGATTACTTACACATTTTGTTTTTACATTAGTCAATACACAACAAACTCCAACAATATGAGCACTGTCCCTTTTGATTACTTACACGCTTTTTTAACATTATTCAACACACAACAAACTCAAGCAATATGAGGACTTTAACTTTTGAAAACGTTCACATTAGTTTTTTCATAATTCAACATACATCAAACTCCAACAATATGGGGACTTTCATTTTGGATGACTTACACACTTGTTTTACATAATATTATATACAACAATCTCCAACAATATGAGGACTTTCCCTTTAACACAACAAACTCCAACAATATGAGGACTTTCCCTTCTGATAACTTACACTCTTGTTTAACAGAAATCAATGAACAACACACTAGTTTTAGATTTTAATTAAAACAAAATCATTCACAACCTTAGGGCTGGAACACAAAATATGTACAAACTTTCACAATATAAATATAAAACATTTGAACTTGTTAGACATTGCAAACATATGTTTCAACTAACAAAAAAATAAACATGGTAGGAAACTACACATTATTCCAGATCCACTCACCCTGCGTGGCAAGTAGGCCCAAAAACTAATCGCCCTGCAGTTTAATCTCCTTGCCCTGCATTGTTTTGAACTAAAAAAAACCAAACTTCTGAAAACAAGCAACAAGGACCAAGATGAAAACATCTTGGTTTGCCATTCTACAGTCAATTAAACTCATATGGTGTTGAAACCGGTTTACAATGGACATGATTTTAACAATTGAGGATTAACAAGTTTTTGAAAAGTTTACACACACAAAAACTCCTTCAAACAGAGGTTTCCACTTTTTGAAAACGAATGCAAATGCTGTTTGGAAATTATTAATAAGCTCACAAACTCCTACATAATGAGGACTATACATTGTTGCATTGAAATTCTTAATCAACTCACAAAGTCCTACATAATGAGGACAATACATTTTGATGACTAGCCCACGTGTTTCTCAGAATTTATGTCACAAACTCCAATTTATACTAAAAACTTCACTTTTCCATGGATATCACATATATGAGGTCCCCATGGTGTAATGGATGCCTGCCCGCCGAGAGGTCACCCGTTCAATACCCACCTTGGAATTTCTTTAAATCTCCCATAAAGACACCAAGAAGTGGTTCTAGCCAAGGAAAAGGACTCAGCATTTGGGAAATGGCATTTTAAGGAGTCTGAGGCTTTCAATGCAAGCAAGCTAAAATAAATAGGTTTGAAACTGTCTGTTATGACCCAAAGATTTTTGCAAATTTATTTTTAAAACTTGAGATATTTGAAAAATAAAGTTCTGAACGGTGTGTTTATATTATGTGTACCCCATATGTAATCCCCTGAAACCCCCGTTGATCCTGCACCCTGTTATACTAGTACCATCAACTTAAAAGTCTAAAATAAGTTTCAGCTTGAGTAGCTCTTCAGCATGTACACAAACTAAGGATGCTCCAAATAGAGTTGAACATTAGGGGTTCTGCAAAAAACAGCAAGAAGTACATTTGAAAGGTAGTGTTTTCAGGGTCTGCTCTTTGTTTTTGTTTCTCTAACTTTTATAGTAGTAGGTGCAAGTAAAAATATTATTCTATACAAATATAATTTATTAAAACAAGCAAACTTCTCTATTTTGTTTGTCCAAAATGTTCATATTAAATGAATCAAATTATGTTTGATTCAAACTTTGCTTCTTGACATTATCAATATTTTAATTCAATTAATCATGCCCCAATTTTGTTTTAAAGTGTATTTACAAATGAGTTTGACAAGCTTATCTACACGATCCTTGAAAAGCTCATCTGCAGGCTCATTGAAAAGATTTTCTGCAGGCTCAAAGTATTTTTTTTAATGTATTCATTTACAAAGATTTCATCACTTTGGCTTGATTTCACATTTATTGCTTTCAACCAACTCCTACCATGAGAACTTTTTTCCAATGACAAATAATATGTTTTACATATTATTCAAGTCACAAAAGCTCTGACAATTAAACAAATTATAGAACTTCACTGTCAGGATATTTTTTACATAATTTTTGTCAAAACAACTATACTATAGGACTTTTGTTTTAAAATTGTTTTACATACTATAACCCTACACACCTCAACTGTGAGAATGCCTTTTTGAGGCTTAAAGGGGCCTTTTCACAGATTTTGGCATGTTTTGATTAAATTCTTAATATTGATAAATGTAAATATTGGATCTTAAATTATCCAGGAAAAATCAAGATTAAAATTTTAAAAAGCAAACAAGATGTGTTTGTGAAACACAATGTCCCCCTATATGACGTTTGACCTTGTAGGATGACCTTGACCTTGTGAAGGATTACCTTGACCTTGACCTTTCACCACTCAAAATGTGCAGCTCTATGAGATACACATGAATGCCAAATATCAAGTTGCTATCTTCAATTTTGCAAAAGAATTCATAAAATAAGCGATTTGGGCCACATATATTTGACCTCTGACCTTGAAGGATGACCTTGACCATTCACCACTCAAAATGTGCAGCCCCATGAGATGCACATGCATGCCAAATAACAAGTTGCTATTTTCAATTTCGCAAACGTATTTATAAAATAAGCGATTTGGGCCACATATATTTGACCTCTGACCTTAAAGGATGACCTTGACCTTGATCTTTTACCACTCAAAATGTGCAGCCCCATGAGATACACATGCATGTTAAATATCAAGTTGCTATCTTCAATGTTGCAAAAGTATTCATAAAATGAGCGATTTTGGCCACATATATTTGACCTCTGACCTTGAAGGATGATCTTGACCTTGACCTTTTACCACTCAAAATGTGCAGCTTTATGAGATACACATGCATGCCAAATATGAAGTTGCTATCTTTAAAATAGCAAAAGATATTGCAAAATGTTAAAGTTGGCGCAAACAGACAGACCAACAGACAGACCAACAGACCAACAGACCAACAGACAGGGCAAAAACAATATGTCCCCCACTACTATAGTGGGGGACATAAAAAGTAACCCTCCGCAGGGCTCAAACCACTGACCCCTGGAGTCCTGGAGTAAAAAGTCTCCCAATTAAACCTCTCGGCAATCCTTCTTTATACAATGTGGGATGCATTTTATACTTTATATAACCACTCGTCAAAGTTTCACAGAATATAACGACAACAACAGAACTCTCCAAACTATTAATTCGTTTCGCGTTGCAACGCTTTATAATTTTCAGGTTTGTAAATCGTCAAAAGATGCATATAATGGCTATTTAAGAGCATGGTAAATGTTCAGAATTACTGTTGTCTCACAAATATCGTAACCAAAACGAAAATTGCGAATCTGAAACAACTTTTTTCAATTTTGTCAATTTACCCAAACGTGAACAAGCCCCTTTAATAGGATATTACCTAAATTTTGAATTCGAAAATTAAAGATATTTTTTTAAACCTTTCATTTTGAATTTTTAGGTCCCATTTGGGAAATTATCCTTTTTTCCATTTAGAAGTTTGCAGAATACCGGCCCGAGTTTGGATGAAAAAACACACTGTTATGTCACGCTATAAATCAATAATTTTAAACATTATATAATGGCAATAAAAACTGCAAGTATGTCGGAATAAATTCTTGACATGTGGGGTGTTTTGCTATTCCAGTCGAATGCATCTAATAATACCAGAAATGACTCTAGTCCGCATATGATGTACACTTATGCCGCCATTGTTGTTTGATCACATGCATGACGACAGTTTCATTAAAATATTTTCAAATAAACCTTGACTGCATGATCAGAATTGTCAAAACCACTTTTGGTTTCGGTAATGTATTTTTTGTTCAATAACTCAAGTCTGAACAGCAACACATTATTTTAATATTTAAGTTTCATCTATTATTCCTTGTTGTCTATGTATAAAAAGTACAGTGTATTCAGAAAAACATGCACCAACAAGGCAAATATAGATTTTTGTTTTCTTTAAAACAGAAACAGCACATGTTTTGTTTCTAAAAATAGGATAAAAGTCACATGACTGTTGAATACCACAAGATTATCATTTTACAAATGAATTCGATCAGGATGATTACAGATCTGATACATTAAGTAACAGAATAGTTATTTAGAGATGTGTTGGGGCAGTATTTTGTTAAAAGTATGCTGTACATGTTTAAATTATCCATCTTCACAATTACGCTGCCTATGGTAATCAATTCTAAACTTACTTAACGTGATTGTCATTCGTAACTTAAGAGATGAGGTAACATATAAACATGTTGGGACTGTTGCAAAAGGGAAATGTGTTCACAGCTGACCAGTATAATGTTTAGATACTTACACACTTAAAATATTGTTTGTTTGCAGTATTGAGAACAAGAATATTAAGATAAGGTATGTCTGTTACATGCTTTAAGTTTCACAGTGTTTTGCATTTATATATGCAGTCATTTGCATATTTGACGATTTTACATTGTTTTGCATTTATATATGCAGTCATTTGCATATTTGAAGATTTCATAGTAATAGTTTTATAGTTATTTGATCATTTGAATATTTGTTTAATAGTATATGTCATTTGTATATTTGTTTATTGCTGTAGGGTTTCATGATCTTGTACAGCTACACTTGATATCTGTTTTCTTGTCAATCTCTGGCAATATGATATTTAGGGGTAACACAATTTTAGTTGTAAATGCAATATTATACAACATATTTACATCACTTATTGTTAAGAGAATCATCAAATACCGTTCCAATATTTCCAATATAAGCAACAATGCTTGTTAAAGATTATTGCATCAACATTACATCCTTCTACAGTTTTGCTGTAACACTTTTTCAATATTCCAATATTGTCAACAATGCATGTAAAAGATTATAACATAACATAAATTAAGTCACAAACAAATTATTCATGTTGAGATCTTAAGTGACAGCCTGTTATTGGCATCTTAATCAAAGCTTCCTTTTGATGTTACAACATACTTTGTTAGCATTACCTAATTGTGGGTCAGAGCAAATCTAAACCAAATGTGACCATAACAACAGCAGATGGCAACCAACTCCTATAAAAGCCAAACGCAGAATGGATACAATACCTCTGCTCTATTGCCATCTTGCTGTGTGTTTGTGTCAATAAAGTTCTACAGTTAATGTTGCTCTGACTTACAGGTAAGACATTTCTTTTATTTCTACTTTACTTGTATACGTGATATAAGTTCAGTATTTTGTATGTATTACAATTGTTCATTCTACATGCAAGTCTAAATATTTGGTGATTATTTTATATATTAACATTCGTCAGTTACCTCTTGCTAAAAGCGAGTTATTCCCTAAAGTTTGATATTTTAGATATTGAATACTTTCAGTTGTAAAATTTGTATTGTTAACAATTAATAACATTTGTTCAGACCTCTGCTCTATTGCCACCTTGCTGTGTGTTTTTGTCAATAAAGTTCTACAGTTAATGTTGCTCTGACTTACAGTATTTCATTATCCTGCGCACTTGGGGAAACAACGTGAAACAACCTACCGTAACAAACCGTTCACTCATAAGAAAAGAGCACACGCTAACCGAACGTGTGACACAAGTTACAAAATATCCTACAATGTTAGGACTTTACCTTTGAGTACTTACACCAGAGGTTTGCATCATTCATTTCAAAACAACTCCTACAATGTGAGGACTACATTTTGGGGAGTAAAACGAATGCTTAACAGATGTCAACTCACTTCATCTCTCACAATACAAGGACTACATTTTGTTGAATAAAACGAATGTCTTACTGACTTCAACTCATATTAAATTCCTACAATATGAGGGCTACAATCTCTTTACTAACACAATAGCTTTGCATAAAACAACTTATGACAAATCTCAATTTACTCATACAATAAAAGGACTTCATGTACCTTTTGAGGACTAACAACAACCTCCTACTGTGTGAGGACTTGACATTTTGAGGAATAATCCCAATACCAATAATTTACAGATTTCAACTCACAACAAACTCCTGCAGTATGAGGACTAAACCTTTTGATCAAATATACACACATTTGTATTGTTTGAGATTATTCAATATGATGACTTGACATGCACCTTTAGAGGCCAGGCACACATTTTCAATATTTCAGGTACCTAAACAAACCTATTGTAGAGGTCACTGACTGTAGGTATTATGTGGATTAATAGTACCCGATAGTACATGTAATATGTGTTAACACAATATTACCTGTTGCTCGTATGATAGCTATTTTGTATGCACTCGATAGCTAAAGCTAAAAATGAAGTTGTTTTTCAGGCACTTTTTCAACAAACAAAATGAGACAAGGGAGGGAATTTTTGTTTTATAATTTATTTAAGATCATATTTTATTGTGTTTTTTTAAACTATTTTTCTATATAAACCTTAAAAAACATTATCAAACATATCAAAAACAACCTACAGATTACTTACAGTTTTAAGTTTTTATACTAACACAATATGTATTTTAAAAATATTATGATTTTCAGTTACAACATAGCTCGATCAAAATGTGTATTGCCATGGATGTTATTTCTTTTATAATTAAGAAAGCAAATTTATTCATTAAACTCGTGTAACAAATTCGCTTCTCAAAAACTCACACTCAGTCGCTATCACTTCAAAAGGTAATATTAAAATTTGCGTTTAAATTAAAAAGAAATGCTTCAAGACTTTAAATAAGTGGTGACATATAACCTGATGGATCATGCTTAAACACACCAAACTACATGTTATCACAGGGCCCTCGTTTTTGGGACCCCATTTCCCCTTTAAAATATTATACGTTTGTCCCCTTTTTCAGCTAAAAATTCCTCCTTCCAAATTTTTTTTAAATACTTTTATACCTATGTTGCCAGCTGGTATCGTACTATTAACCTTTGATTCCATGTACATTTATGTAAATTACATTAAAATATAGCAATTTTAAGTGTTGAAAAGTTGGTGAAAAGATCTTCTAAGATTCCTTTTTTTTGCCCAAAACGACGCGAAATTCTCCCTTCTAAGGGCCCCAGTCCCAATCACCCAAAGAGAAGTAAGGGCCCTGCATCACCACTAAATGATGTTGTCAAATAGAACTTAGCCCATTTTTGTGACATTATATACAGCCATAGAGACATGGCTTAAAGCCTCCCACTTCCATTTATGGAAAGGCAATTGATATGTGAAGCAAATATCAGGCTGGGTACATTTACAATGAATGTCTTCAGAAAATGGGCATCTTGTAACCCTGTAATGTAGATGTACCAGTCTCCTTAACATCAAACTGAACAAATGTTCAAAAACCCAGACAGCACCATTAACAATAACATAAAATTCAACAGTTTCAAAAGTCTAGTTTCAGCAACCAGTTATTTCGCTGTCAGTAATATATACTTTGATTAGAAATCATTTATGAATCTAAAAACCTTTTCAAGAGATTAAATAATGTGTCGTCTTTACAGACAGTATATCCAATGACTTAATAATGCTTTCATTGCTTTGACATCAACTTCAAGGGAATTTCTGGTCAGGAAGGCTTTCCCAACAAACCGAATGTACACAAAATTATACAGAATTGTACATCTTAGATTTACCAGATTGTTCAGCCGAGTTAAAATGAAAACATGAATATTTTTTTGTTATAAAATCAATTTAGGAGCGGGCCATAATAAAACAAAGCAGCACTGCCTGAATACTAAGTCATTACTTTTTTTCCCTAACCCAATCTCACCAATGTTTAAATATATGTCATTATTGGTTACTTATTACATGCAATCTTAATAAATCGCAGGCAAATGTTATAACTATTGCATGACCAGGTAATAGCTATCTCAGGTGCACTGATTAGATACAGCTAAAAAAATATTTCCTATGTCTTATTTATGCCACTGTAGATTTTTGTCATTAAATAAAAAATATACCAAATCAGTCACTTAATTAAAGATTTTTTTGAAGATTGCATGATAAGAAAAAAGAGGCATAACACAACTAAAATTATAAAAGTTGCATCTGAGTAATGAGAATTTTCGACTATCAGACCAGTGTTGGCATAATTTACTAGTATATATCATAGAATCATTGTTATTTTACAATCATGAAAAACATGAAAACAAATCAGATCATTATACAACAACATAGTCAATGTTGATATTGCGTCCTTACAATTTCGAAACTATGTTCTCTGTAATTGTATTTACGTCTTTAATATGATACTTTAAATGCAGCGTGGAAAGAAAACAATTTAAATTTAGTAGGCCCTAGTCCCTTTTCCGCTACCCTTGTGTTGAAACATAACCTTTGCCCCTTAAACTTTGATGACAGGGTCATAGGTTTTGTGTAATGTGTGTATCTTAAACATGAATAATGAAAAAGAAAACAAAAGATTGTGAGAACATGCTGTGGCGTAGGTTGAATGATTCAATACCCACACATACACCAGACACCTTTTTAAATGGATGGGTCCAGAGGGGCATGGGCTTTCAACTGGATACAAATCATTTATGCTACTTGTAATGTGAAACAAAGCCTGCTTGTTGCTAAAGGCTAAACAGTGATGGTCAATCTTAAATTGAGTGTTCGCAGCTGACTGGTATAATGTTCAGATACTTACACACTTTTTTTATGTATTTCAATCAAGAATGCTAAGGTAAGGTATGTGTGTTACATACTTTAAGTTACAACACCTCCTACAACATTAGGACTTTAACTTTTGAGTACTAACACAAGAATTTTGCATATTTCACTACAAAACAATCCCCACAAAATGAGGACTACATTTGGAGTCCTGATTAAAACGGATGCTTTACAGAATTCAGCTTACAACAACTCCTACATACTTGAACTCAAATTGAAGTGAATATGAGGACTATAATTTGTTGACTAACACAATTGCTTTGCTGATACCACTCATAAAGACTCTCCATGTACTCCAACAATACGAGGACTTAACCTTTTGAGGACTAACATGTTTTACAGAATCCAACTCACAACAAACAAACTCCTACAGCATCAGGGCTCCCACTGCCATTCGCAATTATCACCAAATGCGAAAGTTTTAGAAAAGTGGTGATAAAATCTTTCAATTTGCAAAAACAACTGGCGCTTAAAATCGATTGTATGTTGAGGCCAAAAGAGCAGTCTCTGGCATTTGTTGCCCCATTTACAGGTCATGCAAAGTTGAAAATTTAAATGGAAAGTTAGGAGCCATTAGACATTGAATTTGTTCATAGATGATTCCTTGATTAAATGCCTTGACAAGTTGTGCTATTTAAATATGCTTCTGCAAATTTAAATGGATCTTTAATATGGCACTCAAGAATGAGCAAAATGGGAAGAGGTAACCGCTGCTAAAATATAGCTGTTTTTCTGGCACTAGCAAATTGCGAATAAATAAGGGACTCGTGTACAGGTCGGTTTTGTAATCGCTGATGTTAAATGAGATTTTAAATGATTTAAAACATATATATATATATATAAATATATATATATATATATATATATATATATATATATATATATATATATATATATATATATATATATATATATATATATATATATATAAATTTATTTGTAACAAAGTATACATTTCATACAAAATTAAATTGCTGAATATTTACAAGGAAGTGAAAAAATATACTGAACATTACTGGTTTAATTACATTTTTTGTAAGATACTAATACACCTGTGCAAAAAAAATCACAATCATACGGTTTTATTTTACTTTTGTCTTAAAGAATTGAAATGCAGCCTGTTCATTTTTTTGTCGTTAAAAAATTGGGTCTTGTATTCAGCGAAATTCCCATTTGAAAAAAGTATATATTTTTCTCAAATGGGACCTAAAAATTTACAATTTAAGTTTTCCAAAAAAAACATAAAAATGTTGTTTTTTCTTTGTAGATTTCAACATTTTGTATATTTCTCACACAGCCATAAATATAACTAAAAGGCTCATATTTTTTAAAAGTGGCAAAAAATGGCGTTTATGTGTGGCAAAAGAAAATTTCAACCTAACCTAGCGAGAGCCCTGCAGTATATATAATAAGGACTTTATATTTTGAGCATTAACTAAAAAAACAATATTTTACTGATTTCAACTTACAAAAAACACTACAAAATGAGGACTCAACCTTTTGATGAAATGTACACATTTTTGAGATTATTCAAGTCATAATAAATTATTTCAATATGATAACTCTGCATGCACCTTTAGATTTGTTTGCATATTTTAAATCTGCTATAGTGCGGGAACGTAATACTATCACATTCACATTATTGTAATAAGTATCACATAGTAACAATGGCATGCAAATGATAAACCACTACTGTACGAAAGTTAGCATGTAATATCTTTCGCATGCAAATGTAATAGATACCGCTAAATTAGAAAAAATATGTGTAACAATTCCCTTCTCAAAAAAGTGTGTGAAATGTACGTTTTAAGTACGTTTTGCGTGTGTTAAACGTGGCGGTATTGGCACTGCGTTTTTTTGTGCGCTTTTTCTTACCGAGTGAGTTTTTAACAAAAACAAACAAACAAGAAAATGTGCGCTTTTTGTGGATAAATGTGCGCTTTATGTGCGTTAAACGTGCGCTTTTTATAAGTGTGTTCAATGTGTAATGAATCAATAAACAATGATCGTATTGTACGTGTCGCGGAGGAGATTGTTTATGAATGATTAAAATAGTCCACTTTCTGCTGCGTGTGCGTGACGTAGAATTTTCGCTCAGCTCATTCATAAATCTGAGGCTGGCGATAAACAAAGGGGAGTCCGTGTGAGAATAACGCAGTAGTATAAGGTTACGCTTGTTTATATTCACAGGTCTCAATTAATAATACGTTGACCACGAGTTCAACAATTATTACAGGGATACGATAGACAACATAAAAAAATGTTTCATTATCGCTGAAACTGTTAAAAAAAACATTTAAATATAACAATAATATTCTCTAAAAAATGTAGTCTTGCTGTTTTGAAATAAGGTTTGGAATTTTGTTTTCTAAATAACTTAATTCAAAACACAAGTTTAATTATAGTGTTTTTTACTTGTTAGTCGCATATTTACCGCATTATAATGTGTGTTATAATAGGCAAACCATACATTAGTAAAATTCAATCTGCCTTCGCACATAGAAGGAATGGGTCAATTAGGTGCTGCGTTTCCTTTGCTTACTTCAGTTAGAGGTCAATTATTTAAGTAATAGCAATCACAAGGCTACGACTTCAAAGGAATTGCGGAGCTTTCTTACATAATAAAAGTCGTAGTCGCATGGTATTTGCGTTTTGCGTCCTATTTGGTCACGTGGTTCTTTTTCACGGTTGTTTTGGCATTCATGATATATGAGGCTATTAATAGATGCGTCTGTCGATAAACAAAGGAAAGTTTACGGGTTATAACAACGCAATAGGTTACGCTCTCGCATACAACTCAATGACGTAGTACAGGTCGTAAAATGAGAGATTCGGGAAAAAGTTGACGCTTATTTATATCAAAGACCCATATTATCTATAGGTCAACAATAACTTCAGCGATACGATAGACACAAAAAGTTTCATAATTGCTAAACCCGAATATAACAAACAATTTATAATAATAATACGAATGCAATAGCAGAAGGTTAGTAGAAGGTTAAGCTTGTTTATATTCACAGTTCTCAATACATAGACAGTTGGATATGAGTTCATGAATTACTACAGGCATACTATAGGCAACCTCGAAAATGCTTTTTAATCGCTAAAACCGAAAACAACCTAATATATTATATTAAATATATTTATAACAATAAATGTCTTTTAAAAATGTAGTCGGCGTATACGCTGACTTTGAAATAAAGTTAGCAATTTACTTTTCTAAATAATTAAATACAATTAAACAAAAGTTTAACTATTGTGTTGTGTTTTTCACTTGTAAGCTGCATATTCACCGCATGAAATGTGTGTTAGCATTGTCAAACCACACATTAGTGTGAGTAAAATAAAAAAAATACTACGGGAGAGCACTTCATATGTGTCCTCATATGCCTTGTTATGAGTATCTTTCTTCACTATCGAAATATATCGTATGTTTATATTTGATTTAAACGCAGTTTTCTTTCGACACATTTAAATCACACGTCAATAGCGCCGTCATGCGAAAATGGGTCTTATGCGTTTCGGCAAGCGTTTGTTAAACCCAACATGTGCTTTTGCGCAGTCAGGCCATAGGCGATGCTGTTCGCTTTAAAATCACTCAATATGTTATGTTTCTCCTTACCAGAAGGAGTGATAGCTGAGTGGGCTATTTATATGATGGGCGCATATGGAATAAGACCCATTTTCACATGACGAGGGTCATTACAAATCTCATTGCGAATTGAAAATGCCACATTTAAGAACAATGCTTTTTGATACAAAATTGAATTGAAAATAGCAAACTTGTTTATAATGGCAGCCTATCCACACATTAAGGAATGATTTCCAGACGTGCTGACCAAGTACGGCAAACATTGTGATATGATAATTAAACGATTTTCTCTTATCGTGACACTATACTATTTCGCTAATGATTGTTTTCTGATCTTGGAGGCGAAAGTGAAATTCTGTGAGATGGATTGTAACGCGTAATTGTAACAGGGCCACAATTTGTGTCGTTTGAGCATACAGAGAGTAGTCCGGAATTCCTTACACTGAACAGTGCTACATCCTTTGAATTGAGCACATACGCAGTGATGTAGCAAAAATTCAGAGGTTGTAACTCGAATCAGCTTATTAAATATTCGAAAATATTCATGCGTGTCTGTTGGCGTTATGTAAAAGTCACTAAGATGAAAACTGAAACAACTACGCCTAAAAGCGCATGAGTGCTCTATACCTATGTTTATGTTAGCGTTGTTGACACAGTGTGAACTGCTCGGGTAATAAGTAAAGCATAAACAGCAATGTTTATATACTTTTATTCCTCCATATACAAGATACGAAAATTGTTGTATATTTTGAATTTGTATATGGTGTCAAAAATCAAAAGTTTTGTACACGGAACTTTCATTATGAATTTATATTCTTGGTGAGATAGTCATTTGATATAAGAAAAAAATATTCCTTTAATATGGTGACTGCAAATTTTCTTTATATTAAGTTATCATTACCATTTTCATCATACTTTCTATGCTGTCAGAACTTCCAAAAAGCATGTTGTTTTTATTTTGTCTTAGTTATTTCTATGAAATAATAAGGATGATAAAAAGTGCACACAAAACTCGACCCGTGCGCTATGACACACACTTTATAAAGTTGAATGGCGTGTGTTCATTTCAAACTTGCGATTGATTTCAAAAATGAATTGCGTGTTAAATTATGCAATAGCGAACATCTTCAGTGCCTTCAGCGCTTTGATTTTTAAAGCATGCAGTACATAAACATTATCATAAATAAGTAATAACTGAATTAACAACCTCCTCAGAGGCCAATACTGGTTTTAAGGCTTAAGTTGGGTTCATACCCACCGCATTCACTTATTGTGGTCCAAAAATGCAGTAATGCAATCAAAAGGTGTAATATAACATTTACTGTAAAGACATTGTGAGGTACAAGGCACACAAACACACATTAGAAGCACATTACATACGGATAGAGGTATTCACTGAAATCTTTAACTGAAAGGATTGATATCTGGAAATTTTGAAACGCTGTGAGGTACCAGCAACACACACACGCAGTAGAATGCTATTTACTCAACTGAATGCATACAGACAGAGGTATCCATAGTCTATTGTAAAGGTAACACAAATATGAATCAAAGACATGGAGGAAATAATGACCAGAAATGTCTTGAAGGTCTGCAAAGCCAGCTCATCAGGCCAAATTATCGTGATCTTTGACCTCATTAAATATTAAATTCAGACCCACCTCTGTACTTTTGCTATTGGTGCTCATTTTGGAACCAGGAGAGCTTGAAGAGGAGTTGTTTTCAGCACAACTGGATGGCTCATTTCTAGAAACACTCCCATCGTCATCTGCCAGAAAAGAAACATTCCATGTAAATGAATTTTATCTTGAATCAATTGGATTTTGCACCTCAAAACTGTTTTTTAATTTTTTTTTAAACAAGCAATTCATAAAAATATCATTCATAAGTCATAACTGAACTAACCAACCTCTTCAGAGGCCACCAACTGGTTGTACAACCTAATAAGGGTTGAAACCCACAGGATTTAGTTATTGTGGTAAAAAAGTGCATTAATACAATCCAAGGTTTAATATAACATTTACGGTACAGACATTGTGAGGTTCGAGTCACATAAACACTAGAAGCATAGTACATACAGATAGAGGTATTAACCAAATGTAATTCTTTAAGTAAGTTGGTAAGGGATCACAAACAAATCTGCACAACAACCAAAAGAGAGCTGGTCATTTATTATTATACCAGCCTTACCCTTTAAGCTTGCCCTTTCTTGTCTGTTCTTGAAACAAGATGTGCCTGTAGCCAAGTCCATTTCCGCACTGTCAGAACTCGAAGGTTCAAAGCCAGCTTCTTCGTCATCATCATCATCATCATTATCTGTATGAAATAAAGCACTCATTGTCAACTGTGACAAAGTATTTGTATTTGCCTATCATTAAGTTTTTACCGCTTGCACTGCATTTCACTGATAAACAAAACATATTACATGTATTTACAAAACCTCTGTTTCTGGGAATACCGGTAGTGATTATCACTACCATCTCAAGTAAGCAGACACCCCTAGATTTTTACATTATTTTCTGTATTCATTGAGACTCAAACCCACAGCAGCCAGAGACCCTGGTTAACAAACACACTGCTGTAATGTATATGCAATGCATAAGAATTGACATATGGAAATTTTGAAACGCTGTGAGGTACCAGGCACACACACACACACACGCAGTAGAATGCTATGTACTCAACTGAACACATACAGACAGAGGTATCCATAGTCTATTGTAAAAAAAACCACAAATATAAATCAAAGACATGGAGGAAATAATGACCCGAAATGTCTTAAAGGTCTGAAAAGCCAGCTCATCAGGCCAAATTATCGTGATCTTTGATCTCATTTATTATAATAATCAGACTCACCTCTGACTCTTTGGCCTTGATGCTGATTTTGAAACCAGGAATGCTTGAAGGAGACGATTTCACCAATACTGGATGGCTCATTTTTAGAATCAGTTCAATCATTATCTGCAAAAAAAGAAACATCCCTTGTTAATGTATTTTTTCTGTAATTAATTGGGTTTTGCTCCTGCAAACGTTTTTTTTAAAGCATGCAGTTAATAAAAATTATCATAAATAAGTAATAACTGAATTAACAACCTCAGAGGCCAAGACTGGTTTTAAAGCTTAAGTTGGGTTCATACCCACCGCATTTACTTATTGTGGTCCAAAAAAGCAGTAATGCAATTCAAAGTTGTAATATAGCATTTACTGTTAAGACATTGTGAGGTACAAGGCACACAAACACACACTAGAAGCACATTACATACGGATAGAGGTATTGAAATCTTTAACTGAAAGGATTGATATCTGGAAATTTTGAAACGCTGTGAGGTACTAGAAACACACACACACAGTAGAGTGCTATGTACTTAACTGAACACATACATACAGAGGTATCCATAGTCTATCGTAAAGGAAACAAATATATGACTTACAAACATGGAGCAAATAATGACCAGAAAAGTCTTGAATGTTTGCAAAGCCAGCTCATCAGGCCAAATTGTCGTGATCTTTGACCTTATTTAATATTATAATCAGACCCACCTCTGACACTTTGGCCTTTGGTGCTCATTTTTAGGACCAGGAGAGCTTGAGGGGATGTTTTCAGCATACTGGAATGATGGCTCATTGCTAGAATAATGCCCGTCAACATCTTCCAGAAAAGAAACATCTCATGTCAATGTATTGTATATTGAATCAATTGGATTTTGCACCTCCAAACAGATAAACATGTTTTTTTAAGCAGTTCACAAAATTATTGTTCATAAGTCATAACTGAAGTAACTACCTTTTCAGAGACCACCAACAGGTTGTACGACATAATAAGGATAAAAACGCACAGCATTTAATCATTGTAATCAAAAAGTTCAGTAATGCAATCCAAAGGTGTAATATAACATTAACTGTTCACACATTGTGAGGTACGAGGCACACACACACTAGAAACACACTAAATACAGATAGAGGTATTCACCAAAATGTAATTTTTTAAGTAAGCTGATAAGGAATCACAAACAAATCTCCACAAAACCCGCAAAAGAGCTGATCATTTATTATAAAACCAGCCGTATCCCTTAAACTTGCACTTTCTAGTCTGTTCTTGAAACAAGATGTGCCTGTAGATGAGTCCTTTTCGGCATTTTTAGAACTGGAAGGTTCAAAGCCAGCTTCTTCGAACTCATCATCATCATCATCATCATCATTATCTGTATGAAATAAAGCACTCTCTGTCAACTGTGACAAATTATTTGTATTTGGCTTTTAATGTGCTTTAGCTCTTGCACTTCATTTCACAGATATACATACACACCATTTACATTACCTCTGTTTCTGGGAATACTGGTAGTGCTGTATCACTACCATCTTAAGTAAGCATATACCCCTACATTTACATGATTTTCTGTATTCAGTTGGACTCAAACCCAAAGCAGAAAGAACCCCTTGTTAACAAACACACTGCTGTAATGTACATGTATATGCGATGTATGTGGAATGATATTCAGAAATATTAAAACGCTGTGAGGTACCAGACACATTTACTGTTAACAAATTGTGAGGTACAAGGCACACAAACACACACTAGAAGCACATTACATACAGATAGAGGTATTGAAATCTTTAACTGGAAGGATTGATATCTGGACATTTTGAAACGCTGTGAGGTACTAGAAACACACACACACACACACACAGTATAATTCTATGGACTCAACTGATCACATACAGACAGAGGTATCCATAGTCTATTGTAAAGGTAACAAGTATATGAATCAACAAGAGATGTGTTGGCCAGAAACACAATGCCCCCTTCTGCGCCGCTTTGAAGCCATATATTTGAGCTTTGACCTTGAAGGATGACCTTGACCTTTCATCACTTAAAATGTGCAGCTCCATAAGAAACACATGCATGCCAAATATCAAGTTGCTATCTGAAGCGACATATATGTTATGAGCATTTTTCGAAACCTAAACGATTGATAAAGAAGTTTGCAAAATATGAAAGCAATATGTCAAGGGACATTGAAAATATTTGAGGTGGTACGCAAACTTTAACATAGATATATCAATATTTGCATATTCTAGGTGAAAAAAGGGCCATTATTCTTACAAAATGCTTGATACAGATGTCTGCTCTTGTTAATAGGGTGTTGTCATGTTGGTAAAGAAGTATGCAAATTATTAAAGCAATATAACAAGAGACATAGACAATATTTGGGGTGGTACGCAAA